>NC_035435.2:24037284-24373432 GCF_002127325.2 Helianthus annuus | reverse complement strand
GTGTCCATCTACAGTACAAATTTCATGACCTAATTCTACACAGATTTCATGTTATGATGAAAAATATAACACATATTTTCTGCAGTAAAAATGCAGCTTGAGCTGCTGTCCAAAAACAGTCCTTTAAAAATAGTAAACGAAGTCCAAAAATTATGATTCCAGTGCCATTAGAACTGTATTTTGAAATAGCACCTGATAGACTCAAGAAAATAAATTTTTCATTAAATATCGACCTGTTTACAGCCAACTGAAGTTGGTTGTAAATGTTCAGACAGAAGCTGTTTTCAGCTTGTAGTGTTCTAACGCAAGTTCTATTTGTTCCGTTAACATGTTTAGTGACCAACAACGATATTTAACATCAGTATTAACAAGAAAATCATCAGGTAATCAACAATATCAAAACAACTTCATACTAACATCACTTCATCACATTTCATCTTTATGTAAACCTTATGTTCATGTTTCTAGTTCAAGTTTCTTTGTGTTTTTTAAGTTTATCATCATGTAACCTACTTTAACCAGTTAAATAACATGAAATATGAAGTGTAGGATGTTCTTACCACTAGATCAAGGCTAGGGATGTTCAAGAGGAGAAAAGTGGTGGTTAATAGCGAATAGAGAAGGTCCTTCAACTTCCGAGAACACCAAGCTTCGTTGTGCACCTTCTAACACCCTTGTATATGTGTGGAATGGAAGAGACTTGATTGAATGATGGTGGTGTATGGGTGGTTGATTTCGGCCGAAGCCAAGGGAGGAAGAAAGAAAGAGTTTTGGTGTTAGGGTGTAGATGATAATGAGAGTATGAAGGATATGAGGTTAATGTGCATTCTTATAGACCATCTTCTTGTATTAACTCATGTGTAATGTGTCTAATATGGAGAGACAAGATCTAATATTTAATCAATTTAAAATCCCATGTGGGCCCTTGGTGTTGGCCGATTATAGGTGGGGGGGGGGGGTCTTAGCTTAGGTTTTAACTAGTTAGTTCCATCCTAGTTCAAATCCAAGTGTTTAGTTAGGATGTTTAGTTATTAGATATTTTATGGTGTGTTATGATGTTTAGGAACCTTAACTAGCTCAAAAAAATAAAAACAATGCTTTTTAAAATATTTTAGTGTTCCGGGTAGTGTCCGGTTGTTCGGTTAGATACCGGTTCGTTAAAGTGCCAAGTTATTCCGTTTAGTGTCCTATATATATATATTTTTGTAACATTTTTAATTCCCAACACTCAGGAATGCATACATGACTATTTAGTAACTTTTTTGCACAAGACTAGTATGTTAACAAGCACATGTAAGTATGACACGGTAATCAGAAAGCAGTTAAGTAATTCAGCACAGTCATCAAGCACTTTAATTAACATTTAATAATTGGTACGGATACATGTAAGTATGAGGGTTGTCACATTCTTCCCCTGTTAAGAAAATTTCATCCCGAAATTTAGCACGTGGTTACTAATGAAGCTAGTTAAGTTGCGTTGGTTTCCTGGTTTTCCTGGGGTGTCACAGCGTATCCCTTTCGACCAATGTACTTCGATTGTTCGTTCAATTGAGCCGATGCCCTCACATGTGTCCCGTCTATAGCACCAATGCAGTTCTACAAATACAAAACAATAGCATATTTAAATCATTTATTAAAGTAATTGTAGCATTAGATACATCGAGCATTAGATAATACCTTGAACATTGGATAATACGGAGGGTTGTTTAATATATGTGCAGGTACATCATCATTATAGTTTGCGGCTGGCTTGATGATATCAGCACTCATCCTAAGCACGGCTGCCAAAACTCTATAGAAATGTCTATGAATTGTTTCCCCGAAATGATTAAAAGATTCTTGCACAAACCTATTTATATATCCATGAGCCAAAGTCATCAATAAGATTCCGACCGACTCCTCAATAGACACATGACGTGTTTGTTCCAATCCGTATTTAGTAACAAGATCAACGTATAACTGTCTAAAAACAGGTATGTCAGCCGAAACATATCATAACACCGTCTCGGATGGCCATTAAGAATTTCTTAATAAACTGGTGCCCAGTGTGTTCCGAAATGTGACATGGTGTTCGTGCGTTACGCAAATTACGAGCTATTATAATCTCCTTCACAACTAAGACACATAACCTTTTAAATCCTATAACCTCATCATCCATATACTCTTCATCACTGTCATCTGAATCAGAGTAGTCACTATCCATCCTGTATAAATATAAACGTCAAACAACACATAATGTCAAACGATCACATATTCCACAAGCTTCGACAAACTCCATAAACGCATCATTATTCCACAAGAATTTTGGTTTATTCTTTTTAGATGATGTTTCACAATCAACAACATTTGTGTGGTAAGCATCCATTATCTGATACATATACGCATAAACATATGGATCCAAATCTGATTAATCGAACCGATACAACAACGATACAGCAAACAGATGCATTAATTTTGTTTTTACACTTACATATGTATACAGTACACTGTCGATATCATATACACATGAACATATGGATCCAAATCTGATTAATCTAACTGATACAACAAACAATACAGTAAACAGATGCATTAATTTTGTTTTTACACTTACATATGGATACAGTAACAATCAATAATACAGCAAACAGATCCAGCAACAATCAACAGATCCAAATCTGATTTGAAACATTAACAAATTTAGCATGCAATTTGAAACATATGCATTAATAGATCCATACCTGATTAATCGAACAACAAACACATCCAATTTGAAACAGCTTTAACATGCAATTTCAAATAGTAAACAGATCCAATGGAACAGCAAATAGATCTAATTTGAAACAGATTTAACAGATATGGTGGCGATTGAGCATGAATCAAAACTATCTAGTGAATTCAAAATGAAACGAAAAAAAGGGAACCAAATTGATAAACATGCAATCGCTGTGAATTGGAAACATACCTGCGGTGTTGAAGTGGAGAATGGACGGAGGTGTGTTTACGAGAACATGGAAGAATCGCCGGTGGTGGAGACGCCAGAAAAGGAAGCTGGAGGTGGAGAGGGGAACTGGCTGTGGCGGCTTGCTGTGTTTACGAGAGAACAGATGAACGTTGTTGTTGTTGTTGTTGTTGTTGTTGTTGTAGGGCACACATATATAAGGGGGTGTTAAATAAGGGGTATATTGGTAATTTGAAGTTTGAAAAGTTATAAGTTGATCAAGAAGTCACAACATGTTAACTTCTCAAAAACTCCTTTTCCTTCATTTCCAAAAGTCATTTGAAAAAGGACTTTTACATTTTCCAAACACTAAAACTCCTTATTGGCTTTTTGATTAAGTCAATAAGCCAATAAGTTGGTTGGAAAAGCTTAGCCAAACATGCTCTAAGTGAAAGACGAATTACAGTTGTTCAAGTTAGAACACAGATAGAAGATGTGACAACTCGAGTTTCCGAGATTTCACTTTCGCATTTATTGCACGTTTATTGTTTGTTTAGTTGTTTATTTGCACAATTAGTTTGCTGTGAAACTGTAACGTTTTGATTCAATAAAGTGTTTTGTGATTATGCATGGCTATGTGTTAAGTGTTGTCAAATGTATGAACTTGGTGGTGAAACTGTGAATTATTTTGAGATGGTGTACTTATGTAAAATATGATACTTAGGGATGTATAGAGTAATTAGTGAAAATCCTAATCATTCTTAACCCTAATCATTCACTAATCACCACACACAAAACCAAAAACACGTACTTGCACTTCTCTGATCTTCTCTGGCAATCATCATCATCATCATTGGCACAAGTTCCTCATCACTCTTTCTATAGAATCAATCCAAGGTAATTGTTAATGATTGTTTGTTACTATCAATTCTTGATTAGTGTGATTCATGTAAACCCTAGTTCTACATGTAATGATTCTGCGTTATTGAATTCTGATTGTTGTAAATGGTTTATGATCGATTGTGTAATCAGTTGTGTAATTACTTACTGAATGTTTAATGCCTGCTACGATAGATTGATTTATGATGTGATCAATGCAATGCAAATGTGAGATGTTAGGGTTTCCTGATAGTATGATCGTAAGAACGTAACTTTTATATTGCTTATTCTATGTTTCTGTACGCGACTAGGGTTTTGAGTCAGAACTTTGGAATGATAATCATAGTCAGAACTTTTAACAAGTATGCTTATGATCCGAATTCTTGGAATGAAATTATAAGAGTCCGACCTTTTTAATATAAGAACTTGTCCGAACTTCTTCATGAAATGCATGGTCCGAGTTTCTTAACACTTGTGTTGTCCGAGTTTTGTTTGAGGAAAACATAGGTCCGACTTTTTAAGTAACTTGCAAGACCAGACTTTTATGTGATGTAAAGGGTAGTCCGAACTTTGTGACACACATACATAGGTCCGACTTTTATTGATATATATGTATTGTCCGAATTTTTGAATATATATGGTGTGTCCGAGTTTTGTGATAATTACATGAAGTCTGACTTTTGTGGGGTTACATGATCCGACCTTGTGCCTAGGGAAGTGTTGTCCGAGCTTTTCATGTGGGGGAGGGATGTCCGAGTTTTGTGAAGGGAAACCCCCTCCCCTTTGTCCGAATTTTGTAAAAGAAAGCCTAGGGGTCCGAGTTTTAAGAGGGGGAGCCCCCTTGGTCCGAATTTCATTAACCTTGTCTGAGTTTTTGGCCATGCATGCTTGTAATCCAAGTTTGTTTAATATGCTAACTCCTATGCTTGTTAACCTAGTCCGAGTTCGTTTCGTTGTCTGTTAGTATGTTAACACTGTTGATGTGATAACCCTGTTACGTGTGATAACCCTCCTATGCATGCTAGTTCTGTAATTCTGAGTAACTTTGTAACACGGTTAAACTTACCAAGACTGTTGATGAGTAACTGAGTTAAAACAAACTGAGAAAGCCTTGAATGTAAAGATTTAGCTGCATGAATGTGATTGGCTGCTTATGTGATACATGATGTTACCTGCGTATCATTACGAACATGAACTGATTTATTACACGTGCACACAATAGGACTTGACTGATTACTTGTGAGTGCATAACCTAGCATACCGAGCAAACCAAGGTGAGTTCACACAGCCAAGGCATGGGGTTCCCAGGGTGGGAATGGGATTTGATTATTTACTTGTACTTACCTAGATAATGGGAATTAGTGATATGATCCTCGGGTGAGGAAGGTTATTGATAAGATACTACTAGACTAGTGATACTAATAGAACTGATCTTCGCATACACGCCGGGGTTGGCTGCGATAATATGACTAATCTTCGCACACATGCCTAGGAAGGCTGCGAACTATACACAAAACTTCGCACAGGTGCCGGGTGGCCGCGATACAAATATACCTAGTCTAGAATACTTGGAAACTTTCCCCAATCTTCGCATACATGAATCTTCGCATATATGCCTAGAGGGCCTCGATACGAACTAATACGATACATGACTTAAAGAACGAACACAAGGCTTACTATACTATTACAATTACTGAACTATTAACTGTGAACTCGCTCAACTAGTTGTTGACTCTCTGCTGCATGCCTTGCAGGACCTTAGGTACATATGGAGCTTGCACAGGGAGGAGCAGGTCGTTGTGGGGCATGGATCGTGAATGCTTGTTAAACGTTTATGACATTACACACTTAATGCTTATGTTTGGGTTTTTACATTAATGCTTCCGCTACACTTGATTATGTTGGT
This sequence comes from Helianthus annuus, assembly GCF_002127325.2. Lineage (NCBI taxonomy): Eukaryota > Viridiplantae > Streptophyta > Magnoliopsida > Asterales > Asteraceae > Helianthus > Helianthus annuus. The sequence continues at coordinate 24,367,727 of NC_035435.2, read as the reverse complement.
TTTGTAAACACCTTTCGTATTGATGAATAACTATTACTACTTACTTACATGTTCAATATGATTGGTGGCTTGATCCCGGTCATGTCACGCTCCCAAGCGGTGATACTCCGCATGTGGATTTTGGGGGTGTGACAGATTGGTATCAGAGCCATTGGTTATAGAGAACTAGGTTTTAATATGGGAAAACGTTTTTATTAAAACCAGACTATAACCAGAACAGTTCTCTCAACGATCCACAACGACGCTTCGCTCCACGTGCAAGACTCAACATACTAGGTAATAAGGTTTATGTTTATTGCCTACTTGCTAGAATTACATAGAACTTTGCTCGTGGTATGCTTAGATTACATTGCTCACTACTTGTTATTGCTTGAGAACACTTGTGTGCTTACACTCTTCTGTCATCGCACTATTCGCGAACCTCTCTCACTTACGTTACATTTGCTATGAAGATCATGGCCGGACATATCAACATGACACAAGCCCAGTTGACGGCTCTTATTAATGAACGAATTGCTGCGGCACTTGCAGCCATACAAGCAGGAGGTCAACACGCTCAGTCACCTACTTGCACCTTCAAAAATCTCAAGGATTGCCAACCTAGTACCTTCAGTGGAACTGAGGGAGTTGAAGGCCTCCTCCACTGGTTCAAAAGGCTCGAAACTGACTTTGAGGTGTGTGATTGCCCTGAGTCTCGTAGGGTAAAGTTTGCTTCTAGAACACTCGAAGGTGCTGCATTAACCTGGTGGGAAGCACAGGTTCAAATGTTAGGACTGGCAGTTGCTAATGCCACTCCCTGGAACGAGTTCAAGGACCTAATTAAGGAAGAGTTTTGCAGTAGAGAAGACATCCACAAACTAGAGGTAGGGTTCCTCAACTTACAGATGGTGGGGTCTGAAATTGAAGCTTATACGAGGAGATCGAACGAATTAGCCACATTTTGTCCTACTATGGTAGACCCTCCCACCAAACGCATCGAACTGTATCTCAAGGGTCTGGTGCCCGAAATTCAGAGTCATGTGACCGCAGCTAACCTTGGCACTATCCAGCAAGTCACTCGGCTTGCTCATCGTCTCACAGACCAGGCTGTAGAACAGAACAAACTACCGAAACGTGTTAAAACTGATACTGCATGTGCTTCTAGTGATAACAAACGCAAGTGGGATGAAAACCTGAGCAAGGGATTAATTTTGGTCCAGCCTCTAGCGCAGCAGCAAAAGATAGATGACTACCAGAGCCCCAGACAGCAGTTTTCTAGTAGTCGTGGGCAGAGTGGATATCGAGGTAATCATCCAAAGTGTAACAGATGCAATAGACACCACAGCGGTCAGTGCAACAAGGGTCGTTGCCAGCGGTGTCTCAAGATTGGTCATGAAGCTAAGGATTGTCGAAACTCACGCCCTGTAACTCAAGAACAGCAACGACCGCCTCAACCTCCACAGAATCAGCAGCAACAACAGAGTTTTAAAGGATGTTTTCAGTGCGATGCTAAAGATCACTACAAGAGACATTATCCGCAAATAAACCAGGACCAGAGTCAGAACCACGACCATGGAAACAGGGACGACAATGGGGATAACATTAGGGGAATCAATGGAAACAATGACGCCTGGGCCGCATGTACGTGATTGGTCAGGGTGACGCAAGGAACGATCCAAACATAATAATGGGTAAGTTTCTTCTCGACGACTTTTATGTTACTGTCTTGTTTGATTTGGGTGTGGATACCAGTTATTTGTTCTTGAAAGATAGTCAAATGTTACAACGTACACCAACTCCCTTGAACACCAAACCTGTCGTAGTGTTAGCTTATGGTACAAGTCTAGAGGCCACACATAGTTCAGGGTTGTAATCTTATCCTCGCTGGGTAGATGTTCCCTATCGACTTCATTCCTATAGTTCTGGATAGCACCTATAGCTCGCGCACCGTATCGATTAGCTCCAACTGAACTGGAGGAACTGTCTAAGCAACTACAAGAGCTCTTGGATAAGGGCTTCATTCGTCCAAGCTCTTCGCCTTGGGGAGCTCCAGTATTATTTGTGAAGAAGAAAGACGGCACTTTCAAGATGTGCATAGACTACCGTGAATTGAACAAGGTGACAGTGAAGAACCGCTACCCTCTTCCTTGTATGGACGACTTATTCGACCAGTTGCAAGGGTCGAGTTACTACTCCAAGATTGATCTGAGGTCAGGGTATCATCAGCTGAGAGTCCGCAAGGAGGACGTCTCCAAGACAGCATTCAGAACTCGCTACGGCCATTATGAGTTTCTAGTTATGCCATTCGGGCTAACGAACGCGCCTGCAGTTTTCATGGATCTTATGAACAGGGTGTGCAAACCCTATCTAGACAAGTTCGTCATCGTTTTCATCGACGACATCCTGATCTACTCCAAGAGTCAGGAGGAACACGAGCAACACTTACGTCTTATCTTGGAACTTCTTCGAAAGGAACAACTGTACGCCAAGTTTTCAAAATGCGACTTCTGGCTTCGTGAAGTCCACTTCTTAGGCCATGTGGTGAACAGGGATGGGATTCATGTCGATCCATCCAAGGTAGATTCGATCAGGAACTGGCCTGCACCGCGTACACCAACGGAAATACGCCAATTCTTGGGTTTGGCGGGGTACTACAGACGATTCATCAAAGACTTTTCCAAGATTGCACAACCGCTTACAATGCTGACACAGAAAGGTGTTAACTATCGTTGGGGTAATACACAGGAAACGGCTTTTCAGTACTTGAAGGATAGACTATGCAGCGCACCTATTCTCTCATTGCCAGAGGGCACGGATGATTTTGTGGTCTATTGTGACGCATCGATACAGGGGCTTGGTTGTGTATTGATGCAGTGGGATAAAGTTATTGCCTATGCTTCGCGGCAACTCAAAGTTCATGAACGGAACTACACGACGCACGATTTAGAGCTGAGAGCTGTTGTTTTCGCGCTTAAGATATGGCGACACTACCTGTACGGTACCAAGTGCACTATTTACACCGATCACAGGAGTCTCAAGCATATTTTCAAGCAGAAGGAATTGAACATGCGTCAACGACGATGGGTCGAGCTACTTAATGATTACGAATGCGCCATCAAGTACCATCCAGGCAAAGCAAATGTTGTGGCTGACGCTCTAAGTCGAAAAGACACTCTACCTAGGCGTGTACGAGCTTTACAGCTCACTATCCAGTCTGATCTTCCTGCACAGATACGAGATGCTCAGGTGGAAGCATTGAAACCAGAAAATGTCAAGGCTGAAGCCTTACGCGGTTCAAGGAAGCGATTAGAACAAAAGGAAGACGACGCTTACTATGTAACAGGACGTATTTGGGTTCCACTATATGGCGGTTTACGGGAACTTGTGATGGATGAAGCTCATAAGTCTCGCTACTCGGTACATCCAGGTTCGGATAAAATGTACCACGATCTTAAAACCACATATTGGTGGCCTAGCATGAAGGCCCACATAGCCACTTACGCCGGCAAGTGCTTGACTTGTGCGAGAGTCAAGACAGAGTACCAGAAACCCTCATGCCTACTTCAGCAACCAAAAATACCACAGTGGAAATGGGAGGAAATTCCCATGGATTTTGTTACAAGCCTACCTAGATCCCAGCATGGGAACGATACTATTTGGGTGATCATGGATCGACTCACCAAGTCTGCTCATTTCCTTGCAATCAAAGAAACAGACAAGTTTTCCACACTAGCAGACCTATACTTGAAGGGAGTAGTCTCAAGGCACGGGGTGCCCACCTCTATCATTTCGGATCGCGATGCACGATTCACGTCAGAACTATGGCAAGCAATGCACAAGGCTTTTGGCTCGCGGCTAGACATGAGCACAGCATATCACCCTCAGACGGATGGGCAGTCTGAGCGCACGATTCAAACTCTAGAAGACATGCTTCGGGCGTGTGTTATTGATTTTGGCAACAGCTGGGAAAAGCATCTCCCTTTAGTGGAGTTTTCATACAACAACAGTTATCACACCAGCATACAAGCCGCTCCATTTGAGGCATTGTACGGGCGTAAATGCCGGTCACCTCTTTGTTGGGCAGAGGTGGGGGGATAGTCAAATCACGGGTCCAGAACTTATAGTGGACACCACGGAAAAGATTGCACAAATACGACAACGCATGGCGGCAGCACGCGACCGTCAGAAAAGCTACGCGGATAAGCGTAGGAAGCCATTGGAATTTCAGGTCGGGGACCGGGTCTTACTTAAAGTCTCACCCTGGAAGGGTGTGGTTCGTTTTGGCAAACGAGGCAAGCTCAATCCATGGTATGTTGGACCGTTCGAAATCACTGAAAAAATAGGCAAGGTAGCCTACAGACTAAACCTACCAGACGAACTCGGTGTGGTTCACAATGTTTTCCACGTGTCGAATCTGAAGAAGTGCCTGTCAGATGAGACTCTCATAGTTCCTTTTAAGGAACTCACTATCGACGAGCGGTTGCAGTTCGTCGAGGAACCAGTTGAAATCACGGACCGGGATGTTAAGGTCCTCAAGAACACTAGAATACCTCTTGTATGAGTTCGTTGGAACTCCCGTCGTGGCCCAGAGTACACCTGGGAACGAGAAGATCTAATGGAACTCAAGTATCCCCAGTTATTCGAAAACCGTGCAACCACTACTGAGGCTGAAGCTACTACTGTAGAATTTCAGGACGAAATTCCAAATCAACGGGGGGATGATGCGACACCCCAGGAAAACCAGTAAACGATATAACTTACCTAGCTTCCTCAGTAACCGCATGCTAAATTTCGGGACGAAATTTCTTTCAAGTTGGGGATAATGTGACAACTCGAGTTTCCGAGATTTCACTTTGGCATTTATTGCACGTTTATTGTTTGTTTAGTTGTTTATTTGCACAATTAGTTTGCTGTGAAACTGTAACGTTTTGATTCAATAAAGTGTTTTGTGATTATGCATGGCTATGTGTTAAGTGTTGTCAAATGTATGAACTTGGTGGTGAAACTGTGAATTATTTTGAGATGGTGTACTTATGTAAAATATGATACTTAGGGATGTATAGAGTAATTAGTGAAAATCCTAATCATTCTTAACCCTAATCATTCACTAATCACCACACACAAAAACAAAAACACGTACTTGCACTTCTCTGATCTTCTCTGGCAATCATCATCATCATCATTGGCACAAGTTCCTCATCACTCTTTCTCTAGAATCAATCCAAGGTAATTGTTAATGTTTGTTTGTTACTATCAATTCTTGATTAGTGTGATTCATGTAAACCCTAGTTCTACATGTAATGATTCTGCGTTATTGAATTCTGATTGTATTAAATGGTTTATGATCGATTGTGTAATCAGTTGTGTAATTACTTACTGAATGTTTAATGCCTGCTACGATAAATTGATTTATGATGTGATCAGTGCAATGCAAATGTGTGAAGTTAGGGTTTCCTGATAGTATGATCGTAAGAACGTAACTGTTATATTGCTTATTCTATGTTTCTGTACGCGACTAGGGTTTTGAGTCAGAACTTTGGAATGATAATCATAGTCAGAACTTTTAACAAGTATGCTTATGATCCGAATTCTTGGAATGAAATTATAAGAGTCCGACCTTTTTAATATAAGAACTTGTCCGAACTTCTTCATGAAATTCATGGTCCGAGTTTCTTAACACTTGTGTTGTCCGAGTTTTGTTTGAGGAAAACATAGGTCCGACTTTTTAAGTAACTTGCAAGACCCGACTTTTATGTGATGTAAAGGGTAGTCCGAACTTTGTGACACACATACATAGGTCCGACTTTTATTGATATATATGTATTGTCCGAATTTTTGAATATATATGGTGTGTCCGAGTTTTGTGATAATTACATGAAGTCCGACTTTTGTGGGGTTACATGATCCGACCTTGTGCCTAGGGAAGTGTTGTCCGAGCTTTTCATGTGGGGGAGGGATGTCCGAGTTTTGTGAAGGGAAACCCCCTCCCCTTTGTCCGAATTTTGTAAAAGAAAGCCTAGGGGTCCGAATTTTAAAAGGGGGAGCCCCCTTGGTCCGAATTTCATTAACCTTGTCCGAGTTTTTGGCCATGCATGCTTGTAATCCAAGTTTGTTTAATATGCTAACTCTTATGCTTGTTAACCTAGTCCGAGTTCGTTTCGTTGTCTGTTAGTATGTTAACATTGTTGATGTGATAACCCTGTTACGTGTGATAACCCTCCTATGCATGCTAGTTCTGTAATTCTGAGTAACGTTGTAACACGGTTAAACTTACCAAGACTGTTGATGAGTAACTGAGTTAAAACAAACTGAGAAAGCCTTGAATGAAAAGATTTAGCTGCATGAGTGTGATTGGCTGCTTATGTGATACATGATGCTACCTGCGTATCATTACGAACATGAACTGATTTATTACACGTGCACACAATAGGACTTGACTGATTACTTGTGAGTGCATAACCTAGCATACCGAGCAAACCAAGGTGAGTTCACACAGCCAAGGCATGGGGTTCCCAGGGTGGGAATGGGATTTGATTATTTACTTGTACTTACCTAGATAATGGGAATTAGTGATATGATCCTCGGGTGAGGAAGGTTATTGATAAGATACTACTAGACTAGTGATACTAATAGAACTGATCTTCGCATACACGCCGGGGTTGGCTGCGATAATATGACTAATCTTCGCACACATGCCTAGGTAGGCTGCGAACTATACACAAAACTTCGCACAGGTGCCGGGTGGCCGCGATACAAATATACCTAGTCTAGAATACTTGGAAACTTTCCCCAATCTTCGCATACGTGCCTAGAGGGCCGCGATACGAACTAATACGATACATGACTTAATGAACGAACACAAGGCTTACTATACTATTACAATTACTGAACTATTAACTGTGAACTCGCTCAACTAGTTGTTGACTCTCTGCTGCATGCCTTGCAGGACCTTAGGTACATATGGAGCTTGCACAGGGAGGAGCAGGTCGTTGTGGGGCATGGATCGTGAATGCTTGTTAAACGTTTATGACATTACACACTTAATGCTTATGTTTGGGTTTTTACATTAATGCTTCCGCTACACTTGATTATGTTGGTCTTGTAAACACCTTTCGTATTGATGAATAACTATTACTACTTACTTACATGTTCAATATGATTGGTGGCTTGATCCTGGTCATGTCACGCTCCCAAGCGGTGATACTCCGCATGTGGATTTTGGGGGTGTGACAGAAGAACATGAAGAGTTTTGTTTTGTTTTTGAATGTTTCACCTTTTTTATATAAAAGGTCCCTCATGTTTGAAGTTGAGAGAGACAAGGGGTTTTAACATTAAAAGATAACTGGGTTTATGAGAAAGGACACCGCCCGTTATAGGTTGCAAACATAAAGGACGTAGATTGTAATTTTTAATTTAAAGGACAGTGCCTGTAGAAACCCTGAAACATAAAGGACGAAAAGTGCAATTTAGCCTTAGATTAATCAATTGGATATTAATATGTTATAATAATATTATTACAAATTAAAAGAGAAAATGTTATGTGAAATTAACTATGATATTGATTGGCGTTTTAGTTTTGAAGTTTCCGAGTGGTTTAAGACTTTAAATCATTGTTGGAGAACTCGTTAGTCGCTAGTCGGCTAGTGAGGTGGTAACTAGCGACTAATCTGGATTACTCGGGTTGGGTTTTTATTTGTAAATTTTAGTTTTATGTATACATATACATATTTTTATAGGTAAATATTTTAAGTAGGTAGGTTTTAACTCTTACTCGACTCATTTTTTAAGTATACAAGACTAATTGTTGGAATTCCCATGATTTGCGAATATTTTTGCCAAGATTTCCGTCCATATATATGGAGTCTAATTTTGGCTTTTTTGTTCGTGTCTACTCTTTGTATGCTAGGATTTTATCGGCATAAAACTGTACCTTTGTTGATAAGATTAAAAAAACAAGCGCTAAAATTAGAGATCAGAAAAAATTTTAACAACCATTTTATGTGATTTTGTATTTAGAAAGCTGAAAATTAAATAATAATTATTAATGTCGAGATGGCTACTCATCGTATAAATGCTTCTTTATGTACGATATTAAATTTACCTCCCAGTCACCCACTCAGTCGAGTTTTAAATGAGCTTTCACTCAATTCATTTGTCACTTCTTCGTAGTCTATTTGTTACTTACGATCTTTCGGTTCAGGAAACTTGATGCCGGTACCCATCAGCATCATTTACTCATCTCTAACCATGGGTTTTATATGAACAACATCATTACCATACAACTTTTTAATTGATTTTCTTTTGGTTATCTTTTAGTGTTTTTTTCTACATTTTCTTTTATTCTTGTCTGTTGTTTCGTGTGCAACACGCTCGTAGTGATTTCAAAATACATATAAACACAGAATAAATAACAAAACAAGTTCACCGTAACACGGCAACGATGATAAACCTAGTTAATTTTACCATGAAATATTGGTGACGAGAAAGAATATGAAGTAGTGAAATGGGTAATAAATAAATAAAGGTTATGTTTATTCGCAAGGACTTGGCCAGCCCCGTTGGTTAAGCTTCTAGTTTACAACCTAGAGGTCTCAAGTTCAAATCCCACCGAGCCATCATCTGAACCACCATTTGAACTCAAGAAAACCCAGCTTCGTAACTAGTTAATTAAAATGGATGTTAGAAAAACACATTATCTGGTTCATTGGTTAGGCTAATTGATATCAAATTAGAGGTCTTAAGTTCAAATCCTACAAGCATCATATTAAATAAATCCTTGTTTAGAGACCCTTATTAAATGATATTTTCATACTTTTTACAAAATGTCTAATACCTAGAATAATTCTATTAAACCCGAATTAGTGTCTACTAAGCAATCATGTTTTAGTAAAGATAAACATTTGGTTAGTCCCTTAATATAAAATTGTCACACCCTTAAATTTCACCTACGGGGTTTTACCGCAAGGAGCGTGACAAATAGAATCAAGCCAATAATCATCTTGAACCATTTCAAAATAATTGGAAAATGTTTAACTACATATTCTAACATGAATGGTGATAATAATTTCAAATGTTCAAAAAGGCGGTTTAAGTTTGACATCGTGGGCTTAAAGTATAAAAACCCATACATAGAAAAAACACACAGTTGTTTTGCATAAATAAAGAAAACAGTTTATTAAAAAGCATTGACACTCCAAGCTGCAAGTCCCCATGTGTGTCGTACCTACTGTCCTGCAAAGCATTGAAGGATCTTTTGTAATTTCACAAACAAGCGACATAAGAGGAAACGAAAAAAAATTTATTCAAGTAGTAATAATAGCAACATGTTGGGGGATATGGAAAGCGACAAAGAAAGTATCTTTGTTGGGAAAAGAACTAATATAGACGTGATTTTCAGGGAGATGGAAGCAACAACTTATATATGGATTAAATGTATAGCAAAAGAGCGGAGCATGAAATGGAATTGGAGATGTTTCGAGGTGTCGAACATCTAATTTTATGTAATGTTTTAATCTATTTGGCGATCATAATGAGGTGGTTGACTTAGTAGCTTACTAACCATATAAGTATGTAATTTGTGTAATGAAACTTTTGAGAGATAAATGAAGTCTTTTGCTGTTCAAAAATAAGAAAGGTGAAAATTAAATAATAATTATTGAACATTCATGTCGAGACGGCTACTCATTGTATAAATGCTTCTTTATGTAAGATATTAAATTTACCACCCACTCGGTTGAGTTTTAAATGAGCTTTCTGTCACTTCTTAGGCTATAGGGTGTGAGGGGCATGATTGGGTCATCAATCGCCACGTAGGACCATTAATGAATTGCTACACCATCCTCTTGTCTCATCCACCATGATTCACATGGATTAACCCTGACAACCATGGGCCTCCTTTCCTTATTCAATATTTTCTTTCCTTTTCAAAAAAAAAAATTAATTAAAATAAGATAATAGTGGTTTGAGTCATGACCACACCCTTAGGGTAGTGGTTTTGGATGATGGATTAGAAGTAGATGACATGCATGGTGCTGATGTGGAGGGTCATGGTGGGATCATGAGGATCATGACCATACCCTATAACCTTAGTCATCTATTTGGTACTTAAGAGCTTTCGGTTCGGGAAATTTGGTAACAGTATCCAGTACCATTTGCTTATCTCTGTCCATAGGTTTCATATAAACAAAATCATTACCATACAACTTTTTTTATTTATTTTCTTTCGGTTATCTTTTAGTGCTTTTTTCTACTCTTTATTCTTGTCAGCGGTTTTGTACGCAACGCGTTCGTAATAATTTCAAAACACATGTAAATACAGACTAAATAACAAAAGAAATTCACTCCAACACGGCGACAATGACAAAGCTAGTTATTTTTATGATGAAATATTAATTGGTTACTTAACTAAAGTGTGTAGTGTATAACATTTAAAAAAAAAAAAGAAGTGTACCACAGTATACGATTATTGGTCTTATTTATTTACTTTCACCAACCCTCAGTAGTCAATTATGCATCCATTGATTCCTGAAGTCAACCGTTGAATCTGGGGAGGGTGTAAACCAATATCTTATATATATAAACCATTTCTCAAGGTGTGAAACGTGAATCAGCTTCAAGTATACTTTTCTTTTCCAGATATTCGAAAGAACTTGTTTGGCATAGTTGAAATAAGCCAATGGAGATGGCTGGATCATCGAATGCACCTGATGTTTCTACACCAACACATGATATGAAATTTATGCAGGCATCAAATATCAACGTCTCCAACTTTGTTTCAGTGAAGCTTTCCGGGCTCAGCAACTATAAGATCTGGAAGGCTCAGATGCTTTGCCTTATAAAGAGTCAGGTGTTGCTTCACATCATTGATGCTAACCATCCTTTCCCAGTGGATAAGGATGTCCACATGATCGAGCAATATAATGAACTTGTCAAAGGTTGGATTTTTGGTTCTGTGAACGAAAATGAGCTCAAGGATTTGGTAGACATGGGTACGGCACAAGAGGTGTGGATGAAACTAGAATCCCTCTTTAATCTACCAGTAAGTGATACAGAAGGTACGTACTCCATATATTTGATTTCCCGAAGTGGAAATGTGAGTCAACAGTGACTCGACTTTTGGCAGGGTCGTGTAATTTCGTTTTTATTTGACATTTGAATTTATCCTTTCTCAAATATTGAAATGAAATGCAGGTGTTCCATCCAATGTAATTGATGTTTCTACACGAACAGAAGACTTGAGATATATGCTGGCATCAAATGTTGACGTCTCCGACTTTGTTTCAGTGAAGCTTACCAACTACAACTATGATGTCTGGAAGAGTCAGATTCTTTGCCTCATAGAGAGTCACGACTTGCTTCACATCATTCATGCAAAAGCTCGTTTTCCATGGGATAAAGGTGACCCCATGACTCAAGCATATGACAAGCTTGTCAGAGGTTGGATTTTGAATACTATAACCAACTACGTGCTTGAAGATTTCCATTTCTATCGATCGGTACAATTGCTGTGGAGGAACCTAGAATTGCGTTCTGCTAGTGGTACGTACTCTATTAATGTTTTCAGGACCGGATCGAACAACGAACCGGACACATTACTGGTTCACTGGTCGGACCGGATCCAAGAACCGGATAATATAATACATAACATATTTTTATATATGAGATATTAAAAATAAAAAAACAGTATATTCTTATACAAACATTCTAATTCTAAATTTAAAAACAAACCTATAAAAATTATGTGTTCGTTTTTATTTTAGAAAATAAGATACCTGTTTCATAAAAAGGTTATACAAGGTATTAAGCACCAAATAAAAATATATTAGTAATTAGTAAATATCAAATAAATAAATAAATAAATAATAAAAAGCTTCCTTGGCTTGTAAAAAAGGTTAATATAAAATAATTAATAAAAAAGTAAGTAATGGAAAGTGGAAACTAGTGAAAAATAGGTTTTGACATTTTGTAGGTTTGGAGCTGCAATTTCCAAGAACGAAGAAGCATATTTATTAATTATATTGTATTTTGAGACACCACTTTTTCTTTTCGGTTCACCCTTTCTTCTTCGTTTTTTCTTCACTAGCAGCAGAATTATCATTGCCGGCTTCAGCAGAGCTTTGCTCTCCGTCTAAAAGATTTGCCTATACTGGTATTCGCTCTTTAACTGCAAAACTTTCTTTATCAACTATAACTAAACTAAATCTGTAAACTTACCAATCTGACAGCCGAACCGGCCGAACCGTTGAACCGTTCACAAACTGGCCGATTTTTTAAGAGTTTACGATCCACATGAACCGGACCGCTAGTATGGACGATGCCCGGTCGAACCGGGTTGAAATGAATTTGATTTCCCATAGTAGAACCGATTTTTTTAACTACCATGTATGTATTTGATTTCCCATATGTTGGGTAATATTGACATAGATGTGAGTTATTAAGTCAAGCAGGTTATTAGTAGTTTGTTATTATATGTTTTTATTATGGAGTAGCTTTTATTTAATTTAGTTAGGAAGAATAAAGTAAGGTTTGACTAAGTTTGGGAATAAACGTTGGTAGAAGAGTGGGACCGGTTCTTTAGGAGCTTTCCATTAGAATAGGTAATTGCACATGTGATTTTGAAAGCTTCAGTATGTACGTTGGATGATAGCCTATTTAAAGGCATCTTTATTATTGAATAAAATAACCTGTTTTCTTTTCATTGTTCATCTCTGCAAGTTTCATATACCAACTTTTGTTTCATATAACATCACTTTTCAAGCTAGTAAATAAAACCTTTCAATTGAATAAGAGATCTGGTTCCAACATTTGGTATCAGAGCTCAAGGGCTCGATCTTTGGAAGATAGCAGCAGTATGATAAGCGAGTTTATGTAAAGCGCTCGCGAGAAAGAAACTAGAAAGAAGCTGATTTAGATCAGCAAAGAAAGAAGAAAGAATTGTTGGTGCACTTGTGTCTGTACTTTGTCTGTATTCGGTCTGTATGTAAACGATGTCCTTGGTAGTCTGTAAGTTGACCAAGTCAACTATCCTCCTAGTTTGACTTGGACAACATTTGAAAGATGTTCTGATCGAAGGATAGCCTCGAAGGATACACCTGATCCTTCGAGGTGATCGAAAGATATGGTTCGACCATGGTTCGACCATTAGACCTCGAAGGATGATCCTTCGAGGTCCATGCTGATCTTTCGTGTGAACTATGATCGATAGATGATCCTTCGGACCATCTATCAGATCCTTCGATCCAGACTTCATGAGCTGGGTATATATACCCATGCATGTGTTGAGTTTCGGTAGACAGACACAGACAGAAAGAGAGAGTATTCTTTGAGAGCATTCTGTCCGAAACTCACACACACACTTTGAGAGTTTACATGTTAGATTTGTAAACATTGAGCTTGTAACCGAACCCTCATTGCATTAATACAAGTTGTGTTAATCGGTGAACTTGTGTGTTTGTTTCTCTACTTGCTACTAACTCGGTTTGCTTGCTAGCTTGGATTCCGCACTCGCTAGTAGGTTTGTATAACAAGGTTTAGGTTCGTAATCCTCCGCGAAACAGGGACCTACAAGTGGTATCAGAGCTAAGGCTCTTAACCTTGTTTAAAACCGGGTTTTTACAAGTTGTGGTGTGTTGAAACACTTGGTTTTGCACCTGTTTTTACTTAGCTTCTTGTACTTTCTTTGAGTAAAAACGTGTCTAAACTAACCGGGAGTGTTTAAAGTGAGGTTGGGTAACTTGAAAAATTGTTTTAAGTGATTTTGAATTTTCCGGCTATTTTCCGGTTCAAAATTCCGGTGACTGGTGTTGAAGATAAGGTTGTCATTTTTGGCAAATTTTTTTGGCAAACTTTCAAAGTTGGTGGTGATAGGACAGCCTGCACATACCATCTTGCCGAAAGTTGACCTACCAACCTGTCACCTTTTCACCAACCTTTCACATCAGATCAGTTTGTGTCAGAAGTCTCGAAGGATATCTTTCGATATCGAAAGATCATCTTTCGATCAAGAAAGAGTCGAAAGATTACTATCCTTCGATTCATCTTTCAAAGTTTGAATTATATCCTTCGAGAAAGGAATCTTTTCGAAAGACTAGTGTCCGAAAGATTAGGATCCTTCGTATTGGTGAATCTTTCGAGATCTGTTGTTCGAAAGATAAGGATTTAACACGAAAGATAAGGATCTTTCAAAAAGGGAATCTTTCGTGTTCTTGAGTCTTTCGAGATCATTGTTCGAGAGTCAACAGTAATCTTTCGAGTACTGTTGATCCTTCGAACAAGGTTGTATCTTTCGATTGTGGTCTGTTTATAGTTAACAAGTTTCTGTGATTTCAGATCTTTCGACCAGGATCTTTCGGTTGTGTTATCTTTCGAATCATTCTTACTTAGCATTTATTTTGCTTATCTATCATGAATCCGAGTTGGTGGGGAAGTCCGGCTCCAGACAGTGGAAAGTACATGAATACCAGTCAATCTCCATCATGGGCCGAATCTCCGGTATCTACATCCTCACAAACAAATGCCACTCAAGCTGGTCAATGGGCGTTTGTTTCAAATCAAACTCCGAGTATTCAAAGTCTTCTACTAAGTGAAAGTGAAACCGGCAGTTTAAACAGGCCTCCAAAGTTGATGCATCTTAATGAATATCCGGGATGGGTTGATCGTTTCCATACATACATTCTTGGTCAAAATACAGAGTTATGGTTGCGGTTCACTACGGAATTCGATCAAACTATCGAGGTTGCTGCTTCTTCGACAGCTACATTTGCCGATCTTCCTGATGATCAAAAGAAGACGTATGACTTAGAAAAGAAAGCTTACGCTATTCTTACTCAAGCACTGAGCAAGGATATTTATCATCAGTTCGTCAGTTTCAAGACTACGAAGAAGCTGTGGGATGCATTGAAGACAAGAGGAGTAGGTAATGAAGCCACACGTCAACTACGACGAGATCTACTGAAGAAAGAATTCGATGGCTTCACATGTATGGATAAGGAGTCCTTGGGAGATATGACAAGCCGTTTCTATCACCTGCTTACTGAGCTGACCAATTTTGAAGTCACAACGACTCCAACAAAGGTGGTAAAGAAGTTTGCCGATGCATTGCCTCCTCAATGGAATAACTTCCTGGAAATCTTGAAGTACAACGGAACGTTGAAAACTACAAATATCAACGATTTCGTGCAGCTTCTGGAGAACAAGGACCAGGAAGAAACGTTGAAGGCAAAGAGAGTTGCAGTGCCACAGAATCCAGAGATGTATTATGGCACCTCCACTACTTCATCTGCAAAAGCCGGTTCACATGCTCCACTTCAAACGGCGTTTGTCACAAGCACGGATATGTATGGCAATCCAGTGCAAGTTCCTGTAAAGCCGCCTCCAACCACAGATCTGTATGGAAATCCAATACAACCACCTCCTCCTCCTCCTGCTCAACAACCACAATATGCGTGTTATGGAGGAACATCATCTGCTGCAGGTCAACAATCAAAGTCAAATCCAGTACAGCTTGACACTTCAAGTTTTTCTAAAATCAGTGTAGAAGTAGCTAAGGAACACATGGAGCTGCTTAACACTGTAGTAAGCGCGTACTGTGGGTTGATAGAAGGTCAGATTGGAAACATTAATCTGACACAAGAAGATTACCGGCAGATTGATAAGGAAGAGATGGACTTGATGGATATCAAGTGGGCCTTTGCGAGTGCTGTGAGAAGAGCAAAGGATTGGATGGAAAGTACTGGCAGAACCAGCTTGGAAAGTAAGCGAGACACCAAGTATGGGTTCGATAAGCAGGCTGTTAAGTGCTTCAACTGTGGTGAACGGGGCCATTTTAAAAGGGAATGTACAAAGCCAGCACAGCACGGGAATCAAAATCCCTTCAGAAACCGAGGCAACCAGCAGAATCAGAACAGAAACACTGAGCGGTCATTGGTGCCAGCAAATAACCAAACCAACCGAGCACTTGCAGTTCAGGTGGATGAAGGTTGTGACTGGTCAATCCAGTTGGGTGGTGATGCTCCTGATGAAACAGCATGTTTTGCTCAGATTGTGAAGGAGCTAGCTCACACCAGTGGTAGAGAATCTTCTGCCAGTGGTGGTGAATCGTCTGAAGATGAAGACTCTTCTGGTTATAGCAGGAGTGCTGATGAAGAATCATCCAATTCTGGTGATGATTATGTGGGTGAGACATCGAATGCAGCAATCGATGCAGATATTGATGAACTCTTGGAGGAAGCTGCAGCAGAAACTCAAAGAAGATCTATTTTGGTGGATCAAGCTGCTTATACTTCGTCTTCTCTCCATTCAGCCTTTATGGCTAATGTCGACGGTTCATCAAGTCAGGTATGTGTCGATGAACCCACTGCTGTTAATTGTGATGAATGTGCTAGGTTGCATGCTAGATGTGCTGAAATGGAGAAAAGTATGTCTGAGTTGCAAGGCAAACATGATGCTTTACAAGCTAGTTTGTTTGACTTGCAAGACAAACATAGTTCCTTGAGTGCTGAGTGGTGTGACTTGCAAAGTAAGCATGACGCTTTGCAAGAGAAATATGATGTGACATTCATTCACAATCAAAAGCTGACTGTGGATCTCTCAAAATGCACAGAAGCCAACATGTTTCATGAAAACCATGAAAAAGAATTTAAGTCAATGATTGAAACATTAAAGAAAGATAAAACTGAATTGACAAAAATGGTTTCAAGAAAACAGACGGACATTAATTTGTATATCTCTCGTCTTGAAACAATGCAAAAAGAGATGGCCTGTGTGAAAACCGAAAGTGATGCGATCCAACTCAAGCTGGACAGTTATTTGAGTTCTAGCTATGTGTTAGATCACATCATTGACGTTCAGAAGGAAAAGAGAGATGTCACATGCATAGGCTACAAGAAGTGTCCACCACCAGTGAGACATAATTATGACGCCATGCCTGATGAAGAGGACAGGGTATTCTTTGAACCTTCTGTGCCTCTAGATGTTAAGGAGTTTGCTGCAGGACTCGGATACCAAAAGGAAGTATCCTCAGATTCAGATGTGTCAGCAGATACATTTGTGAGTGCTGAACAGAATCAAGATCCTCCAGTTGTGATTGAGGATGCTGATTCGTCTGATGATGAATCTGATGATACTGTCCCAGCAAAGTCTGATGCGGTAGTCAAAAATGAGGACATACCTCTTGAGAATCACATTCTATGTGATCCCCCTGTCAAACCCGCTAAGACTGTTGCAACTGAGTCCTCGTCTGAGAAGGAGTCGGAGAGTGTGAATTTGCTGTACACTCTAGTTGGTGATGATAAAATTTACTCAGACAAAGATTTTCCCATTAAGAATGTTAATCAATCCTTAATCTGCAAAGTCTTTGAGAATTCGACAAGTAAGTTCTTGGGAAAGGCAGGACCTAAAGTTACAGTCACACAGTGTCCTCCAATCCCAAAGGCTGAAGTTCGAAAGCAATTTGGCAACAAGAAATTGCCAACAGTGCCAACACAGCAAAATCACACTAAACCCAAAGGTAAAGCACCGGCTCCAGTGCAAAAGAGGCCGAACCAAAAGAAGAAGAAGAATGTTAACTTTGTGAAATCGACGGGAACGGACAAAATTGAAAAGTTTGAAAATCAATCTAACTTAGATTTTGTCAAGAAAGCTTTTGTCGAGAAAAGAAATGAACCAAGTAGTTCAAAACCCAGTACCTCGGGTTCACAAAGTTCAACATCATCGGCTAGACGATCACATGATTCTTCGGGGTTTGTAGAACGAAGATCATGTTTTGAGTGTGGAACCATTGGGCACATTATTAGAAACTGCCCATATCTTCATAAGCAGAAAGGAAAGGTTGATGATCCCCGTGACAAAACTGACCGTAAGCCAACTGTTTCCACAAAACAAGATCCCCGCCTTGTAAAAGAAAGGGAAAAGAAACAGAAACGGCAACAGGTCAAGAAAATTGAAAAAGCAATTAAAACTGATGTGGTTCAAAAACAATCTGTTGCTGTAAAACCAGAAACTTCTACAATTTCAAACAATCAAGAAGTTAAAATTTTAAAGAAAGATTCTGGTAAAACAAAACAGACATGGAAACCTAAATTGGTTACTGAATCAGGGGGACCATCACAATTCACCAACCATCAAAGACAAGAAGTGATTGTCATTGATGAAAATGGAAGACCCAAGACCACAATGGCTTGGGTCCCCATCTCCAACTAATTCATTTGAGTTCATGTGCAGGGTGCTTCAGGAGGAACTATCAGTAGTCACTGGATTGTTGATAGTGGGGCATCCAGGCACATGACAGGCGACATGAAGCTTCTCTACGATGTTAAATCTATTAGAGGAGGTTATGTTGCTTTTGCTGGAGATAAAGGTGGATACATTACGGGTGAAGGAATGATATCTAACGGGATTGTCAGCTTTGACAAGATCAATTTTGTGCAACAACTTGATCACAATCTTCTTAGTGTTTCTCAAATTTGTGACAAGAAATTTTCGGTACACTTTGATGCTAATGGATGTTACGTGCTGAAACCCGGCTTCAAAATTCCAAAAGAATGGATTCTCTTGTCGGCTCCAAGGATAAATGATTTGTACGTCCTTGACATGAGCCAGGCTATTACTACGTCTGCACAAGCAACTTGTTTCGTTTCTAAAGCCACAGAAAAAGACACTATCTCTTGGCACAGACGAATGGGTCACATTCACTTACGAAAAATGAATCATTTGGTGTCAAATGAATTGGTGAATGGCGTTCCCCTCAAAAATTTTCATCTTCAAGACGTCTGTGTTTCGTGCCAGAAAGGAAAGCAAACAAAGAAGAAGCACCCTACAAAGAAGATCAACACAGTGGCAGTTCCTCTTGAACGTTTGCACATGGATTTGTTCGGTCCTGTCAAACACAAGAGTATTCGGGGTGATCAATACTGCCTCGTGGTTACTGATGATTATTCAAGATTTTCTTGGGTTGCGTTCATGGCACACAAGAGTGAAACCTTTGGCATTATCAAAAACTTGATCATTCAGATTGAGAATTTGTATAAGTTGAAGGTTAGGCGGATACGTAGCGACAATGGTACTGAATTTAAGAATCATTCCATGGCGGAGTTCTGCACTTCAAAGGGTATTCTTCATGAGTTTAGTGCAGCTTATACTCCTCAACAGAATGGTGTCGCTGAACGTAAGAACCGCACATTGATCGAGACTGCTAGGACAATGTTGGTAGAGTCGCAGCTACCCATTCCATTCTGGACTGAAGCTGTGGCCTCTGCATGTTACACATTGAACAGAGTCCTTACAGTAAAAAGACACAACAAGACCTGCTTTGAGCTTCTTCAAAAACGGAAACCAGATTTGTCTTATCTCGAACCGTTTGGAGCTCCATGCACAATCATCGATCCTAATGGAAAGTTTGGGGCAAGAGCAATTGATGGATACTTTCTTGGGTATGCCACCCCTAACTTACGAGTCTGGAATCTAGAGACTAAAAGGATCGAGGAATGGTCTGAGGTCAGAGTACAAAGGCACACCTTGCCAGTCAAAAATCCGGGTCAACCTTGGATGTTTGAGTACGATGACTTCTTCAATTCGATCAATGTTGAAGCCGTTGAAGAAAATGCTGCGGCTAGGATGTTTTTCGAGAGTGACAATGCAACAGTTTCACCGGTGGTTCGTCCAATTCTTGTTAATCAAGAACCATCTTCTTCGGTGAACAATAATACTCTCAACAATGAGGATTTTCATGATGCAAATGAATTGAACGAATCTTCAGAGGATGATGAATTTCTAGATGCAGATCAAGAAGCCCCAACAACAGCAGTTCATGGTACTTCAGAGGGTACTCCTCCAGTGGATACACATAGAACAGCTGAGACTACTGCATCATCTTCTTCGTCAATTCCAGGTCTTGAATTGGTTGTTGATCTTAATCTTAACAACCTGGGTATAAATGTTCCAGTTCCAGATAATCCAGAAACAAGGATTCATAATACCCATCCTCAACAAAACATCATTGGAAATGTGCAAAGTGGCGTACAAACAAGAAACATGTTGCGAAACAACAACAATGCAGGCTTGTATGCAGCTATTCGAGAATCCGGGCAACAAAACGACTGGTCCTTCGCGTGTTATGTCTCACAAGAAGAACCAAGAACGTGGAAAGAAGCCTTGAAAGATAATGCTTGGGTTGAAGCAATGCAGGAAGAACTGCAACAATTCCAGAAGCTGGGTGTCTGGAAACTAGTAGAGAAACCTGCTGGATACAAGAAGATTGGTACCCGTTGGGTTTTCAAATGCAAAAAGGATGACCGCGGAGTTGTTATCCGAAACAAAGCTCGTTTAGTCGTTCAAGGTTTTCGTCAGATTGAAGGGATCGACTACAACGAAGTCTATGCACCAGTGGCACGTCTCGAAGCAATTCGAATCTTTCTAGCCTATGCGTCCTTAAAAGGATTCAAGGTTTATCAGATGGACGTGAAAAGTGCATTTTTACACGGTGTGGTTGAAGAAGAGGTGTACGTCGAACAGCCTCCAGGTTTTGAAGATCCTATCCATCCCGATCGGGTTTGGTTGCTCAACAAAGCTCTTTATGGTCTTCATCAAGCACCACGAGCTTGGTATGCAACCTTATCACACTATCTGCTGGAGAACGGTTTTCGCAGAGGTCTTATCGACTGTACTCTTTTCATCAAGGAACAAGATGGAGATCTTCTTCTGGTACAGGTATACGTTGATGACATTATTTTTGGTTCTACTAATGATGTCTTGTGTAGGGAATTCGAGCGCATTATGCAGGATAAATTCGAGATGAGTGCTATGGGGGAAATGACTTTCTTCTTGGGCCTACAAGTACAACAAACGGAGTCTGGGATATTCATCCATCAGACTAAATATGTTGGTGACATCTTGAGCCGGTTCCAGATGTCTGATGCAACGCCCATTGGTACCCCATTGCCAACTAATCACGGAATTACTCCAGACTTGAAGGGAGAAGCTGTTAGCCCTTCTATCTATCGCGCTATGATCGGATCTCTCATGTACCTCACAGCATCAAGGCCAGACATAATGTACCCAACGTGCCTGCTTGCCAGATATCAAGTTAATCCGAAGGCCTCACATCTTGCTGCTGTCAAAAGGATTTTTCGTTATTTGAAGGCTTACCCCGACACCGGTCTGTGGTATCCTAGGGATAATAACTTTGACTTGGTCGCATTCAGTGATTCTGATTTTGGCGGATGCAAAATCGACGGCAAATCCACAACGGCTGGATGTCAGTTTTTAGGAAATCGCCTAGTTACATGGCAGTGCAAGAAGCAAACGTGTGTCGCTACATCAACATGCGAAGCTGAATACATTGCTGCCTCAAGTTGTTGCTCCCAAGTTCTTTGGATCCAACAACAAATGCGGGACTACGGTTTTGAATTCCTAACTACTCCTATTTACGTTGATAATTCTGCTGCTTTAGATATCACTAGAAATCCTGTGCAGCATTCAAAGACCAAACACATCGAAATCAAATATCACTTCATACGTGATTGCTTTGAGAAAAGGCTAATCGATGTTGTTAAGGTCCACACCGATGACCAACGTGCCGACTTATTTACCAAAGCATTTGACAAATCAAGATTTGACTTTTTATTATTGGTAAACGGCATTAAGGTCAAGCAAGAGTAAACCAACATCGGAAAATCATTTTTGTAAATATCTTTGTGTGTTTTAAATTTATCTTAGTTTGTTGATTTTAGGGGGAGTAAATCCAAAAATCAGAAAATCCAAAAACATCGAAAAATTTCAAAAACACAAAAACAATAGAAAAACAAAAATGAGTTTCCTGGAGAGCAAAAGAGAAAATGATAGTACATCAGTGGTCTATCCAAACCTCTTTAAACCTTAAATGAAAAACGATAAGCAGCTCTATATAAGATGTATCGGTAGGCTCACAATCATTTTAAAGTGTGCAGGGTGATATAAATCTTAATCGACTGAAGACCAGGTGGGAACCATTCATTGGCATATGGTCTTAGTACCGAAATTTCGTTTGATAGATTGCCGAGGTTCTGAGATATTCGGTCTTTATGCTGCTTATCATCTGGGTATCATGGTTGTATCTTTTACCGAAAAATAACGGGGACGCAAGTCTAGATCTTCCATGATACTATACATACGTGTACATATTGCATACTACATTCGACCTCAATAAGTGATAAACAATCACATGTCCAAATCAAATAAGTGATAAAATATCACATTTATCCGGGTGTCAAGTTCGTCTCTCTGCTGTACGGAAGTACTGACCTGTTCACGGACTTGCACCTGTGCCCTCATGCATACGAAAATCAAGTTCCTCATCAATAAGTGATTTTATCACATAGGACTTGTTTTCAAATCAAAATAAGTGAGTATCTCACAATTTATACGGTCAAACAGATGATAATCGGTATACTCACCGGTAAGATGAACCCTCGTGCATACCTTGATACGGGAATGTGTCGTGATGTGGATGAACACCGGTCGGTAAGTATAAATCATACATTAACGTATCCTCTAAACATGATTACATCTGATAAGTTGAGCTTAAGTGGACAACAATACCGATAATTGTTATAGGATGCTTATCTTAATGTTAACTAACTGAACAACAAGAGTGTTTTGGCATAACCGTACACTGATATGATTCTCTTACCCTCGAAACTCGCAAAAAGAATGTCTGTATATATTTATGTACTGCTTAGCTTTTATTATTTCTTTTAAACAGTTTCGTCGTTTGGTGCATATCAGCACGACATTAGCGGTGATGTCGTTTGATAACACTCAAAGGATCTTAAATTGTTGTCTTTTAATTTCAAAAATACCAAAAAGATTTTAAGTGTGTTTTAATATAAACTTTATAAAAGCCAAAAAGATTTTATTTCTGCTTTATTTTCGATCGTACGATGTTGGAGCTCAAGTCTTCGTTACCTGAAACCTGACTGAAAACCGAATTGACTAAATCTTCATAAACGGTCGAAATTTGCATGTTTGAAAGTTAAAAGGCTAAAATTGTCAAATTTATTAAACTTTCAAACTGTCGGACGGTGTTTGGTTATGACATGGTCATTCGTGTGTCATGTGCTTATGTTAACTATATTCCAAGCAGTTGTTCTCATTATGCGTTTAGATTTCTTGCATGTGCAGATTCTAAAGGCTGGGAGAACATAGTCGATGACAAGCTCTGGAATGAAGACACGACGAGAAGGCGCTCAAAAGATGAAGATGATCGAGTAGCCGCTGGTCATCATCAACACCACAAGGATCTCACTTCATAAAGATAAAGTCTTTTCACGAGCATAACTCAAGGGGGAGCTTATGTTAAGGGGGAGTTTGTCAACACACTTCCTACATGATACGGGTAGTTTGTTGATACACTCGCTGCTTGCAAGACGTGAAGACTTTGAAGATCCTCCGACATTGAAGACTTGAAAGGACATCAGAGTTTTGATAACTCGAAGACCAAAGACCGTCGACGTTCAAGACGAGTCTACAACCATAGAAGATAAAGACAAAGCTACAGCCAAGGGGGAGTTTGTTGGTGCACTTGTGTCTGTACTTTGTCTGTATTCGGTCTGTATGTAAACGATGTCCTTGGTAGTCTGTAAGTTGACCAAGTCAACTATCCTCCTAGTTTGACTTGGACAACATTTGAAAGATGTTCTGATCGAAGGATAGCCTCGAAGGATACACCTGATCCTTCGAGGTGATCGAAAGATATGGTTCGACCATGGTTCGACCATTAGACCTCGAAGGATGATCCTTCGAGGTCCATGCTGATCTTTCGTGTGAACTATGATCGATAGATGATCCTTCGGACCATCTATCAGATCCTTCGATCCAGACTTCATGAGCTGGGTATATATACCCATGCATGTGTTGAGTTTCGGTAGACAGACACAGACAGAAAGAGAGAGTATTCTTTGAGAGCATTCTGTCCGAAACTCACACACACACTTTGAGAGTTTACATGTTAGATTTGTAAACATTGAGCTTGTAACCGAACCCTCATTGCATTAATACAAGTTGTGTTAATCGGTGAACTTGTGTGTTTGTTTCTCTACTTGCTACTAACTCGGTTTGCTTGCTAGCTTGGATTCCGCACTCGCTAGTAGGTTTGTATAACAAGGTTTAGGTTCGTAATCCTCCGCGAAACAGGGACCTACAAGAATAAAGAAAGTTGCAACCTGCGAGAGAAAGAAGAAAGAGAGGTGTCGTGAGAAAGAGAAAGAAGAAAGTTCGGTGCCGTGAGAAAGGGAAAAAAACGCAGGTGCAACTCAGGAAGAAAGAGACCGAGAAAGAAGAAATCGATAAAGAAAGAAAGAAAGGTTAGTCGATTCGAACGAAAAAAAAAAGAAAGTGAAGAATGGCGATGATACAAGCAAAAGAAACAGGCTCGATGTCTTACCAAGTTCCGACTTTGACCTCAACCAACTATCCGGTATGGGCTATCAAGGTTAAGTCCATATTGGATGCACACGGTCTTTTGGAGACGATCGAACCGAGGGCATTAGGTGAAGACCCAGACTCGAAGAAATCAAAACAAGCACTCGCCTTCTTATTTCAAGCTATACCGGAGGAGATGGTGTTGCAAATGTCGAGTTACACGGACCCGAAGAAAGTGTGGGATGGTTTAAAAACACGATACTTGGGTGTAGATCGAGTTAGGGCGGCTCGAATTGCAACGTTGAGAAGAGAGCTTGAAGGTTTTCGGTTGAAGGAAGGAGAACTTGTTGATGATGGTGCTACAAAGGTGAGCGGATTGGTTTCAAAGTTGAGGGGTCTCGGGTATGAAGTTGAGGAAGAAGAAATGGTGAGAAGGCTACTTGATGCAATGCCAAACTCCTATCTTCAAGTTGTAACTTCGATTGAGCAATGTTTCGATTTGGATTCAATGCTCTTTGATGAAGTGGTAGGAAGGCTAAAGTCGTATGAAGAAAGAAGAAAGAGTCGTGGTGAAAAGGAAGAAGAACAAGGCCAACTTTTGATGACCGAACAAAAGTATGGTGGAAGTGGTGGACGAGGAAGAGGCCGCGGAAGAGGCTACGGTAGAGGTGAAAGAGGTCGAGGAAGAGGCTCGGGTCGAGGTGACAAAAGTGCATTTCGGTGTTTTAATTGTGGTGAATTTGGACACTTTTCTTATGAGTGCACTAAATGGAAGGCTAAAGACGATGAAGCTAATTTAATCCAGGATGACGATGAGCCGACACTACTTTGAAGAATAAACAGTCTATGTCAAGATTAGGGGGTGAGTGTTGGGTAATATTGACATAGATGTGAGTTATTAAGCCAAGCAGGTTATTAAAGTACGGTTTGACTAAGTTTGGGAATAAACGTTGGTAGAAGAGTGGGACCGGTTCTTTAGGAGCTTTCCATTATAATAGGTAATTGCACATGTGATTTTGAAAGCTTCAGTATGTACGTTGGATGATAGCCTATTTAAAGGCATCTTTATTATTGAATAAAATAACCTGTTTTCTTTGCATTGTTCATCTCTGCAAGTTTCATATACCCGCTTTTGTTTCATATAACATCACTTTTCAAGCTAGTAAATAAAACCTTTCAATTGAATAAGAGATCTGGTTCCAACACCATAGTAGAATTGAGGCCGATATTAGTACCCAATATCCTTTCTGAAATATTGAAATGAATTGGATTATCAGATGAAGCAGATGCATTAATATACAAGCAGGCATCAAATATTAAGGTCTCCAACTTTGTACCAGTGAAGCTTTCTGTGCGCCTCTACTATCATGTCTGGAAGGATCAAATGCTTCGCCTCATAGAGAGTCAGGACTTGCTTCACGTCATTCATATCAATATTCGTTTTCCAAAGTCTGAATGTGACAAACTTGTCAAAGATTGGATTTTGGGTAGTATGAACGAAGAACTGGTCAAAGATTTCACAGACTGCGATTCGGCAAAGGATTTATGGACAAAACTAGAATCCCACTTTACAGACGGTACGGTACTCCATTAACTACCATGCACTTCTAAATTTATATCCTTTCTGAAATATTGAACTGAAATGCAGGTGATTCATGGCCTGATTCTGTTGTTTCTGCGTCAACACAAGACCTGAAATACACTCAGGCATCAACTGTTAACGTCTCCAACTTCATTTCAGTGAAGCTTTCCGGCCAAAGCAACTATCCTATCTGGAAGCTTCAGATGCTTTTCCTCATTAAAAGTCAGGAGTTGGTTCACGTCATTCAACAAGAAGGTCTTCGTATACTGGTTAAATATGACAACCTTGTCAAAGGTTGGATTTTTAGTACTATGAGCGAAGATCTATTCAAGGAGTTCATATATCTGGAAGACTATCCCGTAAGTTATGTATGGAATTGGCTAGCAAACATCTATGATCGACCAAAAAGCGAAGGTACGTACTTCATTACCTATCATGTATTTGATTTCC
The DNA here is from genome assembly GCF_002127325.2 of Helianthus annuus. Classification (NCBI taxonomy): domain Eukaryota; kingdom Viridiplantae; phylum Streptophyta; class Magnoliopsida; order Asterales; family Asteraceae; genus Helianthus; species Helianthus annuus. The sequence goes on along the minus strand of NC_035435.2, from coordinate 24,341,323 downwards.
CGTTGTAGAAATGCTAGTGAACAGTAACTCAACTTTTGGCACTTGGATGAACCATTTTTATTTTTATTTTGACTTTTTAATTTGTTTTCCTTTTGAAATGAAATGATTCAACACATCCTCTAGGAGTTACGTTCGGAATAGAATTTATAAAAGATGCTCCAGATATAGACACTCATGATATAGAAACAGAGAGTTCACCCAGAATTCGAGAAACACAACTAAAGAAAGAATTGTACAAAGCTGCAGCTGAAGGGTGGTGGAGGAAAGCAAAATCCATATTGGAAAATAATAAATTTGCAGCCACAGAGGCTATCACTGCGAATGGCAACACAATCCTTCACGTAGGGGTTGAAATGGGCCACAACTACTTCGTTGAAAAACTGTTGGAGTTTTTAGAAGACGTAAAAGATATCGAAATGAAAAATGATAAGGGTCAAACAGCCCTACACATTGCTGCAATAGTTGGTAATACACACGCGGCCCAACTCTTGGTTCAGAAGAGTAGCCAATTGTTGGAGTACAAAGACAATAACAATGTTTTACCAATGCATCTTGCTTCTGCCAATACAAACCTCGATACATATGCATATTTGTTCGAATCTCGTACACCACCTTGTGATTCACACTTTGAGTCATATATGAGTAACCAAACTGCTTTCTTAGCTGCTATTTTCTCAAAACATTATGGTGAGTAGTTATACCATGGGTGGTAATCGTGTTGGGTTGACGTATTTCGTGTTGGCGGGTTGAATTGATGAACCTGAAAACAACTTATATATATTTATTCGTGTCAAAAACATCAACAGTAACCCACACACGCTTGAAATCATGTAACCCAATTAATTATATACGAGTCAATAGATTGAAGAATTGTAAAGGGGTTGTTAATGAGTTAAACAAATTGCAATAAATGGGTTAAATGAATCGTAAATGGGTTGTTTGGTTAACCTCTTAAAATATGGTTTTTATTGGAAATGAGTTGATGGATCAAAATACTTTTGATTAACCGAGTTAAATATGTCAATCCGAACATGTTTGTCTATCATATAGATTATAGATGAAAACCCAAAACAAAACCTATTTTAAAATAGGGCTTGAGTTATATAAAGAATCACTACTCCTAGTTATTACATGGTGTGATTACACGTAGGAGTAAATTAAAGTAACCTTATACTTTATTAATCCATGCAGATTTGGCAGAGACATTGCTCAAGGAATCACCTAATATTGCTATGGAAAACGAAGAGATGTTAAAGGCAATAACTACAACCTTCCCAACTGATCTTGGCTTCAGGGAATCTTTAATCTATCCATGTATTTATCCACAACTGTTTTTCTGAAAAATTTATGTGAACCCTGTAGATACATTAATTTATTTCATTGATACTACTATGTCTACGTTGCAGCTTTCCACTATGTCTGTCAGAAAACAGTCGTGAGATGCTCTTTGCTATTTCACCCAGATAGATGCGTCGATAACATCTTACGGGTAGTGAAAATCTGTAATAACACGGGCTGCAACTTGTTGGGGAAGAATTCCGTGATATTACTTGGTGAGCGATCAACTATATATATATACGTGACCTGATTCGATTTATCTAATATTTTTTGTTATTTCTTGTGCAGTACTAATAGCCACACTTTATCCAATATATCAGTTGATTTGTCTCCTCATTCTGTTGCTTCATTTATCCTTTTCTATGTTGTATTTACTTCTATGGAAAGTTTTAGCAATTACTGGTAAGGGATTACACAATCTCTGTCTCTGAAGATGGAAACTTGAATTAAATTCCTTTTTTTTTCTAAATTGTAGTGCCTCCAATCAAGAATATAGAGAAGAAGAGAAAAGAGTACAAAAAAGCAAAAAATATCTTGAGCTTGATATGTAAAATGAAGGGCCCATCAGATGTAGGTTACAGTGACTCATTTTTTGAAGCTGTGCGCCAAGATCGATACGAAGTTGTTGATGAGATTTTAATGAATTCACCAGATACAATCAATTTGAAGGATGCAGATGGGTATAATATCATTCAGTTATCCATAATGAACCGTGCTGAAAAAGTATACAACCTTATCTATCACATAATTGAGCGCACAAAGTCTCGTGGGGAAATGACCGATTCTTCTTCAAATAATCTTGCACACTTGGCTGGAAGATTGGCACCTTCATTTGTACTCAGTCGTACCACAGGCGCAGCATTGCAACTACAACGTGAACTTTTATGGTTTAAGGTATGTCACATATAAGATATATGTCATCATGTTGTGAACTTTGCACTTTAGTTGCATAAAGTATAATTTGGTTGAATTCTACAGGAAGTGGAGAGGCTCATGTTACCATTAAAACTTATGGAAAAGAATATATATAATGAGACACCAGTAATAGTGTTCGCAAGGGAGCACCATGATTTGCTGAAGCAAGGAGAAATATGGATGAAGACAACTGCTGAATCATCCAGCATCACTGCTGCATTAATTGTCACTGTCGCATTTGCAGCAGCAATCACTGTACCCGGTGGAAGCAATCAAGAATCTGGCATCCCCGTGTTTGGAAAAGAAATCCCCTTCATTGTCTTTGCTGTATCCAATGCATCCTCACTTTTTACAGGCGTTACCGCACTCTTATTGTTCTTATCAACGATCCTCACCGCAAGTTCTTCCGAAAAAGATTTTCAGGTCATTTTACCAAGAAGGCTGATTTTTGGACTCGTGATGTTATTCCTCTCAGCAATTACCATGATGGTAGCCTTTGGTGCAATCTTTTTCCTTGTCTTTTGTGATAGAAGACCATGGATGCTGGCACCAATAGCTGTATTTGCTTGCTGGCCAATTTTAGTTATCGTTGCTATAAAACTTCCCCTACTAGCAAACTTGATCCAATCAACATTTTTCCCCTTGTTTGGTGAGAAAAGTTACCTTAAGTCTTGTAATATTAATAAGAAAAACACAATATTTATATGAAGTGGAATTCCATTATGCATTGCAATGACCCGTTGTGTAGCAATTCATACTTCAGTGGTGGTTGAATAAATTGCTTTGGATTTAGCATCTAATCTCTCTTGATTGTTGTTGCTCATGGTCCTTGACAATGTAAATATGTTGTTACGCTTTTTAATTCAAAATGTTAAATCACATGTAAGTAATATATTTTCTTCTAGCAAAGCTTTTTTCCAATTTTCAAATTAGTTAAGTTGTTTAGCCTTTTTGTGTGATATTGTGAATTTAAGTACTTTTTTATTAGTTGAAATTAGGAAAACTTTTTTCTTTGAAAGCAAGAATAGTTAAATAACCTATACACGGTATACTTTGTATCCTTTATGTGTTATCAGAATTATGAAACGTGCCCATTAAAAGAATAATTACAAATTATGTCTAAATTCCTGGTTTATCTAACATATTCTATCATTTAAATCAAACCCAGTTAGTAAAGTCAGTTAATTATTACTACAATTAAGTAAAAGGCAGTATGCGTATTTCACACACCATTGCATTTAAAACCTCTTTATAAAGTAGAAACTCTCTCTCTATCTCTCTCTAAACACACACAACACACTCACTTTAAGACCCCGGGGTGTGGGCTTCGGTTTGATGCGTGGGAACCAAACCAACGCCGCTTAAGCACACCGGGCCAGCTTGGGTAGCGGCGTTGCCCCTCTGGCGTGGCTATCAAGCCTGGCGTGGGGCGGGTTGGCTAGATGATGTGGATGTCTGAGATTTGGGATTGGCTAGCAAAATATGGCCGTTACCTATAGCCGTTTGGGCTAGCCGTTGGCCATGGCGGATACCGCTATGTAAATCAAATTTTTAAAAATTTTACTAAATTTTACCTATAAACACTCACCCCTAAGCTACGACGATCGAGTGGAGAACGCCAAAATCGAGTACAGGCACAACGGGAACCCGGAATTCGTTGGATTCCACATTTTAATATTTATTGTACTTTGTAATTTTTTTTAGAATTTATTACCAAGTTTTTTTATTTTATTAAGTTGTTTTTTTTTTTTTTTAGGATGTATTAAGTTGTTTTTTTCATTTATTAGGATTTTATGTACCTTTTTTATTTAAATTAAATTAGTGGTGTGTTTTATTTTATATATGTCACAATGTAAAAAATATAAATTTACACGTAGCGGTGAAAAACTGTTGGAGTTTTTAGAAGACGGAAAAGTTATCGAAACACAAAATCACAAGGGTCAAGCAGCCCTACGCATTGCTGCAATAGTTGGTAACACACACACAGCCCAGCTCTTGGTTGAGAAGAGGAAACAACTATTGGAGTTAAAAGACTATAACAATCGGTTACCATTGCATCTTGCTTCTGCCTATGCGAACCTCGATACATATGCATATCTGTTGAAATATAGTCCACCATCTTTTGATTGACATTCGGTCATATTTATATAACAAATCTGCTCTCTTAGCTACTATTTTCTCAAACCAATATGGTGAGTAGTTATACCAGCGGTGGTAATCGTTTTGGGTTGACGTATTTCAGGTTGGTGAGTGGAATTGATGAACTGAAAACGACTTATATATCTAAGTGTTTGGAAATGATTTGATTGATAACTTATTTTTGATTAACTGAGTTACACATGTCAATCTGAACATGTTTGTCTATTAAATAGATTAGAAATGACAACCCATAACAAAACCTGATTATTTTGAACTAGGGCTTGAGTCATATAAAGAATCACTACTCCTAGCACTACTAGAAAACTAGGTTTTTCCAACCGCAATTTTGGTCGCAAACCGGTCGCAATTGCCCTGTTGCGACCGTTTTCCGACCGGTACTACAATCGGAAAAACACCCGTCGCAATTGCTCTATTCCGACTAAGTCGCGACTGCTACTATCTTTTGCGACCTGGGTTTTGCGACTTTAATAATGGTCACAAATATTGCGACTGTTCCTGGTTTTGTGGGACTTCGGTTGCGACGGTCTTGATGCGACCGTATTGCGACCGCATCCCTTTTACAAACTGCGATCGTTTTCCGACCGCATCCCTTTTACAAACTGCGATCGTTTTCCGACCACTTGTCTTTTACAAACTGCGACCATTTTCCGACCGCCTCTCTTTTGAAAAATTGCGACCATTTTTGCGGTCGCATTTTCTATTTTAACCTGCATATATAATGTCAATTTTAAATTTCACATATTATCAAATTTTCACAATTATATAAAACATCCCACTTGAAACATCAAATACCAAAGTTATCATAACAAAATACATATTCAAAACAAAGTGTTTATACGTTTTGAAACCTAGCTTTTAGCATCGCTTCAATGTTTGCCATCCTCTCATTCATAGCCTCTTTCTCCGCCTTATCTTTCTCTTTTTCCACCACCAATCCCGCAATAATATCGTTCAACCTTTCTTTTTCTTCTTCATTTACTTTCACTATATCTTGGATAATCACGTTCAATCTTTCGATCTAATAAAACCAACACAAAGTGAAATATTAATGGCCAGCATTATCACAATTTATACAATTTATGAAACTTATTAGCTGGATATACAATTATAGAATAAAGAGAAAAAAAATCAGTTTGACTTCTAAGGTCAAATAGCCTATTTTTCAATAATATCCATACAAAACTTAACATATTATTGACTATTATTGACAGAGAAGTGAATGCATGAAAAAATAATGTCAATATTTGAGTTTAAACATGTTTGAACCAAACAACTTAAAAGAATAAACATACCTCTTGGTCTTGTTTGCCATGATGCTGAACGTTAAAATCATTCTTAAGATTGCTTAACCCATATACTTTGCCTCTCTTCTTTCCCCCGCAAGCTCGGTACCACAGTTCTTTGTCAAGTTCTGGCTACTTTCATCCCCATACTTCTCCAAATGATATCCCTCATATTTCACCTACAAATACAACCTAATTCAACATACTTTGCACTACCGAATAATATAGATACAATAAAATTGTTATGTAATTTTTTTATTTTTTATAAAAATAACACCAAATATTTGAAGTTATAACAAAATACTTAATTGTAGTCTTAATCAGCAACAAGGTATGTTAACAAAGAAAAATGGCATCCGATATAACTAAACTAAACAAATTTTCTAATCTGAACAAAATCTCCAGGAATATGGATGGGGTTACATAATCCCACCCACCACAAGATTATATCTGAAGTATGTGCTCCTTTCTTAAACAAGATCAGCCTATTAACCCATTCAAGGGGAATAATGTGTAACCTCTATAACTAAACACGGAGAGGGTTTGGATGTGCATTTCATCAGTTGTAAGTAATTGGGGTAATCACGGTTTTCTGATTATTTAGGGGTCAAAATAACCAGATTCGGAGGCTCACATAAGAAGATGCAAGAAATAATCAGTTACAAAATATAAATCCAAATACCAGATTCTGATTATACATTAACTAGTTCTTAATGGTGCAATAATCAGTTTCAAAATATAAATCCAAACACCCTTTCATATTGTTGCAAACAGCACACGGCTTTCGTCATTTACCAAAACATAACAAAACAAAACAAAGCAAAGGGGTTGAAACCTAACTTGATCTTGACCACAAGAATTGTTCATATTTACAATTCCAAATCATTGAAAGGGGTCCCACAGAATCGCTTAGCCTGAAAAACTATAGATAACTCAATCTTGATGTGATGTTACCAGTAAAACTACAGTCAAGAAAATCATGAAAACTGAATCGTTAACACTAAGAGTAGGTATGTAGGGTGCATACCGTTATGTACAATCGGTTTTGACAATAAAACTTGAACATAACGCTAACTACAATTTCGAAACAATAAACCAAACGAGACTAGGTATTAGCAATTTGATGATGGTTTGGCGGTTCACGTTTAGTTTTAAATCGATTTTCAGTTTTTTCAAAGCCGTTAGTTCTTTATGTTGATGCAGATTTTGTGTCCGATGCTTGTCGAATAGATTAGTTATTATTTTACGCTGAATTTGTAATAGTTAGTGAAACGGTCTATCGAACGTGTATAGACCCGCTCGTTTGAAGTGGTCAAACGAGAGGGTTATTCGGTTGACCGTGTGTGTTTGCTAGACAGTTTATGGTTGTTTAATGTTGGTGTCGAAGGATAAGGCATCGAAGGATTGTGTATCCTTCGATGAGCTCGAAAGATATCCATCGAAGGTTAAAGATGGACCTCGAAGGATATGGCATCCTTCGAGGTATGTGTGTATCTTTCGAAAGCTGGATGGTCGACAGATGATCTATCGACCAGTCAGTTTAATCCTTCGACCGTGCAACCTGTGTTTGGTATAAATACCAACACCTTGTCATTTGCAACACAAGAGTGAGAGCACAAGTGTGTGCTAGAGAGTGGTAGGAGGTTTGAGTCCTCACCGGGAGAAATCACCACTTGATTTCTCCCTGGATGTATACTTCTTTGGTATTAGTTCGGTTTCCATGTAATCGGGCCGACTTGTAATGTTTACTACCGGATTAATACAAAAGTTGTTTGTTTATCATCTCTTTATCTCTTCCATCTTTGAACATGAACATGAAAATCATGGATTGGATCCCGAAACACGGACCTACAATTGGTATCAGAGCCATGGTGCCCGATTTAGTAAAACTAACCGTTTACTAAGTCACATGTGCTCTAGATCTGTGATTTTTGTGCGTTTTTGTTCAAGATGTAAAAATGGTGAAAATGAGAAAAACTCAGATCTGGACGCGAATATTCAGATCTGTGATAAAACGAGTGTTGGGTTTTATGTTTTTCTCCTAAATATTCAAGTTTTCTTCATAAAAAATTGTGTACAAAGTGTTTCGTCAAATCTGCAGATCTAACAGTCACCGTGTTCTTCCTGTGTTCATAATGTTCTTCACATCTTCATATTTTGAAAAATGTAAAGAACTTCGAAAGATCAGGTTTCTGTTTCGAAAGGTCACTCACAACTCCGAAAGATCAAGCATTACTTCGAAAGGTCAGCTATTTTTGAAAGGTCAACCCAACTGGTTTCGAAGGGTCAGACCATTCAATTCGAAAGATCACATTTAACCCTCAAAATTTTCGATAGATCATCTGTCTTTTCGAAGGGTCACCATTATCTGTCAATCTCGAAAGATCATGCAGAACTTCAAAAGGTCAACTAAATGTCCACGAAGGATCATTTCATTTCTTAATGATCAGCTTCGTAAGATCAACATAACTCCCAACTGAATTCGAAAAATCATCTTTTGGTTGTCTCGAAGGATTATTTATCCTACCGAAGGGTCATCTCACCTGCAACTTCGAAGAATGACAAAACTCGAAAGATGTTCGAGAGATTAGACAGATCATCTTTACCCCTTCAACAACTTCGAAAGATTAGAAGCTTCGACAGATTCGAAAGAACATCTTGATGTGTATCGAAGGGTCATCGCAACATTTTCAAAAGATTAGAAGCTTTCGAAGGGTCATCTTTGGTCGAAGGATCATCATCACCGGCTGAAGAATGAAAGTTGTTGTCGGTTGTTTATGTATCGAAGAAGAAGATGACTAAGGTTGAAGGATATTTGGGAAAATGATAAGGTAGTTGTCGGCTGAAACAATTTGGTTGGCAGCTAGGTTTTTCTTTTGAGGTCACGTGGGGTTTGATGGATGCAATCTTGGGCCCAGCTTAACTTCAGATGGGCTTATCCCCTCCCTTGAATATATTTCTAAATATTAATGGGCTCACCGAATAACATATCAGATGTGGTGTGAGGGCTTTTGTTGGGCTCACTTGGGGTTTTAAGGGGGGCACATATGTTTAATATTGAAACCACTTAAGGTATTTTTTTTGGAGGCTGGTGATTTATGAGAAGTGATCAACTAATTCATGTTATGGTTGGGTTGACAAACTCATGTCTTGGGCCTCTATAAAATATCAAATGAAATGGGCAATATTTTTTTTTTTGGCCACTCACCCTTTGGATTTAATTAGATGCCATCTATTTAAAATGGGAGTGGGGTCGGATGTTCGCGAAGTTTGATTTGAATCGTGCTTCTATTTTTCGACGCCAAATTCGTACGAATTTGGGAGCACACGGGTTGATGCGGCTTGATGAAAATAAGAGATGATGAAAACTTGATTGTTGAAAAATGTGGGGTAGTCACGGTTATCGATGCAATGGCAAAAATGGTAACGCGACTATTATGGGCCAAAAACAACACGGTATGTTCGCTTCCGCTCGTCATTCAATGAAGATTGACGACAGTTCCGCTCAGTGGAGGGAATTGGTGAACATTTGACGACAGTTTCTTTGAAGTGGAAAGATTCTGTTAAGGTTTAGAGATTTTACCAAAGAAATGGGGGGATAAAAATTTTTCATATGTTGAATTTCTTCGGTAAATTTCTAAACGCAATCATAGGTATGCTTAAAGATCAAGACTTGATGCAGTTGTTATAGAATGGAACCCTTATCAAATGCCGGTTGGAGTATTGGAAGATCAGCGGAAGATCGGTCAATTGAGCCTTTTGAGGAAATTGCACAACACTCGACTTGGATACGCGTACTTTGAGGGGGAAGTTTTATACAATGAGCATCAAGATACTACTTACCTGGATCATCGGTCAAGGGGGAATTTGTTTACACAGAGAAGATGATTACTTGACTGAAGATCGATGATTGCAGTTGCATTTTCAGCATTCGACAGCAACGGACAAGGGGGAATTTGTTGATGCAGATTTTGTGTCCGATGCTTGTCGAATAGATTAGTTATTATTTTACGCTGAATTTGTAATAGTTAGTGAAACGGTCTATCGAACGTGTATAGACCCGCTCGTTTGAAATGGTCAAACGAGAGGGTTATTCGGTTGACCGTGTGTGTTTGCTAGACAGTTTATGGTTGTTTAATGTTGGTGTCGAAGGATAAGGCATCGAAGGATTGTGTATCCTTCGATGAGCTCGAAAGATATCCATCGAAGGTTGAAGATGGACCTCGAAGGATATGGCATCCTTCGAGGTATGTGTGTATCTTTCGAAAGCTGGATGGTCGACAGATGATCTATCGACCAGTCAGTTTAATCCTTCGACCGTGCAACCTGTGTTTGGTATAAATACCAACACCTTGTCATTTGCAACACAAGAGTGAGAGCACAAGTGTGTGCTTGAGAGTGATAGGAGGTTTGAGACCTCACCGGGAGAAATCACCACTTGATTTCTCCCTGGATGTATACTTCTTTGGTATTAGTTCGGTTATCATGTAATCGGGCCGACTTGTAATGTTTACTACCGGATTAATACAAAGTTTGTTTGTTTATCATCTCTTATCTCTTCCATCTTTGAACATAAACATGAAAATCACGGTTTGGATCCCGAAACCCGGACCTACACTTTATTAAAAACTTTATAAAACGTTACGATGGTTTCTGAATATAAACCATATTTGCATAAATGCATAATCCAAACAAAATAAAGGTTAAACGAGAGGTTTAGTTTTCCATGGCTGGTTCTAAGTTCCAAATTGTGAGCCCGACCATTAAACCGCGAAATAGTTAAACGAACTAAGTCTCAAACCAACCGTACGAGGCGGCTTGCTTCAGTTTGGCAGTGGAGTCAGTTTCAATGGTTTATGAACACCCCTACTAGGTTGTAGTGCCAAAGAGAAATGTAACACTATAAACAAGTCAACAACTTGTTCACACTCTTTTCGGCACTTCACATACAAAAGAGTGAAGAACAATGCGAAGTCTGAAACAAAGTTAGACTTCTATGACCTTGAAATACGTCTTCTATTAAAAGCCTCTAGTCCTTATGGCAGTTTGTGGCTTGGTAATTAGTATCTAGAAAATGGAAATACTATAATGGCAAGAAACATATCTATCAATCTCATACACTTCAAAAGTTCCACTAGGTTTAGAATGTTAGCAATAGCGGTTAGCAGCCCTCGTGTAAAATAGCGGTCCAGAATAGTGGAATCGATATTATTGGTGATATTGGCCCACATAAACAATAAAATCTTCATATTAATTATCAAATCATACATCAAGTGAAGAAACTTACCCAAGTCTCATGTGCCCTATCGTCAACCCATGCCGATTTTTTTTCTTGTACATTCCCTTCTAATTCAACACCCTCCAAATCAACGTCCTCCAAATCAACGTTCTCAACTACCGAACTGCTACAATCAAGATCTTTATCAAACGGCCTACTTCCTTTTCTGAGATGTGTTTGTTTCCACATCTCTGAGTGTGCCGGTTCACGCCCAATTATCTCAGCCTACAAAGTTAGTATTTATAAGTTAACAAATAATGTTATACTTATCGGTTAAAGATAATGATTAACAACGTTTACCACTTTTCTTTTGGCAGTCGCATAGGTTTGTGACCCGAGGGTATGTTTGCCCCCTATTGATTCAGTTCTGATTTTTTTGTTTCTTTTAGACTTCGCTTTCCATTTTGGTGTGTTCCAGATCTCAATCATTTGTTTCCATGTCTCTGTTTTGATCCATGGTGGTTTAAAATCAGTAAGAACAGACATATCATCTTCGACTTGTACATCTTTACTTTTCGCCGTTTCTTTAGCTTGATCTCGTACCCTGCACAACAAATCCGGAATTTTACCAGCAATGCACCGCTCCCAGCAACTATATATTTCACCATTCCATTTCTCCTCCCACTGAAAATAACACTGCAATAAAAGATTTTTTGTAAGAAACATACAAAATGGTTTAATAAGTTGCATAAATCTGTTTAAGTACACACATGGAATCGTTCAAACAACCGCTTTTTGACCTCATTAGGAACATCTTTCCAACTTTCCCATGGACCGGACCACATACCCTTTAGGTTTACTCCAATAATCCGCGTACACTTTATTTGATTGCTAAATCTATAAAGTGGAAGCAATAAATGAAAACCACATTAGTATTGTTTTTATATCCACATAAAGGAACAATATTAATGTATGTGTACTTACTCTCCATCTATAATATAGATCCACTCACGGTTCACTGGTTCGGGTACTTGGACTTGAGAAGAGCCTCCCCGCTTCGTAGAAGCAACACGGCATGAAGACACATCATCACCATCACTACCCTCAATGGGAGAAGACATCAAAGTATGCTGCTGATTTGACTTCAGTCCAACGGTATCACTACTGCCTAGAACACTTCCTTGACTACGACCTTGCTCACCACTACTTCGATCAACACCTCGGCCACGACCCATGATATTTGTCGTAGTACGTCCCATGATATCTACAATAAATAAATAGATCAACTATAGTTTCAGATTCTTGCGCTAACCTAAAAAGATATTGACATGTGTCAACATACCTTGTTGCTGCCCTGTTCTCTTATTTTTGACCAAAGCAACCTCAACTTGTCCAGGTTCTTCAAAAGCATGCCGGATCTAACAAGAAAACAAATAAAAAGTTAAGAATTTGTATGATTACGAACAGAAAACAAATAAAAAAAGAACTTAAATATGAAAAACTTACATCCTCTTTAGTGACGGTCTTTGGAACAGAACTAACAGAAAGTTTGTTAACACTGCCTCCAGATAGTTTTTTCTTAGCAAAACTGCCTCCACCATATTGATCTGTGATAAATCACTTACACGTTAATAGGCAATTAAAAAAGAACTCTAATTACAAGCTTATATACCTTGTTGCTGCCCTGTTCTCTTGTTTTTGCCCAATTCTCTTGTTGCTGCCATGTTTTCTTCAGTGACCACACCTTGCCCCCTGCCGCCTCCTACCACAAACAATTACATAAAAGTACTAGTTAGTAATATGCTAAAACACTTAACAATTAACCGACTGCAAGATGGAGAAAATAAAGAGCTAAAGACAGAATACATACATACAAATGGTTACATGGGTATGGGGACCAAAGGATGGACTACGCGGGTCACCAAGGGGTAATGTCACCTATCATTATGCAACAGTGTTCCACTCGCAAAAGAAAAGATAATTAATCTCTTAAAACTTTCCAATTCTATTATAATAGCGGGATGGCAGTAGCAATATAGTTATAGGAAAAATTTTCTATCTTCTTAATAAACGACTAACTCACACAAACACAGTAAACCTACTCGTAATCTACACCAATGTCCATCATTGAACAAGTACGCTCAACCATTTACGAAAGAACACTTTTACTACACACCTTGATACTGCATTACCACTACACTGCAATCCTTTTGGTAACAATCTTCTATCCACCATCAGCATTCTAAAAAAAACACATACAAATAACAATCTTCTATCCATAAAATAACCTATGTTTACAGTTTCTACAGCATAAAATAACTTTAAATCCATATAAACAGTTATCATATCGAAATCGAACACACGATTGAGTGATGAACAAACATGAAGGCATGAAGATAACAGTGAATTAGGTCTACTACTGTGTCTACGAGCAGAAAATAGGAAGAAATTAGGGCAAAATTAGGGAGAATAAGAGACCACACCTTGCCCTCTGCCACCTCCTGCCACAAAACCACGACATCTACCGGCATCTGCTGTACTACGTGCCATGATACTACAAAAAATAGAATCAAATTAACCTTCAAATACCTCAGATCCGTGAAACGACGTGAAATCGAGAACGATTACCAGCAAAAGTGTGACAGAAATTGGTTAGAGGAACGATTAAGGAGTCGTCGATCTAGGTTTTATGCAGATCAGTTGGTAAATCTTCGGTGATGTGGAGGAACGATTGAGGAATCGCCCATTCGCCTATCTAGGGCAGAGTCTGTTTTAGGTTTTGAGAGAGAGAGATTGGGGGAACTAGGAGCGGGATATGAAAATTTTAAAGGGGTTTATTTATATTTTAAAGAGAAAGCACTTTTGAAACTTGTTGATAATGATAAATGTTGGCCGATTGTGGTATTTGTTGGATTGAAACTTGGTATTAAGTGAATGCAAATCTTTTTTTAAGAGTCAGTCTTAATGATAAATGTTTCTAAGCACTTTTTGAAGAGTCAGTCTTAATGCAAATCTTTTTTTAAGGGTCGGTTTGTTTGGTTTGAAAATTATTTTTAGTTTGTTTAACTGAATGCAAATCTTTTTAAGGCTGTATGAAGGTATGTTTGGATGATTTTTACTAGCTTGGTAGTTTTTATTTTTCATTGATGGGTATTTCAAATATTTGATAACTATGTATGTTACGTTGGACAGATAATGGACTTGTGAACAGATAATCGACTCAAAACACTACGCTGTCCCACGAGGACGTGGGGCGGTTGAGCTACTTTCTGGTGATCCGTAGGAATTCAACAACACTGAGTCGGTTCCTATTAGTTTTTATAGCTTTAACGAGACTCGAACCAGACACCACCAAGTGTTATGTGGACCTGTAATTGATAGCACCGTTCTTCGGTTTTCTAGTGGCTTACGTACAGCAAAACTATATAACGAATTCCCACAACCCAACTTACAAACCCTAGTCCCCACTCTTTAAAACCATCTTAAAATACATGCCTATGGTGTGTAAATGTGCAGAAACACAAATGCAAAGGGGAGCCCCATTAATAGCAAACATTCTGGTAGTAAAGCATCAAGAAACACTTTTTAACAAGTTATGAACAAAACCCTAATCGATATTATTGGTAGAATCCATAAAAGAACTTACCCAAAACAAGAAGTGCTAATTTGTGTTGGAAAGTGATGTGCCAAGAAGGCAAGGACCCTCTTGTTCTTGTTTTAAAATTTAAGAACGTATTGGATGTTTGGTTTATGGGTGTTAATATTTAATAGTAGGGGGTCAGTTTTCAATAAAGTTTCCTGTTACATCGGTAACTAAAGTTTAAAAATACATTAAACTAGGATAAATTATATCTAGCATAAATTAGGGTTATTGAATTTCATCTTTGTTTGTCTGTTCAGATTCAAACTTTTATTAATTCTTGTATCTGTAGAAAATAAATTATGATACAAGCAACACACAGTGGTAGACATATATAACCTTTTATTAATCTATATCAGTTCTGAAGTTTATTATTATTTAGTTCAACCGTAGATCAAACGACTGCTGAAATCAACAAAAAATGGCAGATCAATCGGTCAAAACTGACCCATTAAACAAACTTGCAGCCTAGATGACCATTACAAAACTGACCCATTAAACGAACTTGCAGCCTAGATGACCATTACAAAACTGACCCATTAAACAAACTTGCAGCCTAGATGACCATTACAAAACTGAGCCATTAAACAAACTTGCAGTCAAGTGACCCGTTTGACGATTAAACTGACCCATTAAACAAAGTTGCAGCCAAAACAGGCATTTGTGCAGCCTTTGACCCATTTGACGATTACAAAACAAATGGCATTTGCAGGAATTATAAAATAAACTGCATGAAAGCGTAGAAACTAAACTGCAAGCAAATATAAGATACCATACCATGTTCAAATTACAACAGAATTTGTGAAACAAAGTCAAAATTAAACCAAATTTCAGCAACAAAGTCAAAATTAAACCAAAGTCAGAAGTAACAAACACTATAGGTGCAGTAGGCAAGGCGTTTGGGTTATTGCCGGTGTAGGTGATGATAGGGAAGATGATGACGATGACGACGAAGGGTAGACGCATGAACCTGTGCCTGTATTTAAATGAGTAAAGTCATTATGATATCATACAACTAGAGACCACATAAACTGGTCACGTATTATCTCAAACGGGTCAAATAAAATAACGTCAAACGAGGTAAATCCCAAAGCGTAAATTTAATACATTAAAAAATTTTATTATTATTTCCACTTGAAACATGCAACGATGGTCGATTGCAAAACTGTTCCACATCCTTCCTTGCCTTGACGTTATCTTTTGTTTTAGAAGTATCCATAACCATTTGAAATAGATTCTCAAAAACATTCTTCTCGATATGCATTACATCAAGGTTGTGTCGAATTAACAACATGGGCCAATATTCAAGCTCCCAGAAAATGCTTTTCTTTACTCAATTATGAGTTTTACCAAATTTTGGATCTTTATGCTTTGGGGGCGTTACACCTTCATAAACAACTGGTATGTTAGAAACTTGTTCTAAGATTTCCCAACCAGTTAACTCGGGTGGAGGTCCCACTAACGACGATGTTGATCTCCGAAATCCATCTATATCAATACGAAAAGGATGTGACATTGGTAGAAACCTTCGATGACAATCGAACCAACTAGTTTTACCCCCGGCATGTAACCGAAAAGCATCTGTGTCCCCCATACAATATGGGCAAGCTAAACGACCATGCGTGCTCCAGCCAGATAACATTGCATAGGCAGGAAAATCACTAACTGTCCACAAAAGAATAACTCTCATAATGAAATTTTCTTTACGATAAGCATCATAAACTTCAATGCCTTCTCCATACAACTCTTTCAACTCATCTATTAAGGGTCTTAGAAACACATCGATGTTTTGACCTGGACTCTTTCCACCCGGAATAATCAAACTTACTTGAACAAACGAGTCTTTCATACTCATCCAAGGGGGTAAGTTATAGATTGTAAGAAAGACAGGCCACAACGAGTAAGGAATTGAGTGAGAGTTATTTGGATTGAAACCGTCAGTGCATAACCCAAGACGAACATTGCGAATCTCTTTTGCAAAGTCAGGATTCTCTGAGTCAAAATGCTTCCAAGCCATGCCGTCACTAGGATGTGCCATGCTACCCTCTATTGTTTTGTGGTCATGGTGCCAAGTCATATCTTTGGCCGTTTTTGTAGACATATATAACCTTTTAAGTCTAGGACCAATTGGCATGTACCACATCACCAAATTAGGTACCTTATTCAAGACACTTTTGTAACGAGATTCCTTACAGTATTTACAACGTGTCAATGCCTTGTCTTGCTTATAGAATATCATGCAATGGTTTTTGCAAACATCAATTCTCTCGTATGGAAGACTCAATGGTTCTAAACTCTTCTTCGTATCATAAAAGGTTTTTGGAAGTTTATTATTTTCGGGCAACAATGCATTAATCATGGAAAGGTTAAAGTTGTAAGCTGCAATTGACACATTGAAAAGTGATTTCCATGTCAAAAAACTCGTAGCAGCTTGTAACTTTGAAAAACTTGTAGCCTTTTCGCCCTCCCACAAAGGTTCATCAGCAGCTTCTAACATGTCATAGAATCTTTTTGCTTCTGGATTCGGTACACATCCTTCCAATGTACTTGAAGTATAATCGCATGAACACAAGTTATCTAACACCATACGTTTGCAACCATCATCATCATCATCATCATCAATCTCCATTGTAGTAGAAGACTGTCCAACATCGTGGTTGGACTTTTCACCATGTTCACTCCATATTTCATAACGAAGCATGAAACCATACTTAAATAAGTGATTTTGTACAGTGGCTCTGTCTCTGTAATTTATATTTTGGCATTTATAACAGGGACATTTTATGTCACGTGCTGTCTCCCCATGCATATTCACCCTTGTATCAACCACATCTTCTTTAGAAAATGCGAAGTCCAAAAACAATTCCACATTGTCACAGTATTCAGAATTAAGAAATCCATTACTATCGATCTTTTCATACATCCATCCTCGGTCAGTATACCACGCCATTACTACTCGAGTTAATCCTACAAGATATTTTCAAAAAGTAAGACTTAAAAATTGCATTAAATATGCTATATTAATCTAATCAAAGCTATTAACTAATTATTACATTTTTAAAATTAATTATGTGTAAACTATACCAACTTATTTTTAAAATTTAATTTTTTACATAAAATGCCAAATGGTTTTATGTTTTTGTATAAAACATAATTTAAATAACTAAAAATTAAATGGGCTAAACAGGTCAACTTACGAACACAACCCGTTTGGCTAAATGCGTTTAACCCCAAAGTGACCCGAACCCTTAAAGACTAAACCCAATCCGCGAATTTAGTGTTAGTTTCGTGTCGAAATTCACACTAGATTTCATGCTAAAACTTGATATGCATAATCTGATTTCAATCAACTACCAAATAAATTGATCTTATTAGCAAATTTTATATACAATCAATTACCAATTAAATTGATCTTATTAGCAAATTTCATATAGCTTTTTGACATGAAAAACAGCAAAATTGAACTCAAACATTTGCTCTTAATCAGCAACAAATAAAACCTAAACCTAAACCTAAACCCAAATTCTAACACAAAACAATCACTTATTCGACATATATCTCTGAAGTGAACTACTGATGATAATATACAACATCATTTAATAGCAAATTTCGTAAATATTTAACCTTATTTTAACACAAAATGTAGTTAGATATCCAATTCAGTGGGGGCTGAAATAAAGTAGTTATTTTATTGCTTCAAACATTTCAGTAGCTATTAATTACTTCAAGCGTCCATATGTAGAAAAACATTAATAGTACTATAACTAATCAATCCATATGCATACCGTGAGTCGCAGATCTGGGGATTGAATGATGACGATGATTGAATCTGGGGAGGGCAGATGAGGATGATTAAAGAAGACCGTGACTGATGAAAGAGGAAGATGAATATTTTGTCTAACTTATATATTTTTACCCTAGAACTTATGACTATTTGCAGTTTTTACCCTAAATAATGATGAATAGTCTTTTGCTGTTTCTATTTTTTCTTGTATCTGCGACCGCTTTAAACGGTCGCAACTTTTGTTTTTTTATATATTTCTCTTATTTGTGACCGTTTTATACGGTCGCAACGTTCGTTTTTTTTTTTGTTTTTTTATTTGCGATCGCTTTAAACGGTCGTAATTTTTGCTATTTTTTTATTTTTCTCGTATTTGCGACTGTTTTCCGACCACAAAAATATGGCCACAAAATTTTCCACCGTTTTGCGATCAAATATGGATTGGTCTTTAATTTTGCAATTGTTTTGGTTTTAGTCGCAAATCGGTCACTAATTTTGCGACCGTCTTATGTTAGTCGCAAAATTTGATCGCAATTGCCTAGTTTTCTAGTAGTGTAGTTACTACATCATATCGTGTGATTAGACATATGTGTAATTTATAGTAGTCTTATACTTTCTAATATTAATCCATGCAGATTTGGCAGAGACATTGCTCGAGGAATCACCTACTATTGCTCGGTATAACAATGTTATATTGAAGGCAATAACTATAAGCTTCCCAACTGGCCTTGGCTTCACGGAATCTTTTATCTATCCATGTATTTATCCAATTCTTTTTTAACAAATTTATTTAAACCCTGTAGATACATCAATGTATTTCATTGATACTACTATGTCTATGTTGCAGCTTTCCACTATGTCCGTCAGAAAACAGTCGTGAGGGGCTCTTTGCTATTTCACCCTGATATATGTGTCAATGACATCTTACGGGTAGTGAAAATCTGTAATAACACATGTTGTAGCTTGTTGGGAAGGAATTCCACGGTACTATTTGGTAAGCGATCAACTATATGTATACTTGAGATGATTCGATTGATCTAATAACTTTTTGGTATTTCTTGTGCAGTCCTAATAGCCACCCTTTATCCAATATATCAGTTGATTTGTCTCCTCATTCTGATGCTTCATTTATCCTTGTCTATGTTGTATTTAGTTCTATGGAAGGTTTTAGCAGTTACCGGTAAGTAATTACACAATTTCCGTCTGAAGATGGAAACTTGAATTAATTTCCAATAATTTACTAAACTGTAGTGGGTCCAATCAAGAATATAGAGAAGAAGAGAAAAGAGTATGAAAAAGCTAAGTATATCTTGAGCTTGATATGTAAACTGATGGGCCCAACAAATGATGGTTACAGTGACTCATTTTTTGAAGCTGTACGCCAAGATAGATACGAAGTTGTTGATGAGATTTTAATGAATTCACCAGATACAATCAATTTGAAGGATGCAGATGGGTATAATATCATTCAGTTATCCATAATGAACCGTGCTGAAAAAGTATACAACCTTACCTATCACATAATTGAGCGCACAAAGTCTCGTAAGGAAATGACCGATTCTTATGACAATAATCTTGGACACTTGGCTGGAAGATTGGCACCTTCATTTGTACTCGATCGTACCACTGGTGCAGCACTGCAACTACAACGGGATCTTTTATGGTTTGAGGCACGTCACAAATAAGATATAAGTAATCAGGTTCTTAACTTAACTCTCTAGTTGCATAAACTATATAATTTGGTTGAATTCTACAGGAAGTGGAGAAGTTGGTGTTACCTTTACAACTTGAGGAAAAGAATATATACAAAGAGACACCAGCAATGGTGTTCACAAGAGAACACCAGGATTTGCTTAAGCAAGGAGAAATATGGCTGAAGAAAACTGCTGAATCATGCAGCATCACTGCTGCATTAATTGTCACGGCAGTATTTGCAGCAGCAATCACGGTACCTGGTGGAAGCAATCAAGAATCTGGCATCCCCTTGTTCGAAAAAGAAATCTTCTTCACTATCTTTGCTGCATCCAATGCACTCTCACTTTTTACAGGCACTACCGCACTTTTACTGTTCTTATCGATCCTCACCGCCCGTTCTTCCGAAAAAGATTTTCGTGTCATTTTACCAAGAGGGCTGATTTTGGGACTATTGACGTTATTTCTCTCAACAATTTCCATGCTGGTAGCCTTTGGTGCAATCTTGTTCCTTGTCTTTTGTGATAAAAGACCATGGATGCTAGCACAAATATGTGTATCTGCTTGCTTGCCGATTTTAGTTATTGTTACAATAAAACTTCCCCTACTAGTAGATTTGATCAAATCAACATATTCCCCCATTATTGGTAAGAAAAGTTACCTTGAGTCTTGTAATGTTAATCGGAAAAACACAATATTTACGTAGTAAGAGGGAATGTTATTATTCATTGCAATGACTGGTTATGTAGCAATTCATAATTCACTGGTGGTTGAATAAGTTTCTTGGGATTTAAGCATCTGATCTCTCTTAATTGTTGATTATTTTTGCTCATGGTCCTTGAGAATGTGAATATGTTTGTTATGGTTTTTGATGCAAAAGGAATAACATAAAATTTTGATGGACTTATTCCAATACTTGCGAAATATGATTACTGTTGTATATATTTCTCCGAAAAAGAAGCAAAGCTCCTTGAATTTTATTTCATGAAAAGTTAATCACATGTATTTAACTCGAAATCTATTTTATCCTCAGTAATATATATTAATGCACTTAAAACTTTTCATTCATCCCTTATTGTTTTCAATAACATTCTTTCAAAATAACAACATAATTTCCTTCTAGAATATAGAAGTTGACGCTTTTATAAAATAGTAATCAAATTTGCAATCCAAGTGTGAAACACCTTTCATAGTGTATTTGATTTGCATTGTTCATACTTGTAGGATTAGGATCAAATACAAAGGATCCTACTTGTAAGAAGTGTAAGAAGGATTTATAGAGTAACAAGTGTCCAATAACCTAAAAAAACCCACTACACAAAAAAACCCCACTACAAAAGTGTAAGAAGGATTTCATAGTGTATTTGATTTGCATTGTTCATACTTGTAGGATTAGGTTTTTTGGGGGTTTTTTTGGTGAGGTATAGTTTTTTTTTTTATTTATTTTTTTTTTCTGCCGGGGGGGGGGGGGGGGGGAGGGGGTGGGGTGGGGTGGGGGTGGGTGTTTAGGTTTTTGATGGTGATGTAGTGGGTTTAGTTTTAGCTTATTGGATACTTGTTATTCTATAAATCCTTCTTACACTTCTTACAATTAAAAGCTTTTGTAGAATAACTTGACCTCATACTTGTATACCATTATCCATATTTGAATCATTCATGGGGATTTTGCTCATTGTATTTCTTTTTACAACAAGTGTGTTGGATGTTATAGAAAAGTCAACACAGTCAATAGGTAGTTAAATGGTTAAAGACCAATCAGATGGTGAAAGGGTACAATAGTATTCTGGTGTTCAACAAAGTTTTGGCTGCTTATTCATTACTTGTGAAAGTACATGGCCTAATGTTGTTTAAATGAAAGTTAGTTTGTTAGCTGGTGATTCAGCTCGTTTTAAGAATTTGGAGCTTCAACGGCTAGTTGTAATCTTCTTGGTTTTTCAGTCAATTTCTCTGTAACTTGTTTTGATAGTTTTGTGTCAATCTTAATTGCATTAGCCTTAAATTGAGATTTCATGTTCTTAGTTCTGTTGATTCAATTGATATTCTTCCATGTTTTTTGAGATTGTTTCCGAGTTAATCTTTTTCAACATTTACTAGTCGAAAGGCTATTGAAGATTCATTATGGACATATTTCTGGACTGGCCTATCAATATGTTGGGGTAAGATTGAGGGATATTGGCGACTAGAACAAGGAAGCCACTTCTAAACTAATTAAAAGATAAAATCGAAAACTTAAATATTTTCCTCATTTAATAAGATAAAACCATATTAATTAAGAAAGACTTATCCAAGAGTCTTTTATTACTATTTTCCTCTACTAAACTAAAATCAAATAAGGATGGTCGTAATAATAAACGGTTGGGTAGGGGAAACCACTTCTAAATTAAAATCAAATTATGTAATTATAAGAAAATTGTAGAAATTAATACAAAAAAACTTATAAATTGTTTTATGCAAGTGTAATTATAATAAAATTATAGAAATTAATACAAAAAAATCTTATAGATTGTTTTATGCAAGTGTAATTATAAGAAAATTGTAGAAATTAATACAAAAAATCTTATAAATTGTTTAGTGTAATTATATTATAAAAATTAATACAAAAAATTCTATTAATTACAAAAATCATTCTTCCGTATCACTGTCGATGTAATTAAGACTCGGGTTTGAGTTTGGTGGTGGATTCATTATCGATGAATACCGTTCTAGACGGTACGTGTACATATCTGCCCATTGTCTCACATGAGGTCTTCGGTGCATCAAGCATAGCCCGTTTATTGGTGGCATTGGATAGTCCCCTTCCAACTTAACATATATAAAGTGATTATCGTTAACATGTACAAGCGTTATGAATAGTGGTTGTCGATCAGCCAGAGGACTCAATATCGGGAAGTAAGTGGCACTCGCTTCGATGCTTAAAACGTGCACCCGGATACCGTACCTTTGTGCAATAAAAGCCCTGCTAGGGGGAAGTCCATCCAGTGACTCGGGGGACAATCAGACACTGAATTCCAAATTAGGCCCTTACGATGCGATTTAAAATAGCCTTCTTCCCATGCTTCAAATATTGGGAACCAGGTCGATTCGTTCTGATCCATTTCTTGGACAAGGTCTCTTCGAATGTGTCCCCATAAACTTTGTCCCATCCCTAAGCCCACAGCCACAGACCGAAACCCACAATGATCGTCTAGCCTCACATATTGTATGCATGAGCAGTGCGGGTGAAACACATCGGGAATGTAAGACTTAAATTGTTTGATGATTGCCACGTTCTCGTCCCCAATTATTAATGGAAACCCGTTATCATCTCGTATCTCTTTATTCTTAGAACTCGTTTAACGGCTTCGGCCCGCTTTAGGTTTTTGAGACCCTATAACCGACTGCTGAGAGGCCTGTGACGGAACGTACGAGCTGTGGCGGGGGGTATCGTATTTACTTTGTCGGGAACCTTCAAAGCACGTGCTTGCATCACCAAAGGAGCTTCTCCTCAATTCTTCGTCTATACGAGCGGCCTCATCTAACCTTTGTTGTTGGTCGGCCACCAGTATTTTGTTGGACAACCGGTGGTTTCTTGGTAGATTTGTTTGGGGTCAACACCGCTTGTAGGTCCCTTTATCGCGGAGGATTACGAACCTAAACCTTGTTATACAAACCTACTAGCGAGTGCGGAATCCAAGCTAGCAAGCAAACCGAGTTAGTAGCAAGTAGAGAAACAAACACACAAGTTCACCGATTAACACAACTTGTATTAATGCAATGAGGGTTCGGTTACAAGCTCAATGTTTACAGAAGTGTTCTATAAACTCTCTAAAGTGTGTGTGTGAGTTCTGGGCAGAATGCTCTCTAAGCTTCTATCTCTCGGGTGTGTGGGAATGGCAGAACTCTGAACTCTCAACACATGCATGGGTATATATACCCAGCTCAGCAGGTCTGCTCGAAGGATTCGACAGATGGTCCGAAGGATCATCTGTCGACCACATGTTACACGAAAGATCAGCATGCACCTCGAAGGATCATCCTTCGAGGTCTAATGGTCGAACCATGATCGAACCATATCTTTCGATCACCTCGAAGGATCAGGTGTATCCTTCGAGGCTATCCTTCGATCCGAACATCTCTCAAATGTTGTCCAAGTCAAACCGGAGGATGGTTGACTTGGTCAACTTACAACACAAATCAGGACATCGTTTATATCAGACCGAATACAGACAAAGTACAGACACAAGTGCACCAACAAACTCCCCCTTGGCTGTAGCTTTGTCTTTGATCTCTAAGCTTTGTCTTGTTCTTCCTTAAGTGTAGACTCGTCTTGAACTTCGACGGTCTTTGGTCTTCAGGTCTTCAAGACTCTGATGTCCTATCATGTCTTCAATGCCGGAGGATCTTCAAAGTCTTCACGTCTTGAAAGTAGAAAGTGTATCAACAAACTACCCGTATCATGTAGGAAGTGTGTTGACAAACTCCCCCTTAACATAAGCTCCCCCTTGAGTTATGCTCGTGAAATACTTTAACTTTATGAAGTAAGATCCTTGTGGTGTTGATGATGGCCAACGGCAACTCGATCATCTTCATTCATTGAGCGCCTTCTCGTCGTGTCTTCATTCCAAAGCTTGTCATCGACTATGTTCTCCCAGCCTTTAGAATCTGCACATGCAAGAAATCTAAACGCATAATGAGAACAATTGCTTGGAATATAGTTAACATACCCACATGACACACGAATGACCATGTCATAATCAAACACCGTCCGACAGTTTGAAAGTTTCAATTTGTCAATTTTAGTGTTTAACTTTCAAACATGCAAATTTTTTACCGTTTATGAAGATTTAGTCAGTTCGGTTTTCAGTCAGGTTTCAGGTAACGAAGACTTGAGCTCCAACATCGTACGATCGAAAATAAAGCAGAAATAAAATCTTTTTGGCTTTTATAAAGTTTATATTAAAACAAGCCTAAAATCTTTTTGGTATTTTTGAAATTAAAAGACAACAATTTAAAATCCTTTGAGTGTTATCAAACGACATCACCGCTAATGTCGTGCTGATATGCACCAAACGACGAAACTGTTTAAAAGAAACAATAAAAGTTAAGTAGTAAATAAATATATACAAACATTCTTTTTGCGAGTTTCGAGGGTAAGAGAATCATATCAGTGTACGGTCATGCCAAAACACTCTTGTTGTTCAGTTAGTTAACATTAAGATAAGCATCCTATAACAATTATCGGTATTGTTGTCCACTTAAGCTCAACTTATCAGATGTAATCATGTTTAGAGGATACGTTAACGTATGATTTATACTTACCGACCGGTGTTCATCCACATCACGACACATTCCCGTATCAAGGTATGCACGAGAGTTCATCTTACCGGTGAGTATACCGATTATCATCTGTTTGACCGTATAAATTGTGAGATACTCACTTATTTTGAATTGAAAACAAGTCCTTTGTGATATAATCACTTATTGATGGGAACTTGATTTTCGTATGCATGAGGGCACAGGTGCAAGTCCGTGAACAGGTCAGTACTTCCGTACAGCAGAGAGACGAACTTGACACCCGGAAAAATGTGATATTTTATCACTTATTTGATATGGACATGTGATTGTTTATCACTTATTGAGGTTGAATGCAATATGCAATATGTACACGTATGTATAGTATCATGGAAGATCTTAGACTTAGTCTATTTATAGAAGCAACCATGATACCCAGATGATAAGCAGCATAAAGACCGAATATCTCAGAACCTCGGCAATCTATCAAACGAAATTTCGGTACTAAGACCATATGCCAATGAATGGTTCCCACCTGGTCTTCAGTCGATTAAGATTTATATCACCCTGCACACTTTAAAATGATTATGAGCCTACCGATACATCTTATATAGAGCTGCTTATCGTTTTGCATTTAAGGTTTAAAGAGGTTTGGATAGACCACTGATGTACTATCATTTTCTCTTTTGCTCGCCAGGAAACTCATTTTTGTTTTTCTATTGTTTTTGTGTTTTTGAAATTTTTCGATGTTTTTGGATTTTCCGATTTTTGGATTTACTCCCCCTAAAATCAACAAACTAAGATAAATTTAAAAACACAAAGGTATTTACAAAAATGATTTTCCGATGTTGGTTACTCTTGCTTGACCTTAATGCCATTTACCAATAATAAGAAGTCAAATCTAGATTTGTCAAAAGCTTTGGTAAATAAGTCGGCACGTTGGTCATCGGTGTGGACCTTAACAACATCGATTAGCCTTTTCTCAAAGCAATCACGTATGAAGTGATATTTGATTTCGATGTGTTTGGTCTTTGAATGCTGCACAGGATTTCTAGTGATATCTAAAGCAGCAGAATTATCAACGTAAATAGGAGTAGTTAGGAATTCAAAACCGTAGTCCCGCATCTGTTGTTGGATCCAAAGAACTTGGGAGCAACAACTTGAGGCAGCAATGTATTCAGCTTCGCATGTTGATGTAGCTACACACGTCTGCTTCTTGCACTGCCATGTGACTAGGCGATTTCCTAAAAACTGACATCCAGCCGTTGTGGACTTGCCGTCGATTTTACATCCGCCAAAATCAGAATCACTGAAGGCTACCAATTCAAAGTTATTATCCCTAGGGTACCACAGACCGGTGTCAGGGTACGCCTTCAAATAACGAAAAATCCTTTTAACAGCAGCAAGATGTGAGGCCTTCGGGTTAACTTGATATCTAGCAAGCAGGCACGTTGGGTACATTATGTCTGGCCTTGATGCTGTGAGGTACATGAGAGATCCGATCATGGCGCGATAGATAGAAGGGCTAACAGCTTCTCCCTTCAAGTCTGGAGTAATTCCGTGATTAGTTGGCAATGGGGTACCAATGGGCGTTGCATCAGACATCTGGAACCGGCTCAAGATGTCACCAACATATTTAGTCTGATGGATGAATATCCCAGACTCCGTTTGTTGTACTTGTAGGCCCAAGAAGAAGGTCATTTCCCCCATAGCACTCATCTCGAATTTATCCTGCATAATGCGCTCGAATTCCCTACACAAGACATCATTAGTAGAACCAAAAATAATGTCATCAACGTATACCTGTACCAGAAGAAGATCTCCATCTTGTTCCTTGATGAAAAGAGTACAGTCGATAAGACCTCTACGAAAACCGTTCTCCAGCAGATAGTGAGATAAGGTTGCATACCAAGCTCGTGGTGCTTGATGAAGACCATAAAGAGCTTTGTTGAGCAACCAAACCCGATCGGGATGGATAGGATCTTCAAAACCTGGAGGCTGTTCGACGTACACCTCTTCTTCAACCACACCATGTAAAAATGCACTTTTCACGTCCATCTGATAGACCTTGAATCCTTTGAAGGATGCATAGGCTAGAAAGATTCGAATTGCTTCGAGACGTGCCACTGGTGCATAGACTTCGTTGTAGTCGATCCCTTCAATCTGACGAAAACCCTGAACGACTAAACGAGCTTTGTTTCGGATAACAACTCCGCGGTCATCCTTTTTGCATTTGAAAACCCAACGGGTACCAATCTTCTTGTATCCAGCAGGTTTCTCTACAAGTTTCCAGACACCCAGCTTCTGGAATTGTTGCAGTTCTTCCTGCATTGCTTCAACCCAAGCATTATCTTTCAAGGCTTCTTTCCACGTTCTTGGTTCTTCTTGTGAGACATAACACGCGAAGGACCAGTCGTTTTGTTGCCCGGATTCTCGAATAGCTGCATACAAGCCTGCATTGTTGTTGTTTCGCAACATGTTTCTTGTTTGTACGCCACTTTGCACATTTCCAATGATGTTTTGTTGAGGATGGGTATTATGAATCCTTGTTTCTGGATTATCTGGAACTGGAACATTTATACCCAGGTTGTTAAGATTAAGATCAACAACCAATTCAAGACCCGGAATTGACGAAGAGGATGATGCAGTAGCCTCAGCTGTTCTATGAGCATCTACTGGAGGAGTACCCTCTGAAGTACCATGAACTGCTGTTGTAGGAGCTTCTTGATCTGCATCTAGAAATTCATCATCCTCTGAAGATTCGTTCAATTCGTTTGCATCATGAAAATCCTCATTGTTGAGAGTATTATTGTTCACCGAAGAAGATGGTTCTTGATTAACAAGAATCGGACGAACCACCGGTGAAACTGTTGCATTGTCACTCTCGAAAAACATCCTAGCCGCAGCATTTTCTTCAACGGCTTCAACATTGATCGAATTGAAAAAGTCATCGTACTCAAACATCCAAGGCTGACCAGGACATTTGACTGGCAAAGTGTGCCTTTGTACTCTGACCTCAGACCATTCCTCGACCCTTTTAGTCTCTAGATTCCAGACTCGTAGGTTAGGGGTGGCATACCCAAGAAAGTATCCATCAATTGCTCTTGCCCCAAACTTTCCATTAGGATCGATGATTGTGCATGGAGCTCCAAACGGTTCTAGATAAGACAAATCTGGTTTCCGTTTCTGAAGAAGCTCAAAGCAGGTCTTGTTGTGTCTTTTGACTGTAAGGACTCTGTTCAATGTGTAACATGCAGAGGCCACAGCTTCAGTCCAGAATGGAATGGGTAGCTGCGACTCTACCAACATTGTCCTAGCAGTCTCGATCAATGTGCGGTTCTTACGTTCAGCGACACCATTCTGTTGAGGAGTATAAGCTGCACTAAACTCATGAAGAATACCCTTTGAAGTGCAGAACTCCGTCATGGAATGATTTTTAAATTCAGTACCATTGTCGCTACGTATCCGCCTAACCTTCAACTTATACAAATTCTCAATCTGAATGATCAAGTTTTTGATGATGCCAAAGGTTTCACTCTTGTGTGCCATGAACGCAACCCAAGAAAATCTTGAATAATCATCAGTAACCACGAGGCAGTATTGATCACCCCGAATACTCTTGTGCTTGACAGGACCGAACAAATCCATGTGCAACCGTTCAAGAGGAACTGCCACTGTGTTGATCTTCTTTGTAGGGTGCTTCTTCTTTGTTTGCTTTCCTTTCTGGCACGAAACACAGATGTCTTGAAGATGGAAATTTTTGAGGGGAACACCATTCACCAATTCATTTGAAACCAAATGATTCATTTTGCGTAAGTGAATGTGACCCATTCGTCTGTGCCAAGAGATAGTGTCTTTTTCTGTGGCTTTGGAAACGAAACAAGTTGCTTGTGCAGACGTAGTAATAGCCTGGCTCATGTCAAGGACGTACAAATCATTTATCCTTGGAGCCGACAAGAGAATCCATTCTTTTGGAATTTTGAAGCCGGGTTTCAGCACATAACATCCATTAGCATCAAAGTGTACTGAAAATTTCTTGTCACAAATTTGAGAAACACTAAGAAGATTGTGATCAAGTTGTTGCACAAAATTGATCTTGTCAAAGCTGACAATCCCGTTAGATATCATTCCTTCACCCGTTATGTATCCACCTTTATCTCCAGCAAAAGCAACATAACCTCCTCTAATAGATTTAACGTCGTAGAGAAGCTTCATGTCGCCTGTCATGTGCCTGGATGCCCCACTATCAACAATCCAATGACTACTGATAGTTCCTCCTGAAGCACCCTGCACATGAACTCAAATGAATTAGTTGGAGATGGGGACCCAAGCCATTGTGGTCTTGGGTCTTCCATTTTCATCAATGACAATAACTTCTTGTCTTTGATGGTTGGTGAATTGTGATGGTCCCCCTGATTCAACAACCGTTTTTGGTTTCCAAGTCTGTTTGGTTTCACCAGTGTTTTTCTTTAAAATTTTAACTTCTTGATGATTTGAAGTTTTAGAATTTTCTGGTTTTACAACAACAGATTGTTTATGAACCACATCGGTTTTAATCGCTTTTTCAATTTTCTTGACCTGTTGCCGTTTCTGTTTCTTTTCCCTTTCTTTTACAAGTCGGGGATCTTGTTTTGTGGAAACAGATGGCTTACGGTCAGTCTTACCACGGGGATCATCAACCTTTCCTTTCTGCTTATGAAGATATGGGCAGTTTCTAATAATGTGCCCAATGGTTCCACACTCAAAACATGATCTTCGTTCTACAAACCCCGAAGAATCATGTGATCGTCTAGCCGATGATGTTGAACTTTGTGAACCCGAGGTACTAGGTTTTGAACTACTTGGTTCATTTCTTTTCTCGACAAAAGCTTTCTTGACAAAATCTAAGTTAGATTGATTTTCAAACTTCTCAATTTTGTCTGTTCCCGTCGATTTCACAAAGTTAACATTCTTCTTCTTCTTTTGGTTCGGCTTCTTTTGCACTGGAGCCGGTGCTTTACCTTTGGGTTTGGTGTGATTTTGCTGTGTTGGCACTGTTGGCAATTTCTTGTTGCCAAATTGCTTTCGAACTTCAGCCTTTGGGATTGGAGGACACTGGGTGACTGTAACTTTAGGTCCTGCCTTTCCCAAGAACTTACTCGTCGAATTTTCAAAGACTTTGCAGATTAAGGATTGATTAACATTCTTAATGGGAAAATCTTTGTCTGAGTAAATTTTATCATCACCAACTAGAGTGTACAGCAAATTCACACTCTCCGACTCCTTCTCAGACGAGGACTCAGTTGCAACAGTCTTAGCGGGTTTGACAGGGGGATCACATAGAATGTGATTCTCAAGAGGTATGTCCTCGTTTTTGGCTACCGCATCAGACTTTGCTGGGACAGTATCGTCAGATTCATCATCAGACGAATCAGCATCCTCAATCACAACTGGAGGATCTTGATTCTGTTCAGCACTCACAAATGCATCTGCTGACACATCTGAATCTAAGGATACTTCCTTTTGGTATCCGAGTCCTGCAGCAAACTCCTTAACATCTAGAGGCACAGTAGGTTCAAAGAAAACCCTGTCCTCTTCATCAGGCATGGCATCATAATTATGTCTCACTGGTGGTGGACACTTCTTGTAGCCAATGCATGTGACATCTCTCTTTTCCTTCTGAACGTCAATGATGTGATCTAACACATAGCTAGAACTCAAATAACTGTCTAGCTTGAGTTGGATCGCATCACTTTCGGTTTTCACACAAGCCATCTCTTTTTGCATACTCTCAAGGCGAGATATATACAAATTAATATCAGTTTGTTTTCTTGAAACCATTTTAGTCAGTTCAGTTTTATCCTTCTTTAATGTTTCAATTACTGACTTAAATTCTTTTTCATGGTTTTCATAAAACATGTTGGCTTCTGTGCATTTAGAGAGATCCACAGTCAACTTCTGATTGTGGAGAAAGGTCACATCATATTTTTCTTGCAAAGCGTCATGCTTACTTTGCAAGTCACTCAAATTCTCATTCACAGTAGTATGTTTGTCTTGCAAGTCAAACAAACTAGCTTGTAAAGCATCATGTTTGCCTTGCAACTCAGACATACTTTTCTCAAGATCAGCACATCTAGCATGCAACCTAGCACATTCATCACAATTAACAGCAGTGGGTTCATCGACACATACCTGACTTGATGAACCGTCGACATTAGCCATAAAGGCTGAATGGAGAGAAGACGAAGAGTAAGCAGCTTGATCCACCAGAATAGATCTTCTTTGAGTTTCTGCTACAGCTTCCCCCAAGAGTTCATCAATGTCAATATCATCCGAAACATTAGATGTCTCACCCACATGATCATCACCAGAGTTGGATGATTCTTCATCAACACTCCTGCTGTATCCAGAGGAGTCTTCATCTTCAGACGATTCATCACCACTGGCAGAAGATTCTCCACCATTGGTGTGAACCAGCTCCTTCACAATCTGAGCAAAACATGCTGTTCCATCAGGAGCATCACCACCCAACTGGATTGACCAGTCACAACCTTCATCCACCTGAACTGCAAGTGCTCGGTTGGTTTGGTTGTTGACAGGCACCAATGTACGATCATTGTTTCTGTTCTGCTGGTTGCCTTGGTTCCTGAAGGGGTTTTGATTCCCGTGCTGGGCTGGCTTTGTACATTCCCGTTTAAAGTGGCCCCGTTCACCACAGTTGAAGCACTTAACAGCTTGCTTATCGAACCCATACTTGGTGTCTCGCTTACTTTCCAAGCTGGTTCTGCCGGTACTTTCCATCCAATCCTTTGCTCTTCTCACTGCACTCGCAAAGGCCCACTTGATGTCCATCAAGTCCATCTCTTCCTTATCAATCTGCCTGTAATCTTCTTGTGTCAGATTAATGTTTCCAATCTGACCTTCTATCAACCCACAGTACGCGCTCACTACAGTGTTAAGCAGCTCCATGTGTTCCTTAGCTACTTCTACACTGATTTTAGAGAAGCTTGACGTGTCGAGCTGAACGGTACTAGACTTTGATTGTTGACCTGCAGATGATGTTCCTCCATAACACGCATATTGTGGTTGTTGAGCAGGAGGAGGAGGAGGTGGTTGGATTGGATTTCCATACAGATCTGTGGTTGGAGGCGGCTTTACAGGAACTTGCACTAGATTGCCATACATATCCGTGCTTGTGACAAACGCCGTTTGAAGTGGAGCATGTGAACCGGCTTTTGCAGATGAAGAAGTGGAGGTGCCATAATACATCTCTGGATTCTGTGGCACTGCAACTCTCTTTGCCTTCAACGTTTCTTCCTGATCCTTGTTCTCCAGAAGCTGCACGAAATCGTTGATATTTGTAGTTCTCAACGTTCCATTGTACTTCAAGATTTCCAGGAAGTTATTCCATTGAGGAGGCAATGCATCAGCAAACTTCTTTACCACCTCTGTTGGAGTCGTTGTGACTTCAAAGTTTGTCAGCTCAGTAAGCAGGTGATAGAAACGGCTTGTCATATCTCCCAAGGACTCCTTATCCATACATGTGAAGCCATCGAATTCTTTCTTCAGTAGATCTCGTCGTAGTTGACGTGTGGCTTCATTACCTACTCCTCTTGTCTTCAATGCATCCCACAGCTTCTTCGTAGTCTTGAAACTGACGAACTGATGATAAATATCCTTGCTCAGTGCTTGAGTGAGGATAGCGTATGCTTTCTTTTCTAAGTCATACGTCTTCTTTTGTTCATCAGGAAGATCGGCAAATGTAGCTGTCGAAGAAGCAGCAACCTCGATAGTTTGATCGAATTCCGTAATGAACCGTAACCACAACTTTGTATTTTGACCAAGAATGTATGTATGGAAACGATCAACCCATCCTGGATATTCATGAAGATGCATCAACTTTGGAGGCCTGTTCAAACTTCCGGTTTCACTTTCGCTTAGTAGAAGACTTTGAATACTCGGAGTTTGATTTGAAACAAACGCCCATTGACCAGCTGGAGTGGCATTTGTTTGTGAGGATGTAGATACCGGAGATTCGGCCCATGATGGAGATTGACTGGTATTCATGTATTTTCCACTGTCTGGAGCCGGACTTCCCCACCAACTCGGATTCATGATAAATGAGCAAAATAAATGCTAAGTAAGAATGATCCGAAAGATACACAGCCGAAGGATTCTGGTCGAAAGATCTGAAATCACAGAAAATTGTTAACAATAAACAGATCACAATCGAAAGATATAATCTTGTTCGAAGGATCAACAGTACTCGAAGGATTACTGTTGACTCTCGAACAATGATTTCGAAAGATTCAAGAACTCGAAAGATTCCCTTTGAAAGATCCTTATCTTTCGAGCCAAATCCCTATCTTTCGGACAACAGATCTCGAAAGATTCACCAATACGAAGGATCCTAATCTTTCGGACACTAGTCTTTCGAAAAGATTCCTTTCTCGAAGGATATGTTTCAGACTTCGAAGGATGGGTCGAAGGATATTAATCTTTCGAGCCCTCCTTAGTCGAAAGATATCGAAGGATGATCTTTCGATGTCGAAAGATATCTTTCGAGAGCTCTGACACAAACTGACACAAAGTGATGGGTTGGTGAAAAGGTGACAGGTTGGTGAAGGTCAACTTTCGGCAAAAGGTATGGTCAGACGTACTTTCCCACCAACTTTGAAAATTTTGCCAAAAATGAAATCCTTATCTTCAACACCAGTCACCGGAATGTTAACCGGAGATTTAACCGGAAAATACAAAGTCACTTAAAACAATTTTTCAAGTTACCCAACCCACTTTAAACACTCCCGGTTAGTTTAGACACGTTTTTACTCAAAGAAAATACAGGAAAACAAGTAAAAACAGGTGCAAAACCAAGTGTTTCAACACACCAAAACTTGTAAAAACCCGGTTTTAAACAAGGTTAAGAGCCTTAGCTCTGATACCACTTGTAGGTCCCTTTATCGCGGAGGATTACGAACCTAAACCTTGTTATACAAACCTACTAGCGAGTGCGGAATCCAAGCTAGCAAGCAAACCGAGTTAGTAGCAAGTAGAGAAACAAACACACAAGTTCACCGATTAACACAACTTGTATTAATGCAATGAGGGTTCGGTTACAAGCTCAATGTTTACAGAAGTGTTCTATAAACTCTCTAAAGTGTGTGTGTGAGTTCTGGGCAGAATGCTCTCTAAGCTTCTATCTCTCGGGTGTGTGGGAATGGCAGAACTCTGAACTCTCAACACATGCATGGGTATATATACCCAGCTCAGCAGGTCTGCTCGAAGGATTCGACAGATGGTCCGAAGGATCATCTGTCGACCACATGTTACACGAAAGATCAGCATGCACCTCGAAGGATCATCCTTCGAGGTCTAATGGTCGAACCATGATCGAACCATATCTTTCGATCACCTCGAAGGATCAGGTGTATCCTTCGAGGCTATCCTTCGATCCGAACATCTCTCAAATGTTGTCCAAGTCAAACCGGAGGATGGTTGACTTGGTCAACTTACAACACAAATCAGGACATCGTTTATATCAGACCGAATACAGACAAAGTACAGACACAAGTGCACCAACACCGCTTTAATCTTTGACATCAAGTTCTTTTCTGAGCTGGGGGGTGCGACCCTAATTGTTGTCTCACAATATTGAGCTCTTCGACCACGTCAACATCATCATCTATCAACTTACAACGTTGGAAGTTAAGCTTCCGCTAGAAGACATCTATGCCTTCGAGTTGAATCGGACACTCTGTGTGGTTAAAAACAGTATTGTTTAAGTCACATGATTAACGGGCATATATGACACTAGTGTTGTACGTTGAAGAATTATTACCTGCATGTAGGGACTTTTCCAGCCTACAAGCACACGGCAACCCACAGTTGTACCACATCTGGCAACCACATGATGAATGGTAGCGCTGCAAGACATCTAGCTTCCTAAGTAGCTCTCCACTCAACAAGTCAACGGCTGTGTGGGAAACTTTTCCAAGTAGGTGTCCAAACAGTGGGTTTTTGTGGTGGTGGTTCATTATTTTTTCGATGCTTTCTCGAAAACTCCTCCTTATTTCACCGTGCTGTGTCTCTACTATATCCCATACATAACCAACTATACGGTCCAGCGAGCTCATATCTAGGACGTATCTCTTTAAGTTGGCGTGTTGGCTCTCAACTCTGTTTGTGGTACGATTACCAAAGTTGCACCTCTTATCAGTCCACGCAACGATGAACATTTCCTTATAATTTCTAAGCCAGTTATCATACACGTAAATGAAGACCCCTAAAAAGGAAAAATAATTTATTAAATGTACATAGGTGAGTCATGTGTTATTAAAAACATACTTGAACGTTTGCACTCCGCAAGTTGCTTTTGAAGGTTGCACAAGTGGGACTCGTATATGGGTACTGATGGAGACTCACACAATGACCCCCAGATTGACAGAAATTGTCAGTCTTCTTCTGTGAAGGCACTCTTGCAGTGCTTCATAATATTTTGTTGTATGTGAAACCTGCAAAGAAGCCTGGAGGCGTCTGGAAATACTTTAGCACATGCGCCCATTACGGCCAAGTCTCTATCCGTTACAATCACACGCGGCTCCATACATTCATCCAACATTGACTTGATCCTCTCAAGCACTCATACAAAGTTATCACTCCGTTCTTTACAGATAACGGCATGCGCGATACAAAACGAATGGTTGGTAGGCGTCATACCAACAATCTGGACAAATGGCATATTGTATATGTTTTTCTTGTACGTCGAATCAATCAGTAAGACGTGGGGGAATGCACGCCACATTTTACTCGAGTAGTCATGAAGAAAGAAGATCTCTGTTACGACATCTGTTCCGGGTTCCTCCTGTCAGCTGCTCGACCAGTTTGTATTCGTTTGGAGTTAACCTACACATAAACTCGTGGGCCGACAGGTCCTCACAAAGTTCGTGGTTATGTTCAGTCTTTCCCCTTGTTATCTCCCAGGTTTCATACGAATGGTCTCGCACCGCCAGCAGGTAAAACGGGCAACCAGTTTTCTTGCTTCTGGCTTTTCTAACTGTTGCTGTAGTATGGTGCTCACCACCATGGTCACATTCAAGCCATACCCTCCCGGTCCTTCCCCCGATTTTCTTTGATTGACGGGTCACAATTACGAAACCATCCGCGTTTGCCATTTCTTGTGCCCATTTCTTTAGTTCATCTAGAGAGTTTAAAGCATGTAACATCGACAACAATAACAATAATAAAAACAATAATAATAACAATAATCTATCTAATGCAATAGAATAAAATTGATACCTGCTGTATTAAGTATGGATTGTCCGGGATGGGGAGTGCCTCACCACCATATCCTCCAACATCCAGATAGTTTTGTTGAACCTAAGGACCGCTCGGGAAAATGAATTGCTGATGACCACCGTCTCCTCCGTATCCACCAGGATAGTGTTGTTGCACGTAAGAATATTCACACCCGTATCCATAATCCGGATACCCTTGATGCGCCGGATAACTTGGTTCACCAGCATGGTATGAGTCCTCTACAGGGGATGTTTCAACAACAAGGGGCTGCGTGTTCAAATCTGGAAACGGTATGTTTTGTTTTCCTTGTATACTAGACACAACATCCTCTTGATCGCTAGAATCGGGAATGCCAGACTACTCCAAAAAAACGGTATCATCATTAGTAAATAATTAATTAAAACAACAAGTAGTTAAAACAATTAAGCTAATAACTTTTACCGGAACGCTTTCGGGCACCCATGAGTCGCCAGAATATGACCCAAATACATAGTTGTCGTCCCAGTATGATGACATTTCAGCACCTCACAAATGATAAAAAGAAGAATGCAAATATATTTCTTCGTGTTGAAAGAAGCTGAATGATCAGAGCAAAGCAATGAGGATGGATGAAGAATGCTTTACATGTCCCTATTTATTTGATATATAGACGCCTCGTATAGATCTAGACTCCCCGTATTACTTTATGTCTAGTTCCAGACAAATGGTAACATCAGCCTTCAGGACGTCTCGTCTAGGCTTAGACGCCGTATTCGTCCCTCCTATTGCCTCCCCGTACAGGTCTAGACGCCCCGTCTGATGTGACTGATGTGACCGACAGACAGGTTAGTTGGTGGTCGTTCACTGAAGCCCTAGACGTACGAGGCGTCTAGTAGTGTGTGGAAATAGGCAAAATGGTGTATGAATATGCAGACCCTTAATCTATCCATGTATTTCTCTAAATTCATTCAAAAAAAATCGGTAAACACAGTTAATACTAATTATTCCACCGATACTACTGTATCTATGTTGCAGCCTTCCACAATGTTCGTTGGAAAACAGTCAAGAGACGTTCTTCGCTATTTCACCCTCTTTTTTTGGAAAAATGTGTTGATGAAATCTTACGTCTAGTGAAAAGATGTTATAACATGTGCTGTGGTCAGAAATCCATGATATTACTTGGTGAGCAATCAACTCTCTCCACACAAACATACATACTTGACTTGGTTCAGTTTATCTGATAAATTTATTTATTTCTTGTGTAGTCCCATTAGCCATACTTTATCCAATATACCTCTTGATTTTTCTGATCATTATGGTGCTTCGTTTAACCTTCTCTATGTTGTATTTCCTTTTGTGGAAAGTTTTAGCAGTTACCAGTAAGCGATTACACATGGAAGCTTGTTTTAATTTTCACTAATTGTTCAATCAGTGTGTAGTCCCATAATTTTCTAAATTGTAGTGCCTCCAATCAAGAATATAGAGAATAAGAAAAAAGAGTACCAAAAAGCAAAGAAGGTTTTGAACTTGATATGTGCTCATATGGGCTCATCAAATGACGGTTACAGTGAACCACTTTTTGAAGCTATACGCCAAGGTACCTACGAGGTTGTTGATGAGATC
This sequence comes from Helianthus annuus, assembly GCF_002127325.2. NCBI lineage: Eukaryota > Viridiplantae > Streptophyta > Magnoliopsida > Asterales > Asteraceae > Helianthus > Helianthus annuus. The sequence continues at coordinate 24,303,149 of NC_035435.2, read as the reverse complement.
CTGTTTACATCACCTGCTACAATCAACTGTAAGGATGAAGAAGGGTATAACGTTATTCAGTCAGCAATAATAAACCGTTCGGAGAAAGTATACAACCTTATCTATCACATAATTGAGCACACAGAGTCTTATAGAAAAATCACAGATTCTTCTGACAATAATCTTATACACTTGGCTGGAAGATTGGCCCCTTCATTTGTACTCGCACGTATCACAGGTGCAGCACTGCAACTACAACGAGAGCTTCTATGGTTTGAGGTATGTCACAAATAAGATATCGGTCATGTTGTTCACTTTTCTCTGTATTTGAATAAAATATAACTCGTTTGAGTTCATCAGGAAGTGAAGAAGCTCTTGCTACCTATAGAAGTTAGAGAGGTGAATATTTGTAAGAAAACACAGGGTGCAGTGTTCACCAAGGAACATCAGGATTTGATGAAAACAACCACCGAATCATGCAGCATCACTACTGCATTAATCATCACAATTGTATTTGCAGCAGCAATCACTGTACCCGGTGGAAGCAATCAAGAATCAGGCAGGCCTGTGTTCAAAATGGAAATTGCATTTACTATCTTTGCACTATTTAATGCACTCTCACTATTTAAAGCGACTACATCATTACTACTGTTCTTATCCATCCTCACTACACGTTTTTCTGAAAAAGATTTTCTCGTCAGTTTACCAAGAAGGTTGATTTTTGGTCTTTCCATGTTATTCCTCTCTACAACTGGCATGATTGTAGCCTTTTGTGCAATCTTGTTTCTAGTCTTTTGTGATCAGAGACCATGGATGTTGGCACCAATAGCTGGATTTGCTTGCTTGCCGATTTCAGTTATTGTTGCTATAAAACTCCCCTTACTTGCAGACTTGATCCAGTCAACATATTTCCCCATCTTTGGTAAGCGAAGTAGACTCGAGTCTTGTAAAGTAAACAGTGGCGGAGCCACACTTTGAACAACGGTGTCGTCCGACACCATTGAATTTTGTGTAGCAAATACAACGTATAATAGGAAAAATTCGAGCGACACCATTGTTTTTTTACAAGCGACACCATTGTCTTTTTACAAACAACACCATTGTTTTGTTTTCTTCTAAAATAATTAGATAATAAACAAATTTATAGTTCAAAAGTTAAGCCCAGTTACTTGAATTTAATTAGTATACTTTAAATCATTAGAGGTCCATGCTTAATCTTCATCATCAACCTCCTACGACCCGCCTCGAATAGCATGCTTGAATACTAGTTGAAAACGTTATGAATTGTTTTCAAAACATGAAAATGCGTACAGAGCAACTATAAATGAATTATTTTATATATTTCAAATGACTTTGAAATTTTATTATGTGATTTGACCCGACTAGATCCGAACCGATCCAAAAAGTTCGACTCTGGGTTATTATAAACCGATGTATCTATAAAAAATGACACCATAAGAAAAAGTTTCTGGCTCCGCCACTGAAAGTAAACCCGAAAAACACAATATTTACGGAGTAACATGAATTCAGTTATGGATTGTTTTGAGGTGTCGTGTAGCAACTTAGAATTCAGTAGTGGTTGATAAGTTGCATGAGGTTATTTGATACAAAATGTTTAGTTACATTTACGTGTGTTTTTTTTTTTTTTTCACAAATTAGTAAATCTCTTTGATCATTGTGAATTTATGTATAACTTTTATTTCAATTCCATTTGAAAACAACCTTTTTTTTCTATGGAAGCAAGAATAGACAAACATGCTTTAGGATTTTTTTCACGTTTACATATTTACAATAACTGATATATATCTCACGATGGTCGAAGTGCCCAATTATCTTCAAAATCATCCAGCACTGCCACACGGGTATCATCGTCTACGTACCACCATTTCATATTCTCCAAGACGTGCTGAGATATTTTCTTTAGAGGAACCATCTTGAGACATCTTACCGTGCGTTATACCATCCACATCCAAGGCGTCTTCGTTCTAGGATCCATTCTTGATTCATCAGACATCCTCTTCCTAACTCCTGGTTTTAGCTTCTTAAACTTACCAGATTTTCCTTCCATCAGAATATGCTTAGCATAAACATTAGCTAAACCATCACTATCTGGATTTATCAATCATTTCCAAAGGTTTCAAAGTAACACAAAATTACAAATTTCTAAGTAAAATAAATACATATATCGCTAAAAATGGAAGTTATATACAACAACTTCCCAAACCGATGTCTTCATACTGGCATCCCAAATCAACGTCTTCAGTTAATACATGCAACCGGAATCGTAGGAATTGCATATAGAACTCCTTCAAGCACTCCATTATAAACACGATGTGCAAATTTTTGAAAAATTATAAAATGAACAACAATTTTAACACATTTGATCGGTTTAGTTGATGCGCATGCAGATGCTACTTAGAATACCTGTGCTTTCTAAATACCATCACAGCTCCATTCAAATCACTTGCAGATGATTAATCCTCTAAGACCATATTGGATAGCGAATAGAGTGGTTTCATCACTATAAAATTAGAATCAAGATAGATCCCACCATATCTATCTACAACAAAGAAACTATAGTAAGTATACATACTAAAAAATTCAAACCTATGAGTAAGAATGTAATGATCAAACTCGATAATATACTTTAAAGAAAGAACTGACCATAAAGTGAGATAGGGGTGAGCTGAATTCTGCACAACCCGATAATACCCGAGAATCGGACCAAAAATTTTCCGGAACTGAACCGATATTATACATAATACTTGGTCCTCTGCTCTTATATTTGCCAAGAGTCGGGTTTGGGTCGGTCCACGGTTTTGGACGGAAAGTAATCAAAACGTTTAAAACCTGGCCGAAGGTATTATAAAAGAAAGCATTTTACGTGGGCCAAGTCCACCAATTTTGTGAGATTCTTCTACACATTGACCAACTAACTGTGTATATTCAATTGTGACTTATCCAATAAACCAGCATAGTATTGAAGTGTTTGCTTGTATACGGAACACAAAAATTATGAAATCCATATATTTATCTAGGTATCAAAACTATCGTATGTTTATAGAGATGAAATGAATGCAAGATACCAAAATAGTTCAAATCTTTCAGCAAAAAATACTAACCAAAAGAATTCCTTTGAACAGTCTACTCAAAACCCAGCACAAATCAAACAACTAGTGGTCTCTGTCAAAAGAAAAGATTCACACAGGCATTTCATCGAGCAATTGGTGTGCATTCATCGAGAACATCGTAGAAATCTAAAAGTTGATTCAACCGAGCCCTATAATGACATGTTTAAACAATAATCAACTTGATATGATGCATTCATTAGTTTAATTTTAAAAATTTCAATATGAAATCGAAAATAATTAGTACCTGCAAGGCTGCAAGCCAGCCATGATGAAGAGTGATTCAATACAAACTTACCAACATCAGAATCGTTGAGTTGGATTGTAGCAGCTTTAAGAAACTCGCTGGATTGGATATATAACAACCAATTTTGGATTGCATAATCAGTTGGTCATGGTCTTCAACCCATACCCGAACGGCAGAGACCAATGGTGACTAATACCAGATATAAACCTGTATGTGTGAATGGTTGAATTGTCGATGATTCTCATTAGCTGCAAAAGGGAATTTATACAGAAGGTTCCTAACTTACAATGAGCCATACAAGGAAAGATATTAACTATTAACTATATAATAATACAATTGACCATTAAAATATTTACTATATATAAATTACTCTATATAACATTTACGGTAGTTTCTTAAGAACAGTTCACGTTTCCAAGTTTTTATTACCGGCATCTGCCGGTCTTCCAGCCCACCACCGAAAACATCTAGGCCCAACCCCATCGTCGTTCTTGGTTTCCAGACCCAATTTCGAATTACGGTTCCAAATCACGTCATCTCTTCAATCTACGCAGCACATATGCCGATTAACCGGAATAGTCTGCATCGATTCCGATCTCCGATCACAAATTATGGTCAAAGAAGGCAAGAGCAGAGGCGTCGTTTTCGTCGGCAAACAGTCTTATTATTACGTTCAAATCGATTATGTACATCACTATCAAATCGTTCAGGTGCCTCCTTGTGCGTAGTTAGTCCGATCTGATTTTATGTATACTGTATATTTTGTTTTTTTTTTTTTTTATATTTTCTGTTGTGATAGATTGTAGATCATCATGTAGTTGATAAATTGAGGATTAGTGTACGAATACGGATGGAAATTGTGAGGTCTTGATTTTGACCGCTTATGCAAGATTAACTCTTTGAAGCATAAATTTGAGGTTGTAAAATAGATTTGAGGCTAATCTACTGTCAAATTTTAAGATATGGTATCCTAATTTTGTTCTCGTGGTATAGTTAACAAGTTGGAAATTGACATATGCAAGATTCTTTTCTTTTAAAAATGTGAAGTAGAGAATAGAGATCCATAAGAAAATCAAGATCTCTCTCTCTCTCTCTCTCAAGGTCAAAATATTATAGTAGCAGTAAAGAACTATTCAATTCCTTTTCACATTGTCCTCAGGAGAAAGGTGAATTGTATTTGAAAATTTCTTCAATATGCTTAGTATATAGATTCCAATGTTGTAACATTGAGTTACTTGCTTAGATAATTAGTAAGCCTTATATGGATCTATTTAAACCAAAACAATGAATATTTTAAGCTCTTTGTGACTAAATAATAATCTACTAGAATGCAGGAGACTAATGACACTTAATTCGAGCAGCTTGACAAAGAGATATTTGAAAGATTTGTTTGGGATGTTGAACGGATCATTGCTAATCTGGTATGATATTCTCAAATTCTAATTAATAATGCTTGATACATATTTTGTATAGAAGATAAATGTTTGTGTTGCGGGTCAAAACTTCACATCCATACCGTTTTCTTGCTGAACTAACAAAACAAATATTTGCAAAATCGCAGATCTTATTGCAAAATAGTATCAAGTGATTTTGACGTCATCTTTGCTAAAAAAATAGGTTTCGAACCTTTTGAATAAGTCTCCGTAAAAGGATGATTTTGTCACTATACTTTGCCTACATGTTATTTCATTCCTCTTCTGTCTTCTATTTGTTTTCCTTTCTAGATGAATCCTTGCAAGGGTGCCAGTGCAATGCAATCACTTCCTTACATGCTAACTTTATTGACAGAGGTGGCACATATTTTTTATCTTCCTTTATATCTTGCTACGTATGTGATTTATATCTAACCTATATCCTTTGATAGATGGCAGAATACATAATATCTATATGCGGAAAGGTGTTGGCGGACGGCAATAGGTGGTGGTTGATGTGTTTGGTGACGGTGGGAACGGTGGTGGATAGCTTATCTTTTAAAATGAATTAGAACAAGGATGAAATTGAGAGCAGTGTTACAAAAAGGATTTGAAAATGATAAATTTGAAGGAAAACTAAATAAAAGAAAGGAAATTTTACAATGAAGAAGGTGATTTGAATTTTGTACACTGGTCACAGTGTCACACCTTCAATACCTATACTTTCTTAAGACAACAATTAACTTTTTCATTATCATTATAATTATAGTATGAGTTTATAATATTTTGATATCTTAAGGCCTTTATTTTTATTTTATTTTATTTTTATTTATTTATTTTTTTTTTTTTTGCAAAATGGTGTTTAAAATGGATAAATAAATAAGTATATCACCCTATGTTTATAATATTATTCAACTAGCACACTTCATTTTTTTTAAGTTTTATCTTTTGATTATTTTACCGAATGTTGATATCATATCGGTACCATCACAAACTGATATCGACAAAATACCCGTCGCGAAGCGACGGATATCCCACTAGTATATAAATGTATACGGTTAATTGTCCCCCGCAGTCGAAGCGGTAGTGGAGCGAACGCAGAGGCTGAACTTGAATCGGTTGAAGAGATGTTTTGGAAGGTGTTGATACACTTTGTGTGGACGCGACTCGGCTCGGTACGACTTGGTTTCGACACGGTTAGGTCCGGCTCAAGCCCGACGTCACGACATTCCTCCGTCGTGCGCCCCAGAGTTCGACACGCGAAGCACGAAGAGCCGCGGCCTTTCCCGCCAACACATCACCATGACATCAAGGTGATGTCATGGTGATGTCACCATTTTTGTCTTATGTTGAATTTGAAAATTGGTGAATTCATATGACGAAACTGAATGTGTTTCGTCATCTTTGTATTGGGGATAGCCTGTTTCGTCGCCTGCTAGGTCTAAATGTGTGGCCCAAGTTTGTTTCGCCGAGTTATTTTTGTGTTTCATCAAGGTCTGTGTCTGTTTTAGTATAAATACCCCTCATAGTTTCTGTGTGAAACTGATGAGCACAGAGAGACTTAGTGAGAGTCCCTTAAAACATTGTTTGTATATGTTTGTGGTTGTACTCATCCATAATCAATAGATATTGAATCTTTTGGTTACGTGTTCTTATTTTACACTTTGTTTGGTTTGCACCGTCACGGGGATTCCGCACCCGTTACCGTGTTTGTGATAAACAAGGATAAGGTTTTCGTTATCGATCCACCGGAAAAACGGGACCTACAATTGGTATCAGAGCATTGGCTCGATTCCTTGTTTAAACCAAGTCGATTTTCTTGTGTTTTAATAGATTTTAAAGTGTTTTTCAGTTTTATTCTTGTTTGAATATCATACTTTTCTGGAAAATCATTTTTAAAATCTTGAAAACCTTGTTGTTTTGCTTATTAATTCATACAAAACCTTGTTATTATCTTATGCATACATGTTAGTTTAAGGTTTTTATTGAAGTTCTTTGCAAAACTTGTGTTCGGAAAGCTTTCAGGTTGCCGGAAAACTCATATATTCATCGGAGTTCTTTAGACATTCAAAGTGTTCTTGAATTGTTCTTATTATATATCTATGTTTGATCTTTATTTTGTCTGAAGTATTGTGTTTGTTTTTTATTATAAAATAGTTGTTTGACATTTGTGTACACTTGAATTGAATGATGAGTATTTGAAAAAGAAATATGTTTCAGTAAGAGCATCTCCAATAAAGGGCATTTTTTCTCATTCTTTAGGGTGCCTAGTTGGCACATGCCCAACCAATCATATTCTTTCTCTCACTTGCCCCTCTCACAAACACATTTTTTCTCTCTCTCCTCTCTTCTCTCTCCTCTCTCCTCACTACACTCACATAACTCACACTCATCCATTTTTTCTCATTTTTCCTCACAAACATCTTCACATCCTCTCTCCTCCACCTCACACCCTCTCTCCTCCACATCACTTTCTCTCTCCCTAAAAACACCTAAATAGTGCCTTATTGGAGATGCTCTAAGGTGGTTTGACAAAAGAGGTCCTTGTGTCAGGATAAGGTTGTAGAAAATATTTTGTTGTCTGGTTCTTATTGTCAACGAAATCGAAATCACTAGTGCATGAAATCAAACATCTAGTCAATGAAATCACCTAGTCAAATATATCAAGCTGTTGTCAACGAAATCACTAGTTGTCTGGGATCCACTTATCCTCACGAAATCACCCATCTTCACTCCAGACAAAATCAGTTCACTCCAGCCGAAATCAGTTGTGGGCCGAAATCAGTTCTGGGCTCAAATCCCTTTGCCGAAAACACACTTGTGTGTTTGTTTTGTCTTGGGCCGAAAACACCTTATCAACGAAATCACTTGAGTCTTCTGGGCCGAAATCACTTTACTCCTGGTCGAAATCCCTCCCTGGCCGAAATCACCTCTTTGTTTTCATCAAATATCAGGCAACGAAATCACCAACATCAGCTCAACGAAAACACATTCTGATTTCGTGAAACATTCTTATTCTTGTTCAGTTTTTAAACAGAAGACTTGCAAAAGTGTGATAACAGTCTGTTTTCAAGAGTGTGATCAGTTTTTCACATACATACATCAAGTTTGGGCCTAATACCGAAATGTATTATGGAGGAGGTTTTATCCCGTTAGCTAGTTCCAGTTCAGCTCAGCAACCAAAGTTACAAACGGCTTTTGTATCAAATACAAATTCTTTTCCGTTTCAACAATCAGCTCCACCTCCGGTCTTCGATCCGAGTGCCTATTATCCGCCAGCGCATATGAGTGCTCAAGCTCAGGCTTATTCTGCACCTCATTTGAGTAGTCCTTATATTCCTATTCCAACACCCCAACCTCTACCCCAAGTTAATACTACTCAACCTCAGTTCGATCCGAGGGCTTATATTCCTGTTCCATCACAACCTCAAGTTTCCACAACACAACCTCAATTCAATCCAAGTGTCAATTGTGGTCCGGCCATACAGTTGGGAAACGGTGATCAAACAAGAACTGCATTTCATGCTGAAATTGTCAAGAATGTCAATGATGGTGAGTCTTCGGGAAATGATGACAGTTCAGGATATAGTGGCAGTTCGGATGAAGAATCGAATTTGAATGAAAGAACTGATTATGAAGCTGATAATTTGTCGAATGATGCCAAGGAGACGAAAAGTCAAATATTTGACTTGGTCAAGAAAGCTGATGCTACATCGAAAGAAATGGAGAAGATTCTCACTGAAGATGGATCTTTCTCTTCTCAGACTGCCTTTGTGGCTAATGTCACAGCTTCTACAAGTCAGGTACAATCTAAAACTCCTAGCATATGTAGTGATTGTGCTGATATGAAACTTAAATGTGCTGAATTGAAACGTGAATCTGAACGGTTCATAGTCACAATCAGAGTTTGGTTATTGAACTGTCAAAGTGCAAAGAGGCAAATATGGCTCTGGTTAGAAACGAAAAGGAATTTAAATCTGTAATTGAAACCTTAAAGAAAAGTGTTTCCGAAGTGAACAAAGTTGTTTATCATAAACAAGTTAGTATTAATGATTACATTAACATCGTTGAGGAAACCAAAAAGGAATTAGCCATTGCCAAATGCGAGCATGATGCTATCAATCAAAAATTGGAGAGTTATTCTAACTCCCGATTTGTGCTCGATCACATAATTGACGTTCAACAACTGAAAGGGAACGTGAAAGGCGTAGGGTATAAAGCGTGTCCACCCCCTTTGAGACACGATTATACTAAGATGCCCGATGAAGAGGATATGCCTCGGTATGAACCCAGTGTGCCTCTTGATTATGAGGAAGTTACTACTGGCCTAGGGTTCAAACCGGACAATTCATCGGAGGGCTCATCTGATAACAAAGAAAAGTCATCATGTGCTTCAAATCAAAGTCCTCCAACCATTGAGGACTATGATTCTTCAGATGATGAATCAGATGTAAGTGACCAAGATGAATCACTTGATGAGACGAAAGGAGTAGAAATTCCAATTGAGATTCATATTCTGTGTGATCCTCCTACTCCTACTATGCAACCTGTTGCCAAGCAAGTGATAGATCCTGTCAAGAATGTCAAGGATGACAAAGAATGTGTGTTTGCTGTTAAGAGCAATAACGTGTTGTATACTTTGGTCGGTGATGCTAAAATTTATTCAGACAATGATTTTCCAATTAAAAATGTCAATCCATCCTTGATTGATAAGGTATTAAAGATAACACAAGCAACTTTTTGGGAAAGACGATCCCGAGAGTTACTATAACTCAATGTGATCCAATTCCAAAGGCTGAAATCAGAAAACAATTTGGAAAACAGAAATCACCGACAAAGCAACAACCAATTGCTTTTAAGGGTAAACAACAACAACGAGCTCCAAAGCCAAAGGCTAAGGTTGATTCAAAAGGAGCTCGTTACAAGAAGAAAACAAAAGATGTTAAATTTGTAGCATCAAAGGGTACGGATAAAATTGAGACTTTTGAAAACAAATCAAACACCAATTTTGTACAAAAAGTCAACATTTTGAAATGCAATAGTGAAAAAAATTACACCCAACACACAAACGGGTGTGAAGCTAGTACCTCTGGGTCTACAACTTATACGTCAGGTCGTCGATCAGATTCTCCTAAGTTTGTTGAAAGGAGAACTTGTTTCAAATGTGGGAAATTTGGGCACATCATTAAAGACTGCACAAACTCGCCCAAACCAAATTTTGTTGAAAGAGCACCACCTGAAAAGGTTCATCCACAACGTCGTCTTGTTTCACCAAAACATGATAAAAGAACTGTTAAGGAACAAGAAACGAAACAACGAGGTCAAAACATCAAAGCTGTTGAAAAGGCTTTAAAATCTAAAGTCAAAACGGTTAAAAGGAAACCTAGTTTGTCACAACCATTAAAACCAAAAACTGTATATAATACACAATCTGGTAAACAAAAACAAGCTTGGAGACCTAAATCGGGTGAAAGTTCAGGGGGAGGTGTTGTGTTTGAAAATCACCAGGAAATTGAAATTACATTTCTTGATTCTCAGGGGCAACCCAAGTCTATGAAGGCTTGGGTCCCCTCTCCAACTAATCTCTAAGTGAGTGTGCAGAATGTTCCAGGAGGAACTTTCGATAGTCGTAAGATTGTTGATAGTGGAGCGTCCTTGCACAAAATCGGTGACAAAAGAAAGTGTTGCCTTTGATGGAGAGAAAAAGAAAGGGGAAACAGAATTGTCTGTTGAAGAGTTTGAAAAACTTCGACAAAATGAAAAATCATTTCAAGATTGATTGTTCAAGGCTTTGATCGGGTCCCCGGGATAGATTCAATCAAAATGTACGCACCTGCAGCACGTCTGATGTTCAAAATCAACAAGATGAACGTGCAGTGTACATTTCTTCATGGTGTGAATGAAGAAAATGTGTTTGTTGAACAAACCAACCGGGTGTGCGGATGCCTTGGCGTGGAGTGAACAACCGCACACTACTTCTGAAAGAGAAAGACGACCTTCGCTGGTGCAATGTGGAAGACCAGCCGGACCCAGAGGTTTATGATCTTGTTGCTGTGAAGAGATTTCTCAGTAGCTATAAAAATCGGCCTTGAAATCCACACCGGGTGGATATCCAGTTTGGGAGAGCACTCAGATTCCTTGCAATGCACGACGCAGTTGCAGGATACGGTTTTGAATTTCTAATCTCTCCTACACTTGTCGATATTTAAGCTGCTTTATGAGTTATTATCCTCTCGTACAGCCCTCTTTGACCAGACACGTTGATCTCGAATATCGCCTCACACGTGATTGTTTCAATTTGAAACTCGTCAATGTTGTCATGGTGCACACCACTTACCGACGTGCCAACTCATTTTTTTTCCAAAATTCGATAAATCATTTCTGATTAAATTAATTTTGGTAAACGACATTGAGGTAAAACATGAGTTAACCGACATCGAGAAATTGTTTTTGTAATATCTTTGTGTTTTTTTTTTTAATTTTATCTTAGTTTGTTGATTTTAGGGGGAGTAAATCCAAAATTTGAAAAATCCAAAAACATCGAAAAATTTCAAAACACAAAAACAATAGAAAAACAAAAATGAGTTTCCTTGCGAGAAAAAGAGAAAATGATAGTACATCAGTGGTCTGTTGAAACATCTTTAAACTGAATGCAAAATGAAAAACGATAAGCAGCTCTATATAAGATGTATCGGTAGGCTCACAATCATTTTAAAGTGTGCAGGGTGATATAAACCTTAATCGACTGAAGACCAGGTGGGAACCACTCATTGGCATATGGTCTTAGTACCGAAATTTTGTTTGAGAGATTGCGAGGTTCTGAGATATTCGGTCTTTATGCTGCTTATCATCTGGGTATCATGGTTGTATCTTTTACCGAAAAATAACGGGGACGCAAGTCTAGATCTTCCATGATACTATACATACGTGTACATACTGCATTCGACCTCAATAAGTGATCAACAATCACATGTCCAAACAAATAAGTGATAAAATATCACATCCATCCGGGAGTCAAGTTCGTCTCTCTGCTGTACGAAAGTACTGACCTGTTCACGGACTTGCTCCTGTGCCCTCATGCATCGAAAATCAAGTTCCTCATCAATAAGTGATTCTATCACATAGGGCTGGGTTTTCAAATCAAAATAAGTGAGTATCTCACATCTTTATACGGTCAAACAGATGATACTTGGTATACTCACCGGTAAGATGAACCCTCGTGCATACCTTGATACGGGAATGTGTCGTGATGTGGATGAACACCGGTCGGTAAGTATAAATCATACTTTAGCGTATCCCCTAAACATGATTACATCTGATAAGTTGAGCTTAAGTGGACAACAATACCGATAATTGTTATAGGATGCTTATCTTAATGTTAACTAATTGAACAACAAGAGCGTTTTGGCGTGACGGTACACTGATATGATTCTCTTACCCTCGAAACTCGCAAAAAGAATGTCTGTATATATTTATTTACTGCTTTCAGTTTCTGCATCTTTGTATATATTTATTTATTGTTGTCCGTCTTTACATTTGAAAAATGAAAAATACCAAAAAGATTTTAGGTGTGTTTTAATATAAACTTTATAAAATCCAAAAAGATTTTGCTTCTAGTTTGTTTTTGATTGACCGATGTTGGAACTCGAGTCTATCCTACCCAAAATCCTGATCGTAAGCCGGAAAACAATTGCATCTTCATAAATGGTCGAAGTTAACGAGTTTTGAAAGTTAAAGGATTAAGACTGAACATTTTCTAAACTTTCAAACTGTTGTCGGTAGGTGTTTGATTGAGATATGGTCACACATGTGTCGTTTGTTTATTGAAACTATATTCCAAGCAGGTGTTCTCATTATGCGTTTAGATTTCTTGCATGTGCAGATGCTAAAGGTGAGGAGAACATGTTCGATAACAAGCTTTGGAATGAAGACACAGCATAGATGCACTCAAAGGATAAAGATGATCGAGTTGCCGATGACCCTTCATCAACACCACAAGGATCTGAAGAATTGACAAGTCAAAAGATTCACGAGCATGACTCAATGGAGAGTTCATTCCAAGGGGGAGTTTGTTGATACACTTTCTACTTACGACGCGTGAAGACTTTGAAGATCCTCCGACATGAAAGACACAGAAGACGAACAATCACAGAAGACGAACCATCACGAGTAGCGTCCAAGGGGGAGTTTGTTGATACACTTTGTGTGGACGCGACTCGGCTCGGTTTGACTCGGCTCAGTACGACTTGGTTTCGACACGGTTAGGTCCGGCTCAAGCCCGACGTCACGACATTCCTCCATCGTGCGCCCCAGAGTTCGACACGCGAAGCACGAAGAGCCGCGGCCTTTCCCGCCAACACATCACCATGACATCACCTTAGTGATGTCATGATGATGTCACCATTTTTGTCTTATGTTGAATTTGAAAATTGGTGAATTCATATGACGAAAGTGAATGTGTTTCGTCATCTTTGTATTGGGGATAGCCTGTTTCGTCGCCTGCTAGGTCCAAATGTGTGGCCCAAGTTTGTTTCGCCGAGTTATTTTTGTGTTTCGTCAAGGTCTGTGTCTGTTTTAGTATAAATACCCCTCATAGTTTCTGTGTGAAACTGATGAGCACAGAGAGACTTAGTGAGAGTCCCTTAAAACATTGTTTGTATATGTTTGTGGTTGTACTCATCCATAATCAATAGATATTGAATCTTTTGGTTACGTGTTCTTATTTTACACTTTGTTTGGTTTGCACCGTCACGGGGATTCCGCACCCGTTACCGTGTTTGTGATAAACAAGGATAAGGTTTTCGTTATCGATCCACCGGAAAAACGGGACCTACAGAAGGCCCTTAGTGAAAATGTCCACGTATTGAGAGTCTGCTGGAATGTGTAGGACCCGGATGTCACCTATGCGGACTTCTTCCTGAACAAAGTGAATGTCAATTTCCACATGTTTGGTTCTTTGATGCTGTACTGGATTACCAGATAGGTATACGGCTGAGATGTTATCACAAAAAATTATGGTGGCCTCTCGTGTAGGAAGGTGTAGCTCCAAAAGAAGGTTGCGAATCCAACTCGTTTTTGATGTGGCATTAGCGACGCCCCTGTATTCAGCTTCAGCGCTTGATCTTGAAATAGTATGTTGTCTTTTAGAAGACCATGAGATCAGGTTGTCGCCTAAAAACACACAATAACCCGACGTGGAACGTCTAGAGTTCGGGCACCCGCCCCAATCTGCATCAGAGTAGGCGGTAAGTTTGAGGGACTTGGATGGCGGATATGCAATACGTGATCTGTGACAACTCGAAATTCCAAGATTTCTATTTCGCATTTATTGCACGTTCTTGTATTATTTAGTCGATTGATTTCACAATTAGTTGTTATGGAATTGTATATGTTAATTGTGATTGTGCATGACTATGTGTTAATTGTGATAAACTTGTCAAATGTATAAACTTGGTGGTGAAACTGTGAAATTGATTGAGATGGTGTACTTTTGTAAAATAGAATATTTGAGGGTGTGAAGAGTTATTAGTGAAAACTTAATTATACTTAACCCTAATTCTTCACTAAACCACACACACAAGAATCCAAGCACGTACTCTCATTTCTTTGGCTCTCTAGCAATCATCACCATCATCATTGTCAAGCTAATCATCACTTTTGATTTCACATTTCTCTAGAATCATCACAAGGTAAATGATTATTGTTTGTTGATTATTTGATTGTTATCAATTCTTGATCCTTGTAATCCTTATAAACCCTAGTTCTTCATATGATGTTTTGTGCTATTGATTTGATTCTGAGTATTGAGATAATGATGTTAATTAGTTGTATAATCAATTGCCTGATGATTTAGATGCATGATATGCTAGAAATATTGATGGTTTATTTGATCAGTGCAATGCAAATGTATGAAGTTAGGGTTTCCTGATCGTGTTAGTGCAAGAATGTAACTGTTCCAATGATTGTGTGAATTAGCTTTGGAAATCACGTATGTTAATGTTCGGAGTTAACAGTCTGAGTTTTTAATTGTTTGTCTGAGTTTCTGTGCATAATTTAGTGTCTGAGTTTGAATAACATGCCATGTCAGAGTTTAATGAATTACTTGTGGACCGAATTACTTGATGGACACTAGGTCCGAGTTTATCAAATGAAAGCATAGTCCGAGTTTAAACATGGCATAGGTCCGAGTTTTTGGGCTTTAGGATCCTTGTCCGACCTTGTGAAATGAAAGCATGCCCGAGTTTATTAAATGAAGACATGGTCCGAGTTATGTACAAGTGTTTTGGTCCGAGTTATGTACAAGTGTTTTGGTCCGAGTTATTTGATGAATATATGGACCGAGTTTATTGAATGAATATATGGACCGAGTTTATTAAATGAAGATATGGACCGAGTTTATTAAATGAAGATATGGACCGAGTTTATTGAATGAATATATGGACCGAGTTATTTGATGAATATATGGACCGAGTTTTATTATAAGAGAACAAGTGATGTCCGACTTTAAAACCTATGTGTGGACCGAGTTTTGTTAAGCCAAGGGGTCCGAGTTTCATAAGGAAACCCCCATGGTCCGACTTTTAGCACCCTTCACCTCCCCATGTCCGAGTTTAAGCAGGGAAGCCCCCCCCCCCCACACTTCTTGTCTGAGTTTTGAATACTTGTACATAATATTATGATGAATAATACTGTAAGGGTGTTTGATGCATTATTTCTATGTGATATAACTCCCATGTGACTCAAGTGTTTAGTGCCTGTAATGGTTTTGATGTATGCTATGGTTAAGTATGTTTCATGATCAATTATTACTTGTCGCATGATATTATGTGGGTATATCAAATGAATGCAACTTGTGATGAAATATGTGACTAAATGCGAATACTGAACAGTTGGTATACGTGTGTATAGGATTTGACTAAATTGT
Source organism: Helianthus annuus (assembly GCF_002127325.2). Classification (NCBI taxonomy): domain Eukaryota; kingdom Viridiplantae; phylum Streptophyta; class Magnoliopsida; order Asterales; family Asteraceae; genus Helianthus; species Helianthus annuus. Next base: position 24,287,459 of record NC_035435.2, on the reverse strand, counting down.
TTGTGCACCAATAGTTAAGCATACCGAGCAAACCAAGGTGAGTTCACACCCTTACTAAGGCATGGGATTCCCAAGGGCTTGGGAATGGGATTAAAGGAATGAGGTTGACTAGATTCGTGTACGCACTGTTACTAGACTACCATACCACTGTCCTCGGTTGTGCAGGACATATACTTATGCTATTCACTGTCCTCGGTTGTGCAGGACACATACTTACCCTCTACGTAGACTTATACTTACTACTATCCTCGGTTGTGAAGGATACTTATACTTACTACTATCCTCGGTTGTGAAGGATACTTATACTTACTACTATCCTCGGTTGTGAAGGATACCTATACTTATTACTATCCTCGGATGTGAAGGATACTTATGCTTATTACTATCCTCGGTTGTGAAGGATACTTAGGGTTACGAGTAGTCTAGTGGTTATACAACGTGGGAAGCCCCCACCAATAGAACATACTATCGGCCCAGTAGAGCCACCTGTTACAAACGAACTTACTTTTACGCATTTACTTTCTGTGAACTCGCTCAACTAGTTGTTGACCCTCTGTTACATGCCTTGCAGGTCGTTAGGTATATGGAGCTTGCACAGGGAGGAGCTGGTCGTTGTGGGGCTTGGATCGTGATTATCTTGTTAAACACTTTTGATATTTGATACTTAATTACTATGGGATTTACAATAATACGCTTCCGCTAAACAACGATAACTTTCTTATGGTTTGGAACACCTTTCATATAGAATTGGTTTGGTTTGAATGACAACTACTTTTATTATATGTATTGTTCTGTATGATTGGTGGCTTGATCCTGGTCAGTCACGCTCCCAAGCGGTGATACTCCGTATGTGGATTTTGGGGGTGTGACAGATTGGTATCAGAGCCATTGGTTATAGAGAACTTGGTTTTAATATGGGAAAACGCTTTTATTAAAACCAGACTATAACCTGAACAGTGCTCTCAACGATCCACAACGACGCTTTGCTCCACGTGCAAGACTCGACATCCTAGTAATAAGGTTTATGTTTATTGCCTACATGCTAGAATTGCATAGAACTTTGCTCGTAGTATGCTTACATTACTTTGCTCACTACTTGTTATTGCTTGAGAACACATACGTGCTTACACTCTTCTGTCATCGCACTATTCGCGAACTTTTCTCACTTATGTTGCCTTTGATGTGAAGATCAATGGCCGGACGAATCAACATGACTCAAGCCCAGTTAGAGGCTCTTGTTCAGGCTCAAGTTGCTGCGGCACTTGCAGCTGCTCAAGCAGGTAGTATACCCTGCAGTATAGACACTAGGATCTTTAGATCCTACATTAATTCTCGTATTTAACTTTGTCCTATTCGTACACAATAGGTCAACCCGCTCAGCAACAACCTGTGTGTACCTTCAAGAATTTCATGGATTGTCGTCCTAGCACGTTCAGTGACACGGAGGGAGCAGTTGGACTCCTCCACTGGTTTGAAAAGCTCGAGTCGGTTTTTGAGATGTGTGAATGCCCTGAGGCTCACAGGGTGAAGTACGCCACTGGCACACTTGAAGGGATTGCGCTCACTTGGTGGAACGCACAAGTGCAGATCTTAGGGTTGGCAGCTGCTAACGCCACACCCTGGAATGATTTCAAAGAGCTGATCAAGAGGGAATACTGCACTAGAGAAGACATTCATAAGCTGGAAGACGAGCTGTATCATTTGAAAATGGTTGGGTCAGAGATCGAAGCCTATACTAAACGGTCGAATGAACTAGCTGTGCTATGCCCAACTATGGTGGACCCTCCATACAAGCGTATTGAGTTGTATTTCAAGGGTTTGGCGCCAGAAATCCAGAGCCACGTAACATCGGCTAATCTTGACAGCATCCAGGCTATTCAGCGCCTCGCTCACCGCATCACAGATCAGGCAGTGGATCAGAACAGACTGCCAAAGCGTATCAGTGCTACTGCTACCACTACTGCTTCTACTACACTTGCTACTCCCAGTGAAAGTAAGAGAAAATGGGATGGGGATTCTAGCAAGGGGTCAGCTTCAGTACAGTCACAAGCTCAGCAACGAAAGACAGACAGTTACCAGAGTCCTAGTCAGCACTCCTCAGGCAGCCACCGACAGGGAGGGTATCGAGGAAACCTTCCGAAGTGTAACACCTGCAACAAACATCACAGTGGCCAGTGTAATAAGGGTCGTTGTCAAAGATGCCTCAAGATGGGTCATGAGGCCAAAGATTGTAGAAGCCCCCGACCTGCGAATCAGAATCAGCAGCAACCCCAAGCACAGAAGAATCAGCAGCAGGGCAACAAAGGGTGTTTTCATTGTGGTGCAGAGGGTCACTTCAAAAGGCATTGCCCTCAGCTGAACAGGAACCAGAACAACAACAACCATAACAACAATCAGGGCAACGGGAACAACAACAACAACAACGGGGGAAACAACAACAACAATGGCAATGAAGCTCGTGGTCGTGCTTTTGTGTTGGGACGAGGAGATGCAGTGAATGATCCCAATGTGGTTATGGGTAAGTTCCTTCTCGACGATATTTATGTTACTGTCTTATTTGATTCGGGTGCTGATACAAGTTATATGTCCTTGAAAATGAGTAAATTGTTAAAACGTACACCAACACCCCTAAACACCAAACACGTCGTAGAACTAGCCAATGGTAAAAGTGTAGAAGCGGCTCATGTAATCAAGGGTTGTAGTATCGTTCTAGCGGGTCAGACTTTCTCGATTGATCTTATACCCATAGTTTTGGGTAGTTTCGACGTCGGCATCGGTATGGATTGGTTATCCCAACATCACGCGGAGATCTTATGCAAGGAAAAAGTTATTCATATTCCTCGCTCTAGTCAAGGACCTCTCGAAGTTCAAGGCGACAAGAGTGGTGTTGTGGTTGGCATCATCTCTTACTTGAAGGCGCAGAAATGTTTACGTAAAGGACACACAGCCATTTTGGCTCTTGTTACTGATGCATCAGCAAAGGAAAAGAAGCTGGAGGATATTCCAGTTGTACGTGACTTCCCTCATGTGTTTCCTGAAGATTTACCCGGTTTACCGCCTCATCGTCAAGTCGAGTTTCAGATTGAGTTGGCTCCTGGAGCAGCACCTATAGCCCGCGCACCGTATCGTCTGGCTCCAACCGAACTGGAAGAACTGTCGAAGCAGCTACAAGAGCTCTTGGAAAAGGGCTTTATTCGTCCAAGCTCATCGCCTTGGGAAGCTCCAGTGCTTTTCGTAAAGAAGAAAGACGGTACGTTCAGAATGTGCATCGACTACCGTGAACTCAATAAGGTGACGGTGAAGAACCGTTATCCTCTTCCGCGCATAGATGACTTATTCGACCAGTTGCAAGGGTCGTGTTATTACTCCAAGATAGACTTGAGGTCAGGATATCATCAGCTGAGAGTCCGGGATGAGGACGTCTCCAAAACCGCTTTCAGAACTCGTTACGGCCACTACGAGTTTCTTGTCATGCCATTCGGGCTTACGAACGCGCCTGCAGTCTTCATGGATCTTATGAACAGGGTGTGTAAACCCTATCTAGACAAGTTCGTTATCGTTTTCATCGACGACATTTTGATTTACTCCAAGAGTCAGGAGGAGCACGAGCAGCATTTGCGTCTTATTTTGGAACTTCTTCGAAGGGAGCAACTGTACGCGAAGTTCTCAAAATGCGACTTCTGGCTTCGTGAAGTCCACTTCTTAGGCCATGTGGTGAACAAGGATGGGATTCATGTCGATCCATTCAAGGTTGATTCGATCAGAAACTGGCCTGCACCGCGTACACCAACAGAAATACGCCAATTTTTGGGTTTGGCGGGATACTACAGGCGGTTTATCAAAGACTTCTCCAAGATCGCGTAGCCGCTCACTATGCTGACACAGAAAGGTGTCGTTTACAGATGGGGTAACACGCAGGAAACTGCTTTTCAGTACCTGAAGGATAGACTATGCAGCGCACCTATCCTTTCACTGCCCGAGGGCACGGATGACTTCGTGGTTTATTGTGACGCATCGATACAGGGGCTTGGTTGTGTATTGATGCAGCGGGATAAAGTTATTGCCTACGCTTCGCGGCAACTCAAGGTTCATGAACGGAACTACACGACGCACGATTTAGAGCTGGGAGCTGTTGTTTTCGCGCTTAAGATATGGCGACACTACCTGTACGGTACCAGGTGCACGATTTACACCGATCACAGGAGTCTCGAGCATATTCTTAAGCAAAAGGATTTGAACATGCGTCAACGAAGATGGGTTGAACTACTGAATGATTACGAATGCGCCATCAAGTATCATCCAGGAAAAGCCAATGTTGTGGCTGACGCTCTCAGCCGGAAAGACACTTTACCTAGACGCGTACGAGCCTTGCAGCTCACTATTCAGTCCAGTCTTCCCGCACAGATACGAACTGCTCAGATGGAAGCATTAAAGCCCGAAAACGTCAAAGCTGAAGCCTTACGCGGCTCAAGGCAACGCATGGAACAAAAGGAAGACGGCGCCTACTATGTAACGGGGCGTATTTGGGTCCCACTTTATGGCGGTCTACGAGAGCTTGTGATGGATGAAGCGCACAAGTCTCGCTACTCGGTACATCCAGGGTCGGATAAAATGTACCACGATATCAGAACAACTTATTGGTGGCCAAACATGAAAGCTCTTATCGCAACTTACGTCGGCAAGTGTTTGACTTGTGCAAGGGTTAAAGTTGAGTATCAGAAACCATCAGGCCTACTTCAGCAACCGGAAATACCACAATGGAAATGGGAGCAAATTTCCATGGATTTTGTTACTGGCCTACCTAGATCCCAGCGCGGGAATGACACTATCTGGGTGATCGTTGATCGACTCACAAAGTCTGCTCACTTCTTGGCTATCAAAGAAACAGATAAGTTTTCTACCTTAGCAGACATCTACGTGAAAGAAGTTGTTTCGAGGCACGGAGTGCCAACCTCTATCATTTCGGATCGGGATGCACGATTCACGTCAGAGCTATGGCAAGCGATGCACAAAGCGTTTGGCTCTCGGTTGGACATGAGTACGGCGTATCATCCTCAGACGGATGGGCAGTCTGAGCGAACGATCCAGACTCTTGAAGACATGCTTCGGGCATGTGTTATTGATTTCGGCAACGGCTGGGAAAAGCATCTCCCTTTGGTGGAGTTTTCGTATAATAACAGTTATCACACCAGCATACAAGCCGCTCCATTCGAGGCGTTGTACGGACGTAAATGCCGGTCATCTCTCTGTTGGGCAGAGGTGGGGGATAGTCAGATTACGGGTCCAGAAATTGTAGTGGACGCCACAGAAAAGATTGCACAAATACGACAACGCATGGCGGCAGCACGCGACCGTCAGAAAGCCTACGCGGACAAGCGTAGCAAGCCTTTGGAATTTCAGGTCGGGGACCGGGTTTTATTAAAAGTCTCACCCTGGAAGGGTGTGGTTCGATTTGGTAAACGAGGCAAACTCAATCCGCGGTATGTTGGACCGTTCGAAATCACTGAAAGAATAGGCCCAGTAGCCTACAGACTGAACCTACCAGCTGAACTCGGTGCAGTTCACAATGTATTTCATGTGTCGAATCTGAAGAAGTGCCTGTCAGATGAGACCCTCATAGTTCCTTTTAAGGAACTCACTATCGACGAGCGGTTGCAGTTCGTCGAGGAGCCAGTTGAAATCACGGACCGGGATGTTAAGGTCCTCAAACACAAGAGAATCCCTCTTGTTCGAGTTCGTTGGAACTCCCGACGTGGCCCAGAGTACACCTGGGAACGCGAAGACCAAATGAAAGAAAAGTACCCCCAGTTATTCGAAACCAATGCAACCACTACTGAGGCTGAAGCTACTACTACTGAATTTCGGGACGAAATTCCAAATCAACGGGGGGATGATGTGACACCCCAGGAAAACCAGTGAACACTACGGCTTACCTAGCTTCCTCAGTGAGTGCGTACCAAATTTCGGGACGAAATTTCTTTTTAGTGTCAATGAATGTTGTTTAGGATGATTCATGGTCCATAAGGATGATTGATAGGTCAACTAAGACCAATGGTGTTCAACTAGGGTGCTTCATGTTCTATTATTGTTAGAAAAGGGTGTATAGGATGATCAATGGTCCATTAGGATGAATAATGGGCCAATTAAGGCCAATGATGGTCAACTAGGGTTGTTCATGTTCCATTATTGTCAACGAAGGGCGTCTATGATGATCAATGGTTTATTAGGATGATTGATGGACCAAATAGGCTAGTGATTGTCAAGTATGGCTGTTCATGAAATGTTTTTTTTATTTGTCAATGAAGGGCGTTATGGATGAATGATGGTTCATTTGGATAATTGATGGACCAATTAGGCAACTAATGGTTAACTAGGGTTGTTCTTGTTACAATAGTGTCAATGAAGGCTGTTTAGGATGATTAATGGTCCATAAGGATGACTGATAGATCAATTAGTGATAGTGGACGTCAACTCGGGTTGTCCATGCTACATTTTTGTTAATGAAGAAGTCTAGGATGATTAGTGGTCCGTTCGGATGATTGATAGGTTAATTAGGGCCAATGGGGTCAACTAGGGTTGTTCATGTTCCATAACGAAGGGCGTTTAGTATTGATAAATGGTCCATTAGGATGGTTAATGGAACAATAGTCATTGTCAACTAGGGTTGTTCATGCTCCATTATCGTCAATGTAGGGCGTTAAGCATGATCAATAGTCCATTAGGGCGTTAAGCATGATCAATAGTCCATACTAGGGTTGTATCCATGGAGTTCGTACATCATTGAACCCTGACGATCTTAACTGAATGATACCGTTCCAAACCGAACCGATACCCATTGAATGTTTATGGCAACGTACCACACCGTTTGACACGACTGCCATTTACATTATGATGCTTAGAGCCGAGCTACACAAATAACATAACTAATATAGATATCTTTCTTTTCTATTATCAATTTATTTATCGATTATCACGATGTTCGGTACATCCCGATGCAACGGACGAGTTTACCACACCCCTAATACTAATACTAATACTAATACTAATACTAATACTAATACTAATACTAATACTAATACTAATACTAATAATAATAATAATAATAATAATAATAATAATAATAATAATAATAATAATAATAATAGAATATTTTCATTTTCATTTTCATTTTCATTTTTATTTTCAATTTTCAATACATATATTTCTCATGGCCGGGAATAGTAACCGGTTCTTATTTGTCAAAAAAGGCGGTCAACGAAAGGATATATACAATTGAAATCAAATTGAAATATCAAAAGGCAGTTGATGGAGTGGTTTATGGGTTATCACCCAAATCAAAAGAGTCGGGTTCGAAACTCAGGAAATGCAAATTCTGTTTTTTCTTTTTTTTTTTTGGGCCACAACTGATAATCGCGCAACCGCCGACAACGATGGGTTTTCCCTCCGTCATTACCGCCACCATGTAGATATGGGACTGCTCAACCTCCGGTCGCCGGGGGCGGCAGGTTTCCCTCCCCTGCTACCGCCACCATGTAGATATGGGACTGCATGTTACCATCGAGACAAGATTCAACGTCGGCGGTGAACATGTGGTTGTTTGAATACGTTTTTGGCCACTTGGCGACATCAGTCGAGCAGTGACGAGAGAGAGAGAGAGAGAGAGAGAGAAGGAGGGTTAGCCCGTGTGTTGTAGCGCTTGCGGTTAGGTGATAGTGTTGTGGTGGTGCACTGGTGTTGTGGTGATGGTCAGGTGGTGGAGGGTTTTGCCAAACAGAAAGAAAGTGAATAAAGGAAAGAGAAACTGAGTAAGGGATGAAGAAGCTCACTTAATAATATGGTTTACATATCATGTGGGCTCGTCGCTACCTCTACATGTATACAACAATGACTCCAACTATTTTCATTCTTTTAATACATTTTTCAAATCTTATAGAATAAAACATTGTATATTTAATTACACGGGTGTTCTGTAAACAACTTTGCTAAATTTACATTTACACGTCAAAATAAATGTTAATACTAAGGTATATTTCTTCTAAACCAAATTTTATCTTAGACTCACATATTTTATCTTAGATTCACATAGTATTATCATTATTACTATTATAATTATTTGAAGTAAATTTTAGTTAGGAAACCAGTTGGAAATTTTCATTCAATTATGTAAGTTTGAGTCAGTATATGTTTTGATGTGGGCGCAACACGCGGCGGGTGCATATTAACTATTTAAACAAAGCTATTTATTTATGTTACCAGTAACTACATATTCCATGAGGAGGAATAGTGTCTGACAATGATAGGTCCAATTGATCCGGTGATAAACAATAAAGATAAAGTTTCATTGATCGGATAAGAACATACAAGATAATATCCATCCCGGGTGAGCTCCCCCGGGGTGGTGGCTCACAAATACACACAATACAAGTAATGTTTAGTAATCTATTTATAGCCACTAAGCCTTGTCCTACAAGCAAGCTGCCTCTTGCTTGCAAAACCATCTTAACTCGCTAAAAACATCCAACTATAACTCTAAAACTCGCCCCCCAATGCAAAAGATAAAGTCGCCAAACTATAGCCATCGTAATTGATACATCATTCTTAATTTGACCCAACAATATTCCCCCTAGAATGATGCTATCAATTTTTCAATTGATCTCCAAAAGTATTGTCTGACATCATCTTCGAATCTTTACAAATCGGCTAAAAACCAAAAATCTGTCATTGTCGTTTCCCCCCCGCAAATGTAGATCCTCCTATTTTTCGTCAATCAAAGCTCCTTATCTCATTATTGAATACAATATAGTAACAGGGATATGATAGGGTTTGAACTCCAATGATAAATATTAAATTATTAGCTTCTTTGTGAGGATCTTCGGTTTCGTTAGATTGCATTAGCTCCCGATCCACCGCTAAAGTCGCCAAATTTCTTAAAAATCGACTGCCCAAAAAATATATAATAAATCCCGGCCCAAAGCTAATGAACACTCTAGGTCCACAAATAAACTTTTAAGACCTTTTCTTTTAATCATTTGATCCATGAGTTGAAAATAATCACCAGCCCACAGTTTCATTTAATTAAAGCTAGGCCTATTTAACTTTATTAACAACTAGTGAGATTCCCCCGCGCTTCGCGGCGGGAATCAGTCGGTATTAGTTTGATTCGTTACGGTACTTGCATTTGCTATAGTATCATTCCAAAGAGGAAACATAACATCAGTCGAAAACAATAAAAGCGAATATCGATACCAGTAATGATCTTGTTCACTTGATATTGTTTATATTCGTTTGCATTCTTTGTTTATTATATTTCATCATTGCAATTTATTTTTTGAAAACGGACGTTGTATCGCTGTCGTACCAAACCGAATTGAAACCGATTAAACAACATATGTATCAATCGGTACCAATATTTATTTTTAATTGTTAATGATTTCCATAAACTGACACCCTATCGTTACGATATCGCACCGAACAAAATAGGTACCGATATGCATCCATTTTTATAGTATTTTGTTTGATACACATACTTTGACCGTATTTTAAAAGTAATATAAGAACAAATTCGATTAAACTCAAATAAAGTAATAAAACAATAAAATAATGAAAACTAAAAAAATAATATTAAACAAAAATATTGAAATACTGTTCATGGGGAGTTTCTATTAATATAGATAACTAGTAGGTTCCTCCCGCGCTTCGCAGCGGGGCAAACCGATTTTTAACAAAATTGAAACGGAAATGTACACACAATTATTTACGAACCAGGAACTTTACTAACCCACTTATTAAACACACATAGCACATATTTTATAACTATTTAATTAAAGATAGACTGGGTCGTTCTTACATTTTCAGTCCAAAGTCATCCACAGCCCATAATTGATTTCTATTAAATCTGGCCTAGTTAAACCTAACGGCCCACAATCATTTGACCATTAACAACAATGTTTAAACAAATTAAAGGCCCATCATAGCTTTGACTTTTTGTTATCTTTTGAAATTATTTTCAAAAAAACCCACAGAGTTACATTCCCAATCCCCAATACCATTTCAACGACATTATCGAAGCTGAAAAGCCTTGGGTTTTTATCCATAAGTCGGAACTTTATATCCGGTAAAATAACGAACCATGTTAGGTGAGTTTATCGGACTTCAAACTCTTGATCTTAGCTGCAATCAGCTCACCAAAAATGTTCCGTGTACAGTGGGAAATTTACCGGCGTTAACGAAAGTCGTTCCACGCGGCTACACTCCAGCCATCATCACCATTTTGGTGTTCGTCACCAACGTTTCTTGGTTTCAGATCTAAAATCTGAAGTGGGGGAAGTGGAGAGGGAGTCATCTTCTCAGCCGATTGTGGTGCTTTTATGAGAACCGAAGAGCGGGGCAGAGATTTAGACGACATGCAATGATGTATCTATTTTCCGGTTAAGGTATTCTGGCGATTACTACCGTTTTCTGACGGGGTAGCAAGATGTATATGAAGCGATTTCAGATCCGGTTTCACGTAGGCGTCTCAGATTCAGTTTTCGGTGATGGTGAAGCCGGATAGAATCATATTACAAGCTTTCCGGTAGCAACACAATTCGTCTCTCCAGCTTTCTATTTCCCATGTTTTACCTTAGTTGTCCGCCGTCACGCCGTGTACATATCATATTATGTTGTGCATCCCCACGTTGCACCTTATGCTATATTAACTGTGCACCAGTTATAAAATGACACGTCGACGACGCCACTGTAGCTAAGATCTACCAAGCTTTCCGGTAGCAACACAATCCGTCTTTACAGCTTTCTCTTTCCCATGTTTTACCTTGTAAACTCATCTTATTGTGCTAACCTTAGTTGTCTGCCGTGTACATATAATATTATGTTGTGCATCCCCACGTTGTACCTTATGTTATATTAGTTGTGCACCAGTTATAAACTAACACATCGTCGGCACTGTAGCTAAGATCCTACTTCAAATGTTATATATAGTAATTATTGGCCCACCATTCTTAAGTGAGACTCCATCGACCCACATACCCACATAACATGTCTGCTCAAAATTCACCTTTTACATTGCAACCAGGTCTATTTATCTAAAACTTAAAAGCAATATATACGGATTTCAAATTTTATATGCTAATTTGACTTCATTTCCAAGACACAGGTTATAGCTATGTTATCCTTTCCTTTTTTATATCTCAAAAAGACACCAAACAACAATATAAATGGGCCCAAGACAAATATCAAAATACCTGATGACGTTTTGTAGAGGTAAGCAAAATTAACCAAATCAATGGGGCCCTGTGGATAATAAATCCTTGCAATATTGAATGATGATTAGCTAATCATTTATGTCAAGCCCATGCAACTTTCACACCCTGAAACCTACCTGCAAAACAAATACGCAGCCGTCATCAGAGCCGTTCCAATGTTTTTGTAGACCCTAAGCGGACTACGAAGTGAAGGCCCTTTTGCATAACATACAGAGATTAATAGAAAAATTAGCCGCTAAAGTTAACATACGTTGAGTAATTAGCCCTAATTTTGCCCATAAATTCTCCTCCAAACATGGGCGAAGCTTAAGTACGGCGGGAGGAGGCGGCCGACCCCCCAAACTTTTTGCTTAGTACTGGAGAGTATGTAGTTTTCGTACAGAAATTTTTTGGTATATACGTTTTCGCCCCCCCCCCCCCCCCCCCCCGGTTTTATAGAAAATTTTATGTCCGGTAACTTCCGCCCCCTCGGTCAGAAATCTCAAGCTTCGTCACTGCCTCCAAACCCGGCGGGCCCGACGCCATGAGTGATTACCGTTAGTTATAGCTGATAACCTAGAAAATCGAAAGAGTAGGTTGCGATGAGAAGTGGGAACGATGACTGCGGCTCAATTTTAGGGATTTTAGGCGCTAATTCGCTGAATTCGAATGAGGTCGAGTGGTTGATGGTTGCTATAGACTGTAGTTATATATGTGGTTTATTTCGAAATTGGGTCTTGAATGTGGACCTTTTTTTCTAAACAATTTTTATCTATGCAACTTTATTAAAAAAACATGGTTAGTTTTGCTTTTATTTGGGTCTGATAGTTATACTATATATAAAACTTTACTAAAAATTGGAGGCCCTTGATTTTTGGTGGCCCTAGGCCCGTGCCTAGATTGGTAAGCCTAACGGGCCGACCCTGCCCGTCATCAACTGATGCCGCTGGAAAACGATGAATGTCCATCGGAATCTAAGACGACACCACCACCTTCATTGCGATGGTTTTCGATGGTTCTCAGCGATGGTTTTCGATGGTTCTCAGTGATGGAGAAAGTGGTTGATGGGTGTAGGTTGGTGATGATGGCGGTGTAGGATGGTGGTGATGGGGTTTGTTGTTTATGGTGTATGGTGGAGGTGTCATCGGTGATGATGGGACAATGGGTGGTTGTTTTGCGGGTTTAGTGGTGGTGATTACGGTGGTTGGCGGAGTTATGGTGGACGTGGTGTTCTCCGATGGTGTACGTTGATCGGAGTTGAGGTGAGCGGTGGTTGTACGTGGTGGTCAATCTGAGACGGTAGTGTGGGTGACGGTGATTCGAAACGGTGGTGGATCGGTGGTAACAAACAGCAACCAGAAACCAAAAAGAATCTTTTTCTCTAAACCTTGAAGAACAAACACATTGTTTTCACACTCACTTCAAAGAACAAACACGATGGATTCAATAAAAGCATGCCAGATCTGAAAATTCCCTTATACATACAAATCTACCTTCATTTTACGTCTCCAACGGCTTTTCCGGTAAAGATCCGACCGAACCGAATATTGAAAATGATCCAAACTAAATCCCACGTGCAAGTTGCCGAAGTCAAGCTATCCGTTTGTTCTCTCCTATTTTCCAGTTATTTTGTTTTGAATAAGTTTCAGTTAGGTTGTTCTATTTTCAAGGCATAGAGCCGTTGGTAGTTATCAGTATTTAAGATTGTATTCGGTGATTGTTTGATCATCACTTTCAATTTTCACGTTCAATAAAAGCTTGAGAGAACTTTGGCACATTTACTGTTTTATTAATCTATTGTTCTGATCCATCAGTGGTATCAGAGCTGAGTTGTTCGTAATTGTTCCTTGTTCTTATTCTATCTTTCCAAAGGCTGATCAAACAAGTACCCTTCCCACTGCACCGACTCCAATCCCTGTATTCAAAGGAGAAGGTTATGATCATTGGAGTATACGAATGAAAACTATCCTCAAGTCAAGAGACTTGTGGGATCTTGTGGAAACTGGAGTGAATCAAGTAGAAACTGATGCTGGCAAAGTCAAGAATCAAAAGAAAATAGATGCTCATGCTATGGCCCTTATTCAACAGGCTGTACATGATCATCTCTTCTCTCGTATTGCTGCTGCTGAGTCTGCAAAAGAAAGCTGGGAGATCCTCAAAATGGAGTACCAGGGTGACACACAGGTTAAAGCTATCAAGCTTCAAGGCCTTCGTAGGGAATTTGAGAATCTCATAATGAAAGAAAATGAGCCCGTGGGAGATTACGTCTCACGGGTCATGGCTATAGTTAGCCAGAAAATATCTTATGGTGAAAATGTCACAGATCAAACTATTGTTGAAAAAATTCTTAGGAGCTTGTCTCCTAAATTTGACTTCATTGTTCCCTCAATTGAAGTCTCATTTGATCTGTCAAAACTGACTCCTGTGAAGTTAATGGGGTCACTTCAGTCTCAAGAAGAGAGATTGAACAGTAGACTGCCGGAAAATCTGGAAAAATAGAAGAACATGCCCTCCAAGTGATGCAAGACACAAACAGACCATCCTACACTCCCGGCTCAAGAGGAAAAGGAAGATTCAATACCAGAGGAAGAGGTAGGGGTCGTAGCTTTGACAGAAGTAAAGTTCCACAATGCACAGTTTGTAAGAAATTTGGACATCTTACTAAAGATTGTTGGTACAATGAGGAGTCACATGTGAACTTGACTTGTGAAGCAACAGAAAAAGATGATATGAGTGAAGAACCTCACCTGTTGATGGCCATGATTACTCAAGTAAGTGAATCCAACAATTTATGGTTTATAGACTCTGGTTGTTCAAATCACATGACAGGATCAAGAAGTAGTTTTGTCACTTTAAATGAAAATTTCAAACTTGAGGTTCAACTTGGAAATAAGAAAACATTAAAAGTTGAAGGCAAAGGAACTGTCAAGATCTCTACAGGAGCAGGTCAATACAAACTGTTGGAAGATGTGTATTATGCTCCTACACTTGAGTACAATCTACTCAGTGTTGGGCAGCTAATGAAGAAAGGGTATACACTGATCTTTGGAGATGGAAAGTGCACAATCAAGTACAATGGAGCAACTGTCATGCAGATTGGAGTATCAACCAATAACTTGTTTCTCTTGGATGCTGCAAGATCTCAAGGGTCGAGCAATAATACAACAAGTAATACCTCAACTGCCAAGCTGTGGCATAAAAGATTTGGGCATCTGAACTTCAACAGTTTGAAGGCTTTTCATGACAAACAGATGGCTACAGGCATTCCAAAGATCAAGGGTTCGGAATTGTGTGAAGGTTTCATACTTGGAAAGCAAACCAGGCAATCATTTACTTCTCACTCATGGAGGGCAAGTAAGAAACTTGAACTCATTCATATTGATCTATGTGGTCCCATGCAAGTTCCAAGCCTCGGTAAAAGTTTGTATTATTTTCTGCTTGTTGATGATTATACAAGAATGTCTTGGGTTTATTTTCTTACAAATAAATCTGATGCATTCTCTAAGTTCAAAATGTTCAAGGCTGCAGTTGAAAAACAATCTGAACAAGTCATTAAAGCCCTAAGATCTGACAGAGGTGGTGAATTCTGCTCAACAGAATTTAATACCTTTCTTGATGAAGCAGGAATTAGGAGAGAATTGTCACCTCCTCAAACACCACAGCACAATGGTGTGGTGGAGAGGAAAAACAGAACTATCATGGGTATGGTCAGGAGTATGCTGAAAGACAAATCTCTTCCTAATTTCTTGTTGGCAGAAGGAGTTGCCACTACTGTGTATACTCTCAACAGATCTCCAACATCAGCTCTTGATGAGAAGACTCCTTATGAGCTATGGTATAACCAGAAGCCTGATGTCTCTCTTTTGAGGACATTTGGGTGCATTGGTTATGGTCATATATATGCTCAAGGAAGAAGAAAGTTGGACGACAGGGCAAACAAGAGTGTCTTTATTGGCTATTCATTGCAGGGTACAGGTTATAGGTTATATAATCCTGAATTAAAGAAGTTTGTGACAAGACCAAGAGAAGAAGTGACAATTCTAGAGAATGAAAAATGGGATTGGGCTGCAACTTACAGATCCACGCCTGTTCACTATGAAAGATTCTATGTTGACCCATTTCCAAGTGCTGAAGAAAAAAGTGAAGAAGTTGCTTCTCAAGACACTCAGATTACTGCAAATGAAGAACCACAAACATCATTGAGCAACATGCAGTCCAGTACAGCAGAACAAGGATCCAGCTCAAGTGACTCGTCTGGACCCAGCAGGATCAGAACAATTGATGACCTAAATGCAACAACGCAGGTTGTGAACACTCCACACTGTGATTTCATGAACTTACAATTTGCATTAAGTGTGGCAGATCCAACTGTGTTCAATGAAGCAGTGAAGAAGGCAGAATGGATACAAGCTATGAAGGAAGAGATAAACTCAATTGAAAAGAATCAGACTTGGGAGCTTGTGTCACTTCCAAAAGGAAAGAATGTAGTTGGACTTAAGTGGTTGTTCAAGACAAAATTTGGTCTAGATGGGAAGATCTTGAAGCACAAGGCCAGGTTGGTGGCAAAAGGTTATTCACAAAAGAAAGGCATAGATTTTGAAGAAACTTTTGCACCAGTTGCAAGATTTGAGACAATAAGACTTGTGTTAGCTGTTGCGGCTCAATTCGGTTAGCTTGTGCATCAATTAGATGTCAAGTCTGCCTTCTTGAATGGTGATCTGCAGGAGGATATATATGTGGAACAACCAGAAGGGTTTGAAGTTCAAGGCAAGGAAGATCAAGTTTACAAGCTGCAAAAGGCCCTCTATGGATTGAAGTAGGCTCCAAGGGCCTGGTATACAAAGATAGACAGTTACTTCCATGAGCATGGATTCAAGAAAAGCCTCAATGAGCCCACATTATATGTGAAGAAGACAGGTAAAGATAATATCATCTATGTGTGTCTCTATGTGGATGATATAATCTGTACCAGCTCATGTGATTATCTGATTAAAGAGTTTAAAGAGGGCATGAAGCAAGTGTTTGAAATGATAGACGTGGGTCTATTACAATACTTCTTAGCTCTTGAAGTGAAGCAAACAAGTGCTGGAATCTTTGTATGTCAGGAAAGGTATGCGCTGAACTTGTTAAATAAGTTTGGTATGAAGAATTGTAAGACTGAAAGTATCCCTATGAGTCCACAAGAAAAGCCTGCGTTGAATGATGGTGAATTGAAGGTAAATGAAACCGAGTACAGAAGTCTAGTTGGGGCACTAATCTACTTAACTCACACAAGACCAGACTTGTCCTATTCAGTTGGTGTATAATCAAGGTTCATGCAAAGTCCTTCTAAACTGCATGTAGGAGCAGCCAGAAAAGTGTTGAGGTATATTGCTGGAACAAGTCACTTCGGGCTTTGGTTTAAAAAAGGTGCTGAGATCTAGCTAATTGGCTACACTGATAGTGATTGGGCTGGAAGCACAGATGACAGGAAGAGTATTTCTGCCAATGTGTTCATGTTGGCAGGTTGTGCTATATCCTGGTCATCCAAGAAGCAGTCTACAGTGGCTCTATCTAGTACGTAGGCTGAATATATTTCAGCCACTAGTGCTACTTGTCAAGCCATTTGGCTAAGAAGATTGATGGAAGATTTGGATGTCACTCAAACAGAAGCTATAAAGTTAATTTGTGATAGTAAGTCAGCCATAGATCTGTCAAAGAATCCAGTTCTGAACAACAAGACAAGGCACATTGAGCTAAAATATCATTTTATTAGAGATGTGGTTTCTCAAGATCAAATCAAGTTGGAATATTGTAGCACTGATGATCAGTTTGCAGACCTTCTTACAAAAGCTCTTGCAAAAGAAAAATTTGTGTATTTCAGACATCAGATTGGAGTCAAGGAGTTTGTATCAAGAGGGGGTATTGAAAATGATCCAAACTAAATCCCACGTGAAAGTTGCCGAAGTCAAGCTATCCGTTTGTTCTCTCCTATTTTCCAGTTATTTTGTTTTGAATAAGTTTCAGTTAGGTTGTTCTATTTTCAAGGCATAGAGCCATTGGTAGTTATTAGTATTTAAGATTGTATTCGGTGATTGTTTAATCATCACTTTCAATTTTCACGTTCAATAAAAGCTTGAGAGAACTTTGGCACATTTACTGTTTTATTAATCTATTGTTCTGATCCATCACCGAAAACTGAAACGAGCTACCGAGGCTCTGATACCAAATCATAGGTCCAAACGATCCGGTTTTTTTGTAAAAATAATGAGACGGGTTGATTTGTGAACCGTGAATGAACAAATAATAAACAATAAAGATAAAGTTTCATTGATCGGATAAGAACATACAGGATAATATCCACCACCAGTGAGCTTCCCCGGAGTGGTTGCTCACAAATACACACCTTACAAGTGATGTTTAGTAATCTATTTATAGCCCCTGAGCATTGTCCTCCAAGCAAGCCACCCCTTGCTTGGAAAACCACATAAACTCGCTAAAACATCCAACTAGAACTCTAAAACTCGCCCCCAACACAAAAGATAAAGTCGCCAAACTAAAGCCATCGTAATTGATAACATCATTCTCAATTTGACCCAACAACCAGCTGTTTGACATCCTCTCAATGGTCGTTACTTTTTCTATTTAACTTCTAAACCTTTAGCTTCACTAATTTTACGTGTTTAGCCCTCTTGTTTAAAAAAATTATTTTTATTAGTTAGGTTTGTTTATATGCGTGTTTAGTTCCTTTGTTTTAACTTTAGTAGTGTACATGTTTAGTCCCTCCACTTTTATTATGTTTAGCAATTGATGGTGGCGTTTTGTATTTTCCTGCTAAACCTTAAACTTCGCTAATATACGGTTTAGCCCTTTGTGTTTAGAATTTTTTTGGTTTGTTAACTTTGTTTATATGCGTGTTAAAACTACATAGAGGGGAATAGTGCCAGGCTGTCTTGCACTTCCCCATTGGTTCAGCCAAATTACGATCTTGCCCCGTTTAAGTTTACAGCTTTGCCATTGGTTTTGTTTTTTTTCCTAGCCAAATTACGATTTTGCCATCAGTTCAAATTTATAGTTTTGCCGTCGTTTTTTTTACTTGTCTAATTATGATTTTGCTCCCAATGTAAAATTGCAGTTAGACCATATTTTTTTTGTAATAGTGTTTTGTTTTAAGTGGTTAACCAGGTGTAATTTTTATTAATGTCAGGCGGCTACCTGGCACATGCTCATCAGTCCTCAAAAATTACAATTTTGTCCACAATTTAAAATTGTAGTTTTTCCATCATTTTAGTTTTTTTAGCAAAAGTATGGTAGTGTTTTGTTTTAATCGGTTGATTCGATGTAAGTTTTTAGGGATCATGTTTTGAGTAGTATGTACAAGTAATCGAAACACAAACGTACATGTTCTGAGAGAGAAATATTCGTCTTATTGTCCCGCAACGCGAGCGGGGCAAAAACTAGTATACTACATTGACCATGGAGGGGAATAGTGGAAGGCAGGTGCACTTCTCCATTAGCCCAGCAAAATTATGATTTTGTCCCGTTCAAAGTTTACAATTTAGTCGGTTGTTTTGTTTTTTTCCTCCCAGCCGATTATGATTTTGCCTAAGTTCAATTTTACAGATTTTGCCACCGTTTCTGTTTTTTCCTATCAAATTACGATTTTGCCCCTAGTGTAAAACTATTGTCATGCGTTGGTTTTAGTTTTTTTTTTTTTTTGACAAAACTATGGCAGTGTTTTGTTTAATTGGTTGACTCGGTGTAATTTTTATTCATGTCAGGCGTGCTGCCTGGAACACACTCATTTATCCTGAAAAGTTACAAATTTGCCCCCATATTAAAATTATAGTTCTTCCATCGTTTTAGTTTGTCTTTTTAGCAAAAGTATGGCAGTGTTTTTTTTAACTGGTTGACTGATGTTACGAGTAGTATGTACAAGTAACTGAAATATATACGTATATGTTATGAGAAAGAGAGAGATATATGGCTCAGTGCCCCGCAACGCGGGTGGGGCAAAAACTAGTTTTGATACAAATAACAATATAAATAAATAATTATAAACTATAACTTAGCAACAAAATGTTGTTTTGTGGAGTTGTACCCTATGTATGGGGAGTTTTTAAAAAAAATGATTTTTCATTTCTTACCCAATACTTTTCATATTTTATAATTTAACCCTAACACTTTTTTTTGTTTTCATCTTTGGCCCCTCGTAATTTTTATCGTTCAAAAGATATTTGTTTTACATTTCGTTCTAAATTTTGCAAGACTCGCAGCAACGTGCGTGTGGTAGGGTTCACTGTTTTGGTAAATTTTCGCATTTGACAGGCCCGTTGTAACACGTTTATTTTTCCATGTTCAACTTAGTTATTCTTTTCGGTCTAATTCTTCATATTACGCACCGCAACGGGCGTGCATGGTTCAACGATTTTACGTCCGCTTTTCATTCGGTGTTATTTTTTTCCTTTTTTTATTTATTTTGGGGTCGCTGAAAGTGGTGTGACATTGGTGCTACTTGGCCCAGTTTTACGAACGTTTTTTTAACTTATTAAGTTTTTTACTAGTAACTTGTTTCGAGTTTACCCCTATACTTCCTTTACTTAATAAAACTATTTTTTACGTGCATATTTATTTTAATTTACGTGTCGGTATAAATATGATTTGATCTACTTTTGTAAGACCCTACATGTCTTTTTGTAATTGATACAATTTATCATGCATTTAATTTACTTTACTATAAAAGCATCGACTAAAACGACATTTGTATAAACTTCAAACCTTCAAAAGACATTTATGAAAGATTTAAACCACTGTGTTAAAAAACATAACTTAATTAACCTTCAAAACTTTTCAAACCGTGATTACAAAGTATGATAACACAACACTAAAGTGTTTGTAACAAAAGTCGTGATTTAGTTGCGTAAGATTTGATTAAGTGTGTATTCGGTTCTTTCCTTAGCCTGATCGCCATCCGTCTAATAAATATATTTACCTACAATCAAAACACCAAAATTTGATTAGTTTATGATTGTTAAGACATAGTTGAATGAATTCAAGAGGCCAAAATCAAAGCACAGCAACAATTTCAGCGAGTTTAACCCGTCGCGTGACGCGACGTGAGGGTTTGTTTGGTGTCGCGCGACGCGACAGAGGTCGCGGGCCGCGACGGCGTTGCTGGTTATCGTCGCGTGACGCGAGGAGGCCAATTCGACAGAAAATTTATTTCAAAAACTTGTACTTTCCCATCTAGACTTAACTTTGTGAAAACAGTCATAACTTCTTCGTTATTGATCCGAATTAAGTCACGTTTCTTTCTACGCAATCATAATTCGGTCATCTATACTATGGAATCAAAATCCAACATTTACATGAACAATTTTCTTAAATTTAAGCCATCAGCTTATGAAAATTTCATAATTATTCGACCCGTTCACAAGTAGGATCAATTATGCTTGGTTTTTAAACCTAAAACTTCTATACGACTAATAAGTATAACATTTCTGAAATAACGAGGCTTTATTTATACATTTTATGAGCCCTTAATTCTTATGGATAAGTGTATTGGACCCGTTTAACTCTAACTAGTTAAACAAACTTAACACCAATCATATATTTAGACTTTTATGCATAATTTAGTCATACTAAATCCTGACTTTATGACTTATTATCAATGTTACCCTTCTTCCACTAATTACCATAATATGTATAACTTCAAAATCCGGTATCATTTCGATGTCTTTATTCATGTAACCTTTCCGATTTACATCAAGACATCCTAATGACCAGTGTAGCTTTCTTAGCGACATCCATCGCTTTGTTTCACCAAAGTTTCATTACTTTGGTTATTTTAACTCGTTGGGTTTTCTTAACGATATCCGCCGCTTTATTTTACCAAACAATCACCAATTGGGTCAACTTGACCCGTTTGACTATTATTGTGAAACCCACCGCTTTTATTATCTTATCTTGACTTCTACTCTTATAAATTTTCGTTCGATTTGTCTATACGGAATCCACCGTTTTGACACTCTTCAATTTCATAACAGTATATTGTTTTGACCCATTTGGATTAGTTAGCGGAATCCTTGGCTTTCACACAACCAAACATGTATAATTCGGATCACTTTTACCTGTTTAAACATTATAGTGGAATTCACATATCGCTATTCACTATTTGTTTCATTCATTTAATACATACGGAATCCTCCGTATTAGAAATAACCAATTTTCGTAATGATTCAATTATCATTCACATACTAAACATAGAATACTAACGGAATATTACGAAGCGCATAGCCGCGTACCTTTAAAGCTTTCCTGTCAAACGACTATCCGTTTCGTCTTGACTACTTGGCGATCCTCCCAAATTGCCTATAGAATTCAATTCGAGCATATCGCTTAGAATTCATATTTCCATATTCAACATATAACGTGTCCAACTAATCATCTAAGCAATTCTTTCATATTTCTCAATATTTGAAGATAACTTAGACATTTTGTCGAACATCTTGTGGGCGAGATTATTTTACTAACATTATCATGTTCTTGGTTAATTATTTAACCATGCTAAATCATTATCTTCATACTCATATGTCTAGTATGTAATAAACAACACTTAAACTTACATTATAACAACCAAATAACACCAATTATTACTATAATTCAAGTGCTCATCACAAAACCCATATAACACATATATGATAATTCTTTAATTCACTAGATTATGACATGAAATCATCAATTTCTCATCTAGGGTTTGTTCCTAGACTTGTAACCATCTTAATTTAGCCATAACATCCAACTTTCATACAAGAATTTCACTTATAAGAGTTCATGACAAATCAAAACATCACCAAATATCAAAATTGAGCATACCTTTTGATCCCCTAAGGTTAGTGATCATGATTCTAGCTTAAAATTGCTTCCTAATCGAATTCTTCTTTGAGAATTGAAAGCATTTGAGTGAGATTATGGTTTGAAGGAAGAACCCTTTGGGTTCTGTGTTTCGATCGAATAGGGGAAAACACACACAAAAAGTGTGTTTGAACATATCTGATTTTTAGTAAAACAACTTTCAAGAATTGCTGTAGGTCCGGCTAGGGGAAGATCTAGTCGCCTAATTCTTGTATACAAACTAACCCGGTTGTGCAGAATCCAACCGAGATAGCAAACCGAGATCGAACACAACAATGATAATATAGACACGAGATTCAACGATTAACACCTCTGTATTAATACTATGAAAAGTCAGTTACAGCACAAGGTTTACAAATGTATTCTGTAAACTCTCTCAGTTCTCTCGTGTGTGAGTGTTCTGTGTGTTCTCTTATGTTGTATCTGTTACTTCAATCTATATATAGCCACACAGCACCATGAAACAGACTCGGCGAATCAGAACCACGACGAAAGGCAATCACAGGCGACGAAAAGGAAACATAGTCGACGAAACAAGTTAGTTTCGTCGACTCCTTTCTGTTTCGCCGATTATGGGCTTGGACCCAAGGGTTTAAGCCCACCTTATGTGATTCGCCAACTTGTTATAAGCCCAAGTATTTGATTCGATGAGCTCGTTTAGTCCAAGGACCAAGTCAAGGTCCTTGAAGTCTTGGCCCGCTTGAAGTCTTCTTGCACACGACGGAGGAATATCGTTGCTAAGCCGAGACGCGTCAAGTCGAGTCGCGTCCACATATCATGTATCAACAAACTCCCCCTTGGACGCTACTCGCGAGATTCGCCTTTCATGTCTTCTATGTCGGAGGATCTTCAATGTCTTCACGTCTTGAAAGCAGAAAGTGTATCAACAAACTCCCCGTTTCATGTAGGAAGTGTGTTGACAAACTCCCCCTTAACATAAGCTCCCCCTTGAGTTATGCTCATGAATGTCTTGATCTTTATAACTTGAGATCCTTGTGGTATTTAATGATGGACAGCGGCAACTCGATCATCTTCATCATTTGGGTGCCTTCACGTCGTGTCTTCATTCTGAAACTTGTCATCGACCATGTTCTCCTCGCCTTTAGCATCTGCACATGCAAGAAATCTAAACGCGTAATGAGAACAACTGCTTGGAATATAGTTAGTATAAACAAACAACACACGTATGACCATATTTCAATCAAACACCATCCGACAGTTTGAAAGTTTAGCAAATTTATCAATTTCAGTTTCTAACTTTCAAAAACTTGCAAATTTCGACCGTTTATGAAGATTTAGTCAATTTCGGTTTTCAGTCAGATTTCAGGTAATGAAGACTCGAGCTCCAACATCATACAATCGAAAATAAAATAAAAATAAAATCTTTTTGGCTTTTATAAAGTTTATATTAAAACACACCTAAAATCTTTTTGGTATTTTGAATATTTGAAATGTAAAGACTGAAAGCAGTAAATAAATATTTGCAGACATTCTTTTTGCGAGTTTCGAGGGTAAGAGAATCATATCAGTGTACGGTCATGCCAAAACTCTCTTGTTGTTCAATTAGTTAACATTAAGATAAGCATCCTATAACAATTATCGGTATTGTTGTCCACATAAGCTCAACTTATCAGATGTAATCATTGCGAGGGTATACGTTAAGGTATGATTTATACTTACCGACTGGTGTTCATCCACGTCACGACACATTCCCGTATCAAGGTATGCACGAGGGTTCATCTTACTGGTGAGTATACCGATTATCATCTATTTGACCGTATATGATGTGAGATTCTCACTTATTTTGATTTTGAAAACAAGCCCTATGTGATAGAATCACTTATTGATGAGGAACTTGATTTTCATATGCATGAGGGCACAGGAGCAAGTCCGTGAACAGGTCAGTACTTTCGTACAGCAGAGAAACGAACTTGACTCCCGGATAGATATGATATTTTATCACTTATTTGATGGACATGTGATTGTTGATCACTTATTGAGGTCGAATGCAGTATGTACACGTATGTATAGTATCATGGAAGATCTAGACTTGCGTCCCCGTTATTTTTCGGTAAAAGATACAACATGATATCGAGATGATAAACAGCATAAAGACCGAATATCTCAGAACCTCGGCAATCTATTAAACGAAATTTCGATACTAAGACCATATGCCAATGAATGGTGGTTCCCACCTGGTCTTCAGTCGATTTAAGATTTATATCACCCTGCACACTTTAAACTGATTGTGAGCCTACCGATACATCTTATATAGAGCTGCTTATCGTTTTTCATTTAAGGTTTAAAGAGGTTTGGATAGACCACTGATGTACTATTATTTTCTCTTTTGCTCGCCAGGAAACTCATTTTTGTTTTTCTATTGTTTTTGTGTTTTTGAAATTTTTCGATGTTTTTGGATTTTCAAATTTTGGATTTACTCCCCCTAAAATCAACAAACTAAGATAAATTTAAAACACAAAGGTATTTACAAAAATGATTTTCCAATGTTGGTCTTACTCTTGCTTGACCTTAATGCCGTTTACCAATAATAAAAAGTCAAATCTTTATTTGTCAAATGCTTTGGTAAAAAGGTCGGCACGTTGGTCATCGGTGTGGACCTTAACAACATCGATTAGCCTTTTCTCAAAGCAATCACGTATGAAGTGATACTTGATTTCAATGTGTTTGGTTTTTGAATGCTGCACAGGATTTCTAGTGATCTGTAAAGCAGCAGAATTATCAACGTAAATAGGAGTAGTTAGGAATTCAAAACCGTAGTCGCGTAATTGTTATTGGATCCACAGGACTTGGGAGCAACAACTTGAGGCAGCAATGTATTCAGCTTCGCATGTTGATGTAGCGACACAAGTCTGCTTCTTGCACTGCCATGTGACTAGGCGATTTCCCAAAAACTGACATCCAGCCGTTGTGGATTTGCCGTCGATTTTGCATCCGCCAAAATCAGAATCACTGAAAGCGATCAAGTCAAAGTTATTATCCCTAGGGTACCGTAGACCGGTGTCAGGGCAACCCTTCAAATAACGAAAGTTCCTTTTTACAGCTGCAAGATGTGAGGCATTCGGATTGACTTGATATCTGGCAAGCAGGCACGTTGGGTACATTATATCTGGTCTTGATGCTGTGAGGTACATAAGAGATCCGATCATCGCGTCGTAGTATGAGGGGCTAGCAGATTCACCCTTCAAGTCTGGAGTAATTCCGTGATTTTGCTGCAATGGGGTACCGATGGGCGTTGCATCAGACATCTGGAACCGGCTCAAGATGTCACCAACATATTTAGTCTGATGGATGAATATCCCAGACTCAGTTTGTTGCACTTGTAGGCCCAAAAAGAAAGTCATTTCCCCCATAGCACTCATCTCGAATTTATCCTGCATAATGCGCTCGAAATTCCTACACAAAACATCATTAGTAGAACCAAATATAATATCATCAACGTATACCTGTACCAGAAGAAGATCTCTATCTTGTTCTTTGATGAAAAGAGTACAGTCGATAAGACCTTTGCGAAATCCATTCTCCAGCAGATAATTAGATAAGGTTGCGTACCAAGCTCGTGGTGCTTGATGTAGGCCATAGAGAGCTTTATTGAGCAACCAAACCCGATCAGGATGAATAGGATCTTCAAAACCTGGAGGCTGTTCGACGTACACTTCCTCTTCTACCACACCATGTAAGAATGCACTTTTGACGTCCATCTGATAGACCTTGAATCCTTTAAAGGACGCATAGGCTAGAAAGATCCGAATTGCTTCAAGACGTGCAACAGGTGCATAAACTTCGTTGTAGTCGATCCCTTCTATCTGACGAAAACCTTGAACGACCAATCGTGCTTTGTTCCGGATAACAACTCCACGGTCATCCTTTTTGCATTTGAACACCCAACGGGTACCAATCTTCTTGTAACCAGCAGGTTTCTCTACGAGTTTCCAGACACCAAGCTTCTGGAATTGTTGCAATTCTTCCTGCATTGCTTCAACCAGTGAGTTATCTTTCATAGATTTTTTCCAAGTTCTTGGTTCTTCCTGTGAGACATAACACGCGAAAGACCAATCATTTTGTTGCCCGGATTCTCGAATAGCTGCATACAAGCCTGCATTGTTGTTGTTTCGCAACATGTTTCTGGTTTGAATGCCACTTTGTACATTTCCGATGATGTTTTGTTGAGGATGGGTATTATGAATCCTTGTTTCTGGATTATCTCGAACTGGAATGTTTGTACCCAGATTGTTGAAGTTGAGATCAACAACCAATTCAATACCCGGAATTGACGAAGAGGATGATGCAGTAGCTTCAGCTGTTCTAGGGGCATCCACTGGAGGAGTACCCTCTGAAGTACCATGAACCGCTGTTGTTGGAGCTTCTTGATCTGCATCTAGAAATTCATCATCCTCTGAAGATTATTTCAATTCGGCAGCATCGTGAAAATCCTCATTGTCGAGAGCATTATTATTCACTGAAGATGGTTCTTGATTTACAAGAATTGGACGAACCACCGGTGAAACTGTGTGCCTTTGTACTCTGACCTCAGACCATTCCTCGACCCGTTTTTTCTCTAGATTCCAGACTCTTAAGTTCGGGGTGGCATACCCAAGAAAGTATCCTTCAATTGCTTTTGCCCCAAACTTTCCATTAGGATCGATTATCGTGCACGGAGCTCCAAACGGTTCAAGATATGACAAATCTGGTTTCCGTTTGTGAAGAAGCTCATAACAGGTCTTGTTGTGCCTTTTGACTGTAAGGACTCGGTTCAACGTGTAACATGCAGAGGCCACAGCTTCACTCCAAAATGGAATGGGCAACTGCGACTCTACCAACATAGTCCTAGCAGTCTCGATCAATGTGCGGTTCTTACGTTTAGCGACGCCATTCTGTTGAGGAGTGTAAGCCGTACTAAATTTGTGAAGAATACCTTTTGAAGTGCAAAACTCCGCCATGGCATGATTTTTAAATTCAGTACCATTGTCGCTACGTACCCGCCTAACCTTTAACTTATACAAATTCTCAATCTGAATGATTAAGTTTTTGATAATACCAAAGGTTTCACTCTTGTGTGCCATGAACGCCACCCAAGAAAATCTTGAATAATCATCAGTTATCACGAGGCATATTGATCATTCCGAATGCTTTTATGTTTGACAGGACCGAACAAATCCATGTGCAAACGTTCAAGAGGAACTGCCACCGTGTTGACCATCTTAGTAGGGTGTCGCTTCTTCGTTTGTTTTCCTTTCTGGAACGAAACACAGACGTCTTGAAGATGGAAATTTTTAAGAGGAACACCATTCACCAATTCATTTGACACCAAATGATTCATTTTGCGTAAGTGAATGTGACCCATACGTCTGTGCCAAGAGATTGAGTCTTTTTCTGTGGCTCTGGAAACGAAACAGGTTGCTTGTGCAGACGTTGTAATAGCTTGGCTCATATTAAGGACATACAAATCATTTATCCTTGGAGCCGATAAGAGAATCCATTCTTTTGGAATTTTGAAGCCGAGTTTCAGCACATAACATCCATTTGCATCAAAGTGTACTGAAAACTGCTTATCACAGATTTGTGAAACGCTGAGAAGATTGTAATCAAGTTGTTGCACAAAGTTGATCTTATCAAAGCTTACAACCCCGTTGGATATCATTCCTTCACCCGTAATATATCCGCCTTTATCTCCAGCAAAAGGAACATAACCTCCTCTAATAGATTTGACATCATAGAGAAGCTTCATGTCGCCTGTCATGTGCCTGGATGCCCCACTATCAACAATCCAATGACTACTGATAGTTCCTCCTGGAACACCCTGCACATGAACTCACTTGATTAGTTGGAGATGGGGACCCAAGCCATTGTGGTCTTGGGTCTTCCATTTTCATTAACAACAATAACTTCTACTTTTTGATGATTTGGAAATTGTGATGGTCCCCCTGATTCAATAACCGTTTTTGGTTTCCAGGTCTGTTTTGTTTTACCAGTGTTATTCTTTAAAATCTTAACTTCATGGTTATCTGAAGTTTTTGACTTGTCTGGTTTGACAGAAACAGATGTTTTGTTAACCACATCGGTTTTAATCGCCTTTTCAATTTTCTTGACCTGTTGGCGTTTCTGTTTCTTTTCCCTTTCTTTTACAAGACAGGGATCTGGTTTTGTTGAAACAGATCGCTTGCAGTCAATTTGGTCACGGGGAACATCAACTTTGCCTTTTTGTTTATGAAGATATGGACAATTTCGAATTATATGTCCAATTTCGCCACATTCAAAACATGATCTTCGTTCAACAAACCCCGAAGAAGTGTCTTGTCGATGATGAAATTTGTGATCTCGAGGTAATAGGTTTTGAATTGTTTGGTTCATTTCTTTTCAAAACTGTTGCTTGTTTAACAAAATCCAAGTTAGATTTGTTCTCAAAAGTTTCAATTTTGTCCGTTCCCTTTGATTTCACAAAGTTCACATTCTTGTTCTTCTTTTGATTTTGTTTCTTTTGACCTTGAGCCGTTGATTTTCCTTTTGGTTTGGTATGATTTTGCTGCTTTTTCTCTGTCGGTAATTTCTAATTGCCATATTGTTTTCGAACTTCGGCCTTTGGAATAGGAGGGCACTATGTTACTGTAACATGTGATCCTGTCTTTCCGAAAAACTTACTTGTCGAATTTTCTAAGACTTTATTGATTAAAGATTGATTAACATTCTTAATAGGAAAATCTTTGTCAGAATAAATTTTCTCATCACCAACAAGAGTGTACAGCAAATTCACACTCTCCGACTCTTTTGCAGACGAGGATTCGATTGCAATAGTCTTAGCGGGTTTTGCAGGAAGATCACATAGAATATGATTCTCAAGAGGTATGTCCTCTTCTTTGATTACCGCATCAGACTTTGCTGGGTTAGTATCATCGGATTCATCATCAGTAGAATCAACATCCTCAATAATAAGTGGAGGATCCTGATTCAGTTCAGCAGAAGACACACATGTATCTGCTGATACATCTGAATCTGATGATACTTCTTTCTTGTATCCGAGTCCTGTTGCAAATTCCTTAACGTTTAAAGGAACAGATGGTTCAAAGAAAGTTCAATCCTCCTCGTCAGGCATTGCATCATAATTGTGTCTCACAGGTGGTGGAGATTTCTTGTAACCTATGCATGTGACATCCCGTTTCTCTTTCTGAACGTCAATGATGTGATCCAACACATAGCTAGAGCTCAAATAACTGTCTAGCTTAAGCTGGATCGCCTCACTTTCAGTTTTAACACAAGCCATCTCTTTTTGCATTATCTCAAGGCGAGTTATATACAAATTAATGTCAGTTTATTTCTAAAAACCATTTTTGTTAACTCGGTTTTATCTTTCTTTAATTTCTCAATTACCGATTTAAACTCCTTTTCATGGTTTTCATAAAACATGTTGGCTTCAGTGCACTTCGAAAGATCCACGGTCAGCTTCTGGTTGTGGATGAATGTCACATCATACTTTTCTTGCAAAGCCTCGTGTTTGCTTTGCAACTCATACCACTTAGCATTCAATGAAACATGTTTGTCTTGCAAGTCAAACAAACTAGCTTGTAAAGCATCATGTTTGCCTTGCAACTCAGACATGTTTGCCTCTAAATCAGCACATTTAACACTCAAACTATCACAATTATCACAAAAAGCAGCAGTGGGTTCATCGACACATACCTGACTTGATGAACTGTCGACATTAGCCATAAAGGCTGAATGGAGAGAAGACGAAGAATAAGCAGCTTGATCCACCAAAATAGATCTCCTATGAGTTCCTGCTGCAGCTTCTTCTAATAACTCGTCAATATCTGCATCGACTGACACACTTGATGTCTCACCCACATGATCATCACCTGAACTCGAGGATTCTTCATCTGAACTTCTACTGTAACCAGAAGAGTCTTCATCTTCAGAAGATTCACCACCATTGGCGGAAGATTCTCCACCACTGGCGTGATTTAAATCCTTGACAACCTCAGCAAAACAGGCTGTTCCATCCGGAGTATCACTACTCAACTGAATTGACCAATCACAACCTTCATCTACTTGAACCACAAGTGCCTGGTTGGCATTTGATGGTCCCGCTTGGCTTTGGTTGTTGACAGGTATCAACGTACGCTCATTGTTCCTGTTCTAATTTTGCTGGTTGCCTTGGTTTCTGAAAGGATTCTGGTTCCCATGCTGTGCTGGCTTTGTACATTCCCTTTTAAAATGACCCCGTTCACCACAGTTAAAGCACTTTACCGCCTGCTTATCGAAACCATACTTGGTGTCTTTCTTGCTTTCCAAGCTGGTTCTGCCCGTTCTCTCCATGAAATCCTTTGCCCTCCTCACAGCACTTGCAAAGGCCCATTTGATATCCATCAAATCCATCTCTTCCTTATCAATCTGCTGATAATCTTCTTATGTCAGATTAATGTTGCCAATCTGACCTTCCACTAACCCACAATACGCGCTCACCAAAGTGTTCAGCAGCTCCATATGTTCCTTTGCTACTTCCACACTGACTTTTGAAAAGCATGAGGTATCCAGCCGTACTGTATTTGGCTTTGATTGCTGACCAGCAGATGACGTGCTTCCATAACAAGCTTGTTGTTGAGCAGGAAGTGGATTCCCATATAGATCAGTTGCTACGGTAGATGGCTGATAGACTTGCTGTTGAGGAACTGGCTGTAGGGGATTTCCATACAAATCCGTTGTCGGAGCTGGCTTGACAGGAACCTGTATCTGATTGCCATATAGATATGTGCTTGTAACAAATGCCGTCTGAAGAGGAGCATGAGAGACTGGTCTTGCAGAAGAGGTGCTGGAGGTTCCATAATACATTTCAGGATTTTGTGGCACTGGAACCTTCTTTGCCTTAAGAGTTTCTTCCTGATATTTGTTCTCCAAGAGCTGTACGAAGTCGTTGATGTTGGTAGTAGCCAAAACTCCATTGTCTTTCAGGATTTCCAAGAAACTATTCCATTGTGGAGGCAATACATCAGCAAACTTCTTCACTACCTCTACTGGAGTTGTCACTACCCCAAAGTTGCCCAATTTAGTAAGCAAATGATAGAACCGACTTGTCATATCTCCCAAAGATTCCTTATCCATACACGTGAAACCATCAAATTCTTTCTTGAGTAAGTCGTGTCGCAATTGGCGTGTTGCTTCATTTCCTACCCCTCTGGTCTTCAACGCATCCCATAATTTCTTTGTCGTCTTGAAGCTGACAAATTGATGGTAGATATCTTTGCTTAATGCCTGAGTAAGAATGGCATATGCCTTCTTTTCCAGATCATATGTCTTCTTCTGATCTTCAGGAAGATCGGCAAACGTAGCAGCAGTTGAAGCGGCAACCTCTATCGCTTGATCGAAATCTGTGGTGAAACGTAACCACAATTCTGTATTTTGCCCAAGCACTATGTGTAGAACCTATCAACCCATCCCGGATATTCGTTTAAGTGCATCAACTTTGGAGGTCGATTCAAACTTCCGGTTTCGCTCTCGCTTAATAAAATGCTTTGAATACTAGGAGTTTGATTTGATACGAAAGCCCATTGACCGGTAGAAATTGCATTAGCTTGCGAAGATACCGGTACGGGTGATTCGGCCCACGAAGGAGATAAACTTGTATTTCTGTACTTTCCTTCATCCGGAGACGGAGTACCCCACCAACTTGGATTCATATTTGATATGTAAGAATGAGTACCTGAAAACACACTTGAAACAAACAGTTAAACTGTTATTGCAAACCTTCTGTTTAAAATTATAAGTGTTTCGACGAAACAGTTTCCACGAAACAGACTTTGTTATTTTTTACGAAACAGAATTTCCTTTTGAGCTTTATATCGACGAAACTGAATTTATAAACTTGTTTGGCGAAACAAGAAAGCTTTTGGGTTTCACTTTGGCGAAACGGACCCAAGCCTTGAAGTCGACGAAACAAGCCCACTTTTGTTTTTGGGCTTCCAGTCAATGAAACGATGAGCCTAAATTGATGAAATATAATGAAGCCCAATGACAATTATAAGCCCAATACTTATCCACGAAACCAAAATACCCACTTGTCGACGAAACAAAAAAAAAGTTATCGACGAAACACAATGACTATTTAGGCTCCTAGATAACGAAACAGGCCCAATTTCACTTTTGGCGAAACAAAGGCCCAAACTAAGATGACGAAACAAAGAGTCCAAACCAATCTGTTTCGTCGAGAAGATGTTTGGCGAAAAGGACCTATTTCGTCAGGTCTGTGTTTCGTCGAAAAAGTGACAGGGGGTTGGTAAACTTTTCAACTTTATCTTTTACTGACACACAACAGTGCTCTACTTTCGGCTCAAGGCATGCTTATTTCACCAACCAAGCATGGCTTATAATATTTTAATCAAATAACTCTTTCCAACACACAAACAACTTTCACAAATAATTTCCAAAGATCAAAAAGTGTAAATCTTGAAGAACACTTATGAATATGTGAAGAACACAGTGGTTTATCCGGTGAAACTATGAGTTTTCCGGTGAACCCACAAATTTCCGAAACCCGGTTTTGCTCGAAACTTCACTAAAAACCAACTTTTAACATGTGAAAATGAGAAATACAAGGTTTTTATAAGAATTTTCAGCAAAATACAAGAACTTTTGAAGATTCAAACAGATTTTTCAAGAAAAGCATAAACTTCAAAAACCCGAAACACACCCGAAAACACTCGGTTTTAACAAGGAGAAGAGCCAAGGCTCTGATACCACTTGTAGGTCCGGCTAGGGGAGGATCTAGTCGCCTAATCCTTGTATACAAACTAACCCGGTTGTGCGGAATCCAACTGAGATAGCAAACCGAGATCGAACACAACAATGATAATATAGACACGAGATTCAACGATTAACACCTCTGTATTAATACTATGAAAAGTCAGTTACAGCACAAGGTTTACAAATGTATTCTGTAAACTCTCTCAGTTCTCTCGTGTGTGTGTGTGTTCTGTGTGCTCTCTTATGTTGTATCTGTGACATCAGTCTATATATAGCCACACAGCACCACGAAACAGACTCGGCGAATCAGAACCACGAAGAAAGGCAATCACAGGCGACGAAAAGGAAACATAGTCGACGAAACAAGTTGGTTTCGTCAACTCCTTTCTGTTTCGCCGATTATGGGCTTGGGCCCAAGGGTTTAAGCCCACCTGATGTGATTCGCCAACTTGTTATAAGACCAAGTATTTGATTCGCTGAGCTCGTTTAGTCCAAGGACCAAGTCAAGGTCCTTGAAGTCTTGGCCCGCTTGAAGTCTTCTTGCACACGACGGAGGAATGTCGTTGCTAAGCCGAGACGCGTCAAGTCGAGTCGCGTCCACATATCATGTATCAACAATTGCCACTTTAGTCCCCCAAAATTTTAGGATATGTAAAGTACTTAAAATCCCTTAACTCCCATCTTTTATAATGAAACTTTAACTAGGTTAGTCATAACTAGTTTAAATTTCACTATTTTATTTTTTATAATGATATTTATACATGTATCCACGCATATATAATTTAATATTTTAGGGGTGCTACAACTTTTCAATGTAAACTTTTTTTATGGAAAACAAGTCAGGTCAAATATGGTACGTTTTCATTAAAAAACACCATTTTCTATTTTCTGTGTACATATTTTTATGTAATATAAATTTGAGTTGATCTACGGTTCGACTTGGGAGATGAGTCGGGACAAATATAATATGAATTTGTGCATATTTTATGTATGTTTCGTACATTTTGTTTCGAAACGTGTGGAGTCAAATTGTAGTTATCTTTCTATGTATGAGTCGGATCACATATAAATTCGATTTACTCTACGTTTTAATCAAATCACAATTCTTATATAGGTTATTTCAAGTTCAATAGAATATGTCAACACGCGCATTTTTTATACGGTTAACGTATTACACGACATTTATACTAATCAATTCGATGTTTACGATGGATGTTATTGATAGTTAATATTAACAAGTAACATAAAACTCTTATATCATAAGTTTCTCTTTCCCTTTAAAAATTCAGATGCTCCTACCCACTTTCCCCAACGTTCATCTATTCCCTCCAAAAATGCTATTCACTTCCCCACCTCCCTCCACCTCCTTCCCCACCCACTCCCCGGCGAAGAAACAACCACCCTAAACCTCAGCCTATTTCTCTTCTGATGGTCTTTGTATTATCAGAAGGCTTCTTGCTTACAGTTTGTTAATTTCGATTCCTTTTTAGCCTAATTCGCTTATGATTATTCATCTGTTATCTTGTTTGTTTTTTGAACTTAATTGATATACTTGTTGTTTAGTTTGTATGTGATTATTGTTTGGGAAAATTGTTTTAGGGTTTCAGTGTATCTATATTTCTTAAAATTGTAGGGGACTAACACACCTTACTTCTTAGAATACTATCTTTACATCGTTACTATATTTCCAAAGTTGTAATATATTTAGTGTTTTATACATTTTTATATGAGCATTATAATAAGTGTGAAATCAAATGATATAGGTAGATTGTGTTGCATCTGAGATGTTGGAGCTTATCTTCTTTGATGGTTTTGTTAAATTTGAGTAATTTCTCAATTTAGGGGTGAACAATTCAACGGAACCGACCCGAACCGGACCGAAACCCGAGAAGTGGAATCTACAGACTCGGGGCATACTATTAACCGTATACATTTATATATAGTAAATATTGTAATGGTCAATTGTATTATTATATAGTTAATATCTTTCCTTGTATGGCTCATTGTAAGTTAGGAACCTTCTGTATAAATCCCCTTTTACAGCTAATGAGAATCATCGACAATTCAACCATTCACATGGTATCAGAGCAATCTGCTCTCCTACCCTAAACCATTCGATCCTATAACCCTCAAGGCCAAGGCCTTTTCCATCCCTATTACCAGCTTTCTTTCTTTTTTTCTGATCTTCTTTTCTGATCGGCTATGGGCGATCAAGGTGAGAACACCAGCTCCGGCTCTGATGCCGCCAAAACCCTCCCCGCTACCCTTCACCTGGTTTACACTGTCACAAACATTCAAAACAAAGTCCGAATATTGGACGGAACTAACGTCACATACTCGTCATGGGTTAAGCTTTTCCAACTAAACGCCCGTGGTTACAAGGTTTTGGACCACATAGATGGTACCCTGCCGCCATCTGAAGGAGATCCGCGTCGGGAAGCCTGGCTCGAGGTCGATGCTATTGTCCTACAGTGGATTGATGTGTGTAAAATGCAACATATAAATCACATCAATTAAGGCATAAAACTAACCCTTTTTAAGTACTAATGTTGGAAAAAGAGTGTTTTTGTCTTCCTTTTGTATTTTCAGGATGAAATGAGCTCAAATTCACAAAAGAAGCAAAAAGACAACTAATTCTAGCATAAATACAAGGAAAGGAATAAAAGTAGACTGCCCGGACCCTCAACGGCACCCTCCAAAGCAAAGAAGAGAAAACAGAAGTCTGAACACGCCCCGTGCTCAGCCAGCACGGGGCCGTGCCCAAGAAGCAGCATAAAAGACAAACTTGTAGAAGCTTCCATTGCCGACCACGGGGCCGTGTCCAGTGGGCACGGGGCGTGGTGAAAGTACAGCAGGCGCATTAATTGTAATTGTGAATTACAATTAATGAGGAGAGAGAGTGTCAGACGGGCACGGGGGCGTGTCCAGCGGACATGGGGCCGTGCCCAGCCTTCTGTTCAGCCTATAAATAGGGGTGCTTGGTTTCATTCCATCTCATCCCTTGGCACACCACCTCTCTCACACTTCATCCACCACCCACCACCACCATAACACCATCATCCACCACCATCATCCATTGTCCATCGTAGAGTGTGTGAGTCGTCTCGGGATCCAAGATTGATCGTAAGAGTTCTTGACAATCAAGGCCATGTTTGCCTAAGTCTCTTACATCACTTGGTGAAGACAAGTGTTTAGTATAATACTTTTTATTTTTAATCTTTTGCACTTTTTATTTGGTTTTGTATTAATGACTTTAATAACTAGTTGCTTATGTTGAAGGTGATCTTTCCTTATCGTTTGTCCGTGGTGTCTTGGCATTATTTTACTGTCTATATAAAATAAAAGATTTTCACCATTCATATCTCCACGGTCTATATGGAGGTATGTTGGCTACCTGGTCGGGGGTTAAGGGAACGGTTTGGTAAGGGTCTTGCCCTTGTTCAGCGTTTAGAGGTCCTGCTTGGGACCTGGGTCAAATTTAGTAGGATCTCCTTCAATGCCCATAGGTATTGGATGGCGGGGATCCAAACTCTTTGATCCCTTCATAAGTTAACTACTATTAATACTATAACCCGGCTATTTAGAACTGTATCCCTGCTGACTCAGACTACTTAGCCGAGGGTAACGTCACCGCCGAAAGCGGGGCCTACCATAATTTGCATTAATAACTTAATTCATTATCTTTCTATAATCCGACCCTTTAGGATTGTATCCTTGCTGACTCAAACTACTGGGTCGAGGGTAACGTCGCCTTCAAAAGAGGGGCCTACTACAATAACTAAGATAATCTCTTAAACAAGTGCAAAAGTGCGAAAATAATCAAAGGTTATACTAATACACGAGTCGGATCCAAGTGATTCATCTTGTCTATCTGTTTTTATTTTATTTTATTTTTCAGCATTTAGTTAGTTTTTATTTTCTTAGTTTAAAAATCATTTTTCTCACTTTTTGATTTGATTAGACGTTGAGGATAAACCGGTATTAAAAGCTTTTGTGTCCTTGGACGACCTCGGTATCTTACCAACACTATACTACGTCCACGATGGGTGCACTTGCCCATATGTGTGTTTAGTGTTAGTGAATATCGTGTTTTTATAAATTTAAAACATGGCTAAAGGTGTAAAAAAGAGCTTAAATATACATTAAAAATATATTACACTACACACGCATCAAGTTTTTGGCGTCGTTGCCGGGGACACAAGGATTTTAAGAAAGTTAGGAATCGACGGCCTAATTATATTTTTATTTTTCTTTTTTATTTTTAGGATTTTTCTTAGTTTTTCAGCTTCTGCAGAGCTCAGCACGGGCCGTGCCCGCTGAACACGCCCCCGTGCTCAATCATTGGAACTGGCAATCCTGTTTTAAGTCAGACAGTAAGCTGAACACGGGGCCGTGTCCACTCAACACGCCCCCGTGCCCAAGATTCTCTTACTGAAAACAGAACCGTTAGATCCCGGCGGTTGGTAATTTCTGACACAGACATGAGTGATAGTAATTCTTTTTACTTTCGGCACTCTTATGGTATGTGGTGTCGATTATGTGGAGGCGAACATGAAGAATTAAAATGTTATTTTCTAAATTATAGGCCCCACTATATAGACCCACCGATCCCTTATAACCTTAAGAGGGGCGAAAGTAAAAATAAGCACTATCTCTCCCTCGAATGCGCCCAACCAGATATTCTAGGGGAAATGCTCCTTGACGAGTTATTTCAACTAGAAGAACTAATTCTAAATTGGTTAAAGGAACTTAGGAAGGATTTTATTGATCCGCCCCAAGACGATGACCATGAGGAAATGTTGGAACCGCATTCCGACAACCTCGTTGCTCCCGAAAATACCTTCATACCTAGAAAAGACTTGGACGATAGTCGTCCCTGTGCCGATTGTGCCGTGAAGGACTCCCCATCGACTTCGTTCGATGCATACATAGACCTGAGCGATTCGGCATACACCTTCTTTAACGAGAGCCCGGGAAAGGGTTGGACTTGTCCACCTAGAATGAAAATAGGAATTACCCTCACCGATAACCTCTTGCGTTCTC
The DNA here is from genome assembly GCF_002127325.2 of Helianthus annuus. Lineage (NCBI taxonomy): Eukaryota > Viridiplantae > Streptophyta > Magnoliopsida > Asterales > Asteraceae > Helianthus > Helianthus annuus. The sequence goes on along the minus strand of NC_035435.2, from coordinate 24,249,534 downwards.
GCCTTAGTATAGGACAATTAAGGTATCTTAGGCACTTTGGGGTTGTTCCAACAAATCAAGAACCACCCGATATAAATAAACTCCTTAGGAGCAACAAACTCCATAAAACAGCCTTCTGACACGGGGCCGTGTCCGGTCAACACGACCCCGTGCTCACCCAGAAGATTCTCTGCTGATTTTGTCAGAATACGGACAAAATGTGTCAGGATTTTCTCTGCACACGGGGCCGTGCCCAGCGGACACGGGGCCGTGTCCAGCGTGCTGTCGCTTTATTTAAATGCAGCCTGATTCCTGCTCATTTTTGACCACTTCACTAAACAGAGATTCCTGGGATCTTCACATATACCATCCTAGGTAAGTGCTAAAAGAAGGTTCCCAAGGACCATCTTGTCTTTTCCACTTTTGTTCATTTCTCCTTCTTTCAAAATTTTTCAAACATCTCCTCCATGGAAGCTTGGAAACCCCATGATTCCAACCTTCTATGTGAAGTTTGTAAGATTATTTGCTGCGGATTCTTGTTTAAAGTTAATTCTATAACTTTGTTTTAAATTATCTAAGCTTAAACCACAGTTAAAAGATGTGAAAATAATTTAAAACCCAAGAATCCTTAGACAAAAATCCTGCAGACAACTGAACACGGGGCCGTGCTCAGTGAGCACGTGGCCGTGTTCGAGGTACTGTTCTGCAAAAGTTTAGTTATCTTCGGTTTCTTTCACAGAAAATGGCCAGCAGGACTAGCGGATCATCTTCACGAAATAACCGAAATGGAAGAAGGTCGTCCACAGCAGAAGACTCCCTAGTAAACTACGTTTACGCCTTAAGGGAAGCCATAGACGAGATGACGGGAGTAGAAGAAGCGTTAGTGGACCGTATTAATCATCTGACGGTAGGATTGGAAGGCTGTCTTTGAGAAGTAAACCTCCTGCACCAGAGGTTAAACCTTCTCGCCTCCTCGCCTTTGGTTCCCGTAATAACCCAAAGACCGTGGAATGTAGTGCCCGAGGTCATCATTCCAGCCGAATGGCACACCATGCACCAAGGGCCTCAGCAAAGGGTGGTGCAAGGAGTCCCGGTAAATGTTCCTCCTCAAGCCACTGAAGAGAATGAAGCTGCTTTCTACCTCGCAAGGGAGATAGAAGAGTGGCTTTGAACAATAACCGAGGAGCCATCGGCTAAAGGGTGTTACTACATCGGGAAGCTATTCCCGAAATTTTCCTAAATAAGTAGAACCTTTATGATAACCTCATGTATCCCCTTAGTTATTTAGTTAACTATATGTAATTCTCTATGTTTGCAATGATATGATGGTTATTGATCAATAAAACACACTCATGGTGGTAATGGATGAAAAAGGGAACGAGAAAAATGGCCCCATGCACAAAGAACAGAGCAACCCGACACAAATCTCCATCACAGAAGGCTTAACACGGGTCGTGCCCAACCAACACGGCCCCGTGCTGAGCCACCTGCAGGAAAACGCCCAGTTCAGGTAACTGGACACGGGCCGTGTTCAACGGACACGCCCCCGTGTCCAGGCTTCTGTCTTATTTCTTTAATTTCTGTTACTGGCACCTGACCACGGGGCCGTGCCCGGTCACCACGGGGCCGTGTCCAGGCTGCCAGTAACATAAATCTTTGCTTTTTAACACCACACCACACATCCAATCAACCTAAAAATTTATTTTTGGGACACATTGAGGACAATGTGTAATTTAAGTATGGGGGGGGAAGCTAACACTTTGAAATTTTGCAAGTCCTAACAACAAGCCTTACACAAAACTCTATTGGAACCGCTAAACACCCCAAATTTTTTCAAAAAAATTCTCTTATTTTTACTTGTCTAAAGTTTAAGTTAGGAATTACAAGTTTAATAAGGTTATATTTTTATGAAATTTACAACCGAGAGCGTCGTGATAACAAAGAACCAACATAAGAAAATTACGAAACGGCATAACAAGTCTAGTTAAAATTCGATTATATATACTTGATCGCATTAAAAAAAACCCATTCCCACAAAAGTGAGTTTTGAGCCTTTATTGAGCATACAAATATACATCTTTAGACTAAATGCTCATTTTTTCGTTTCTTGTGTGAATAGCCGCTTGGTTCTTACAACTCTAGAACTTGCCACGACGATACATTCCCGGTCCTTATCAACTTAAACCCATGTAAGTAAGTGATGGAGGCATTAGGACTAACCATTTTTCTTTCTACACCATTATTTTTCATTTTTTTTACCACCTACCCAAAATCCCCCTAGTTAACCCCTTTGAGCCTAAACCTTTCATTTCATTACCCTAAAACCCTTTTACCCACCAAAAACCCTTTTTTATTTTTCACCCTTTATTTTAGTAACAAGCTCGGTTTTTCGCAAGCTCGCTATTTTATGTGACTGATCAAAATATATATATATATATATATGATGAAGTTAAAAACAAACAAAAGCTATACAAATAAAAGCTTGTTTGAGAAATACTTCAAAATAAAGAGTCACTAAAAACAAGGTGTGTTACGAAAACCGACGCTTTTTACGCTTTTCGCCTTTTTACTAACCACTAATCCAACCACCCACCTTTAACCCAAGCCTAACCCTTCACCCAAAAAGTCCTCTTGATATTTACAAAGGTAAAAAGTTAAAAAGGAGGAGGATTGATTGCTTGGCAAGCCTATGGAAGGCGTAAGTTCCATGCCGCTCTCGAGTGATTCACTAAAAATACACCTTCGGCCGAGTGTTGAGTGATCCCCCGTGAGGTATGTGAACTTGTATATAAATGGAATTTTTTTTAAAGGCATGTTATGCCCAAATAAGTAATTTATCCTATGAAACGTTCTCAATAAATCATAACGAATAGGATTGTAAATAAATAAAAATAAAACCTAAAAAAAAATCTTGGATTCCCGACACTCTACGACAAGCCAAAAACTTTCTCTTCTACCTATTCCATTTGGGAGTGTAAGCCACATTTAAAGAGTTTTGCTTGAGGACAAGCAAAAGTTCAAGTGTGGGGGTATTTGATGTGTGTAAAATGCAACATATAAATCACATCAATTAAGGCATAAAACTAACCCTTTTTAAGTACTAATGTTGGAAAAAGAGTGTTTTTGTCTTCCTTTTGTATTTTCAGGATGAAATGAGCTCAAATTCACAAAAGAAGCAAAAAGACAACTAATTCTAGCATAAATACAAGGAAAGGAATAAAAGTAGACTGCCCGGACCCTCAACGGCACCCTCCAAAGCAAAGAAGAGAAAACAGAAGTCTGAACACGCCCCGTGCTCAGCCAGCACGGGGCCGTGCCCAATAAGCAGCATAAAAGACAAACTTGTAGAAGCTTCCATTGCCCACCACGGGGCCGTGTCCAGTGGGCACGGGGGCGTGGTGAAAGTACAGTAGGCGCATTAATTGTAATTGCGAATTACAATTAATGAGGAGAGAGAGTGTCAGGCGGGCACGGGGGCGTGCCCAGCCTTCGGTTCAGCCTATAAATAGGGGTGCTTGGTTTCATTCCATCTCATCCCTTGGCACACCACCTCTCTCACACTTCATCCACCACCCACCACCACCATAACACCATCATCCACCACCATCATCCATTGTCCATCGTAGAGTGTGTGAGTCGTCTCGGGATCCAAGATTGATCGTAAGAGTTCTTGACAATCAAGGCCATGTTTGCCTAAGTCTCTTACATCACTTGGTGAAGACAAGTGCTTAGTATAATACTTTTTATTTTTAATCTTTTGCACTTTTTATTTGGTTTTGTATTAATGACTTTAATAACTAGTTGATTATGTTGAAGGTGATCTTTCCTTATCGTTTGTCCGTGGTGTCTTGGCATTATTTTACTGTCTATATAAAATAAAAGATTTTCACCATTCATATCTCCACGGTCTATATGGAGGTATCACTACAACAAAAATGGCTTTTTAGGACCTTTTCTGTGGGAAGCTTGTAAAAGAGGGTCCTAAAAACTATTTAATAGGACTAATGAACTTTTGGGGTCCTTTTATAATATACTCTACTAAACCGGTGTCCTAAAAAATTATTTAATAGGATGGATGATTTTTTGGGGTCCTATTGTTATATAAGTTAATAGGACACTTAAATTGTAGATCATAATAAAGTACTTTATAAGACATTTAATTGTTAGTGTTTCATTATGTGGTACTGTATTAGGACACTTGATCATCTAGGGTCCTATTATAACATAACTTAATAGGACACTTTGTAGTTAAGTCATAAATATTCAGTGTTATAGGACCCTTTCTAATCGAAGTCATATTATAACTTAACTTAATAGGACACTTGACACTTGGGTCTTATAACTTTAAACTTTATAGGACGCTTAATTATTGTGGTGTTATTATAATACACCGTGATAGGACATTTGATATTTGAGTCATAAGACATTAGTTTTATTGGACACTTATTCGTTATAGTTTTATTATAATATAACTTAAAAAGACACTTGACACTTAGATATTATAAATTTAACCTTTATAGGACACTTAATTATTATGGTGTTATTATAATACACTGTAATAGAACACCTGATATTTAAGTTATAAAACATCAGTTTTATAGGACATCACTTGATAAGGACAATAAACAAAATGACAAACATTCTTCAGCTAAACATCCTTCTGCAATGGAACCCTCGGGTTTACTCCTATTTTTGACGTAAGATTTTAATGATGATAACACTACGAGCCGAGCTTTGCCTCATTTAAGCGATATTAAAGCGAGCTCGAGCCTAGCTTTTGGCTCGTTTGAGGTTGTTCTCAAAATAGCTCGAGCCGAGTTAAGCCAACCTTGAGCTTTGGGTTTTATTCGCGAGTCAAGCTCGAGCTTCATAAAAACATGACAAGCCGAGCTCGAGCCTAGTCGTGCTCAGTCTCGACCTGACTCGTTTACACCTACTCGTGAACATAACCCATTTAACACCTCTAAATTTAAAGCCAAATAAAATTTCCCCTAAAATGTAAAATTTAAAATTTCTTTCATACGCCAATATTTTAATTTTCCCCCAAAATCAATTTCCCAATTTCAAATTAGGTTTCACCAAAATCAGTTTTCCCTCCCCAATCGTTCAATTTTCCCGCTCCTCCCTAATCTTCCATCAATTCCTTCCCCAAATTGCGATAACCTTTCTTTTCCCCTCTGTCTGATTTCCGTCACAGCAACAAATCACCAATGCTATCCAAGTACCTTCACTCAGGTAACCGTCCACCCTTAGGTTTAAACCGTCACTCAGGTAACAAACTAACACACTGCCACTCGTGTATAATTAAATCTTTGGGTTTATAGTGTTGTTTGGTATGATGCTCATCTATACAAGAATTATGCCATGATCTTAGTCATTGTTATGTGTTTTGTTTGATATTCGTCTTTTGTTTATCGCTGTAAATCTGTTATTTTTATACTTGATTATGCTACCTATTTATGTGGTTTTTGGTGGTTAATTGTCTCCAACGCCATGCCCTAGTTTATGACTAAGTGTATAGATCCAAACCCACTCCGTACACCATAGTTTTTGAAAACATGATTTTTATCGTCTTTTGTCTAAGTGCATATGTGCACATAGATCTTAATATCTTATTTGGTAAATGTGCTGCACATAGATCATAATATCTTATTTAGTAAATTGCACATAGATCTTAATATAATATTAAGTAAATTGAGAAATAAACCATTTTTTCCTAATTTTACCCTTCAATAGACGTACACATGCTTTTACAATTCTCGCAGGTCTCAACACAACATTGGTTCCTAAACAAACGTGCCCGATACATAAACTTTTAACACAACCACCAGATTTTTTTTACAAAAACTTAAGATTAAATCATGCTTAACCTAAATTCTCAAGGTCAAACTTAAACTATTATCTATATAACAAGATCATTTAACTAAGTACACCAATAAAACCAAAATTTTTCATCACATATTCACATCATACTTCATGCAACCAATAAAAACATTACAGATTAAAACTACAAGCATTAAACAAATACCTTACCGGCAACAACGGAGATATTTTTCTCTATATACCTCTCAACAAACAGACAAACTATATTAAACTTAAGGGGCTTTACCATGGAAATTTTTATGTCATAGACATGTCTGGGAAACGGCCCTGCTGCAGCCGCTGCGTAGTGTCTGCAGCCGGCGCCGCTGCGTAGTGTCTGCAGCCGGCGCCGCTGCGTAGTTTCTGCAGCTGCTGCTGCTGCGTATCTGCAGCCACGCACTGCGTTTCGGTAGCCGCACGCTGCGTTTCTGAAGCCGCGCGCTGCAGCATTACGGCAGCCGCGACTGTTGCGTCTGCCTGTAGTCGTGCCCTTTGTGTTTGGCCGCTGCGTTTCTGCAGCCGCGCCCTTACTATCCTCATATATTGAAAGTTAAATATGTGTACCTTAAGCTAAATGTGAGGTATTTTTATTACGGGTCAACTAGAACTGGGGGTGAAAAAGAATTCTTTGAGAGATCACCTATCAATTTTGTTGAAACCGACCGAACTGTTTAAACTGAAGCAAGTCGGCCGGTATGGTTCGGTTGACTGTTCACTTTTGGCAGTTTGGAGCCTGAAACCCGTTAGAACCGGCCATTTAACGTTTATTAATTTTTTATGTTTCTTTTTTATTTTTTTATTTCTGGAATCACAGTTATTACCATCACGAGCCTTCTTTATAGTTTTAAATTTATTAGTAATGAACCGACTATTTAATGTTTTTTTTTCATTTTTGGAATACATAGATATAACCATCATGAGCCTTCTTTATAGTTTTAAATTTTTTTAATACAAACGAATGATTGTGAAAAGAAAATAATAAAAAGGTTGGTTCCAACTGCCGAACTGAACCCCCCCCCCCCCACACACACACACACACAAACCCTAAACCAACCAACGCGGCAGGTTTTTTGTGGTTTGTAGCAAGTGATTCAGCCTAGAATTTCCGTCAAAATTGGCTTATGAACACCCCTGGTTGCTAAAATATGGAAAAAGTGTGCGTCACCAGTTTGCGAAGCAGCAAACAGACAAACTATATTTAAGTTAAGGGGGTTTACCATGGAAATTTTTATGTCATAGACATGTGTTTAGTTTGACACATGTCTATGACTTAAAAATGTATGTCATAGCTCTAGCTGAATCGCGCGGGCCAATCCATATTTAACTTAAGGTACACATTTAGCTTGGCTCGTAGGAAGAGCGCATTAGGGGCCCATTTTTTTTTTTAACTCGCACAGGGCCTTGAGAACCCCTCAACTTCTCGGAGACGGCCCTGCTGCAGCCGATGCTGCGTAGTTTCTGCAGCCGGCGCTGCTGCGTATCTGCAGCCGTGCGCTGCGTTTCGGTAACCGCACGCTGCGTTTCTGAAGTCGAGCGCTGCAGCGTTACGGCAGCGGTGCCTGTTGCGTCTGCCTGCAGCCGTGTCCGATGCGTTTGGCCGCTGCGTTTCTGAAGCCGCGCCCTTACTATCCTCATATATCGAAAGTTAAATATGTGTACCTTAAGCTAAATGTGAGGTATTTCTAAAGCTCAGGCTTGTAGGAAGATTAGCTCTAGCTTGGCTCGGGCTTAGCTCGTTTTTAATTTAATAATTAATTTTCATTACTTGCAATTATATTTTATATAAAAAATAGTTATTTTACATATATATGTAATATATTAATGAAAAATTAAATAAACATTGGGCGCGTTTAGGCTCGCGAGTCGGCTCAAGTTCGATAAGGGAAGCTCGGGCTCGCTTACTGAACGAGCTTGTTTTTAGGTTCGGGCTCGGGGTCGAGCTCGTTTAAGCTCGGCTTGTTCGAGCTTTTTACGCTCCTTAGAAGCAGCAGCCAAAAAACACATACAGGGACAAAGGACTACTTTTCTTTTACCAAAAAAAAACAACTTTCACACGTACTTTTGGCTCGTCTAACAATGTCTATTTTTTGTTATTTTCCCTAAAGCTTGTCTTAATTCTAGATCCAGTTACATAAAACTAAACCAATTAATTCAGCCTCTGATCATCACAGAAACCGAAAATTCAAAAAAAAAAGTGAAAAGGGAGAAATGGAAATGCTTACTTTTCTCGATTGTTGTTGGAGGTCAAGTATGAAAGGAGAGCCTCTGATCTTTTGTTTTAACCGTAAGACATAAGCCGGATGTGTAACCGTCTACCTCACTCTCTTTCTTTCACATTCATAGTACACATGTATTATGTAATTCTCTACCTAAAATTGGTTAATCTGCCCCTGGTTAATAAGACTTATAAGTCAAAATATTTTGACCGATCTGTTTTGACCCATATATGTTTCGACACATGGATGGTGTTATCGATTTGCTGTTTGAAAAACCAAGTCAAAATTATTGACTCATATCTGTTTTGAACCCGAACACAACCCGAATATTCGTGGGTTGACCCGAACACGACCCGTTTAACCAAATTATTTTTTCTGAAAATTAATATATTGAAAATGAAAATTACTAAAAAAACACAAATGTATATAATACAATTACATTTAAATTATTAAATCTTATGTCAATTTCTCTTTTTAAGTTATAATTATGGCATAAAATTTGCAAAAAAATGTAATATAATACAATTGGGTTATGTTTCAAAAAAATGGGTTAAACGGGTCAGCCCGACCGGGTTGACCCGAACCCGACTTGTTGAGCTAAACGGGTTCAACCTGAAACTGACCTGACCCGTTTAGACTAAACCCAATCCTGTGAATTTCGTGTTAGCTTCGTGTGGTGTCCGAAATAATAGATACCATGCACACTTTTCAGGTATATATTTGGAAAGAACTCTAGGGAAGAAAAAATACCAATGACAACTCTAGTTTTCACTCAAGCATTTGATCCCGAGATGTCGAAAATGTCGATCCAAATCGTTCTTCCATCCGAAAAAGACATAAACAGGTCAACTTCTATTACTTTAGTTATACAAATAACAAATTTTATCATATTACTATAAACTAAGATCTAAGGTGAATAATGTTCTCCAGTTTACCGGACCCTAACAAAGAAAACGATAGTATACGGAGCGTTGAAGGAGGATTTGCAGCGGTACTAAAATTCAGTGGCAAACCAACAGAGGATATTGTTAGTGAAAAAGAAAAATTACCGAGGTCTAGTGTTCTTTCTGACGGTCTCAAACCAAAAGACGGGTGTTTATAGGCTCGCTACAATGATCCTGGTAGAACAAAAAGTTTTATGATGGTAAGTTTTTTTACAACGTGTTAGATATAATGAATTAATGATGCTAAAATTTTATATTAGGTTTGCATGTTGGCTGTTTGTACAGTTTACGATTTAACAGTTTCTAAGTTCTAAGTTATAACCTTTGCATATGTTTGTTATGTGGATTGTCTGATGAAGCGAAACGAGGTTCTTATTTGGCTCGAGGAGTTTTCGTTGGACTAGTTCTTATCAAGTTTGATATGTAGCCACTCATTAAAGTAAGAGGTATCCACCAATATATATGTAATATTTATTTGTATTCCAGATTTGAAAGGTTATTAAAGTCATGTGGATATTCCCAATGCAATCTTGTCTACGGTTCTTAGCAATATAAATATATAGGTACTTGCATATCTGAACTCCTATTTGATCTTTTACAATTATATAACTTTGTATTAACATTTATTTCATTAATACTTTTTCAGTCCCTATATTGGTTCTACAGTCCCAAACAACTTTTTTGTCTAGTAACAAGATATTATCTTCAAGAAGTCACAATAATGATGATAGATTTGACATGTGAAGCATTGGAGTAATAGAGATAAGAAGATTTATGGATTGCTTGGAGCTAAGTTTTTTTTACAGTATGATTCCTATGGGAAAGAACGCTTTGATTTTTTTTTTTTTGTAAACATTTGAAATATGTTTGAAACTTATTATGCATTTGTTTGCTAACATTTGTAATATGTTTTGGATCGAACTTATAATTGAAGTTATGATATTATAATTTCTACACATTTTCATTTATATTGTGAATAAATAATGGTTAAGTTACTATATAAACGTCTATTGTAGCATTTTTATTAAATTGATTTTTGTGGCAAAAATTATATACCACTAAAACTAGTGCCACAAAAACTATTTTTTTCTTTATTGTGGCAAAAACAAAAAGTGCCACTAAAATCCAAAAATTTTAAAGTGGCACACTAACAGGTGCTACTAAAAGGCTTTAGTGGCACTTTTTTTGTGTGCCGCTTATTTCTTATGAGGTGTTTAGTGGCACTTTATTGGTTTTCTGTGACACTATTTGAATGCCACTATTTGGAATGTTTTTTTGTAGTGTGTCCTAATATGTTCTTTTTAGGACGCTATTTTAGTTGTTTATAAACATATTATGTGACAATAAAATTGGTTTCATAATCTTATTTGGTATATTAGGACCCTTTTCTTGGTATTAAATTAGCTATAATTTTACATCATAAGGGTCCTATCAATTATTTTCTAAGGACGCTTATAAGTGTATCAAAAAATTAAAAGTATGTAAGAACATGTTAGAACATCGTAAAAGTGTCCTAATATGTTTTTATTAGGACACTATTTTGGTTGTTTAAAGACACATTACGCGACCATAAAATTAGTTTCATAATCTTATTTGAGATGTTAGGACGTTTTTTTAGTTCCGGGACTTATTACGACCCCTTTACATGAAACGCTTTTACCGTTGGTCCTATTAAATGAAAGGTCCTATAAAATAACATTTTAGGACGCTTTTGCGCGTACTAAAAACCTAGTTTTCTTGTAGTGTATGTTGGCTACCTGGTCGGGGGTTAAGGGAACGGTTTGGTAAGGGTCTTGCCCTTGTTCAGCGTTTAGAGGTCCTGCTTGGGACCTGGGTCAAATTTAGTAGGATCTCCTTCAATGCCCATAGGTATTGGATGGCGGGGATCCAAACTCTTTGACCCCCTCATAAGTTAACTACTATTAATACTATAACCCGGCTATTTAGGACTGTATCCCTGCTGACTCAGACTACATAGCCGAGGGTAACGTCACCGCCGAAAGCGGGGCCTACCATAATTTGCATTAATAACTTAATTCATTATCTTTCAATAATCCGACCCTTTAGGATTGTATCCTTGCTGACTCAAACTACTGGGTTGAGGGTAACGTCGCCATCAAAAGAGGGGCCTACTACAATAACTAAGATAATCTCTTAAACAAGTGCAAAAGTGCGAAAATAATCAAAGGTTATACTAATACACGAGTCGGATCCAAGTGATTCATCTTGTCTATCTGTTTTTATTTTATTTTATTTTATTTTTCAGCATTTAGTTAGTTTTTATTTTCTTAGTTTAAAAATCATTTTTCTCACTTTTTGATTTGATTAGACGTTGAGGATAAACCGGTATTAAAAGCTCTTGTGTCCTTGGACGACCTCGGTATCTTACCAACACTATACTACGTCCACGATGGGTGCACTTGCCCATATGTGTGTTTAGTGTTAGTGAATATCGTGTTTTTATAAATTTAAAACTTGGCTAAAGGTGTAAAAAAGAGCTTAAATATACATTAAAAATATATTACACTACACACGCATCATGGATCTATTCCACAGTCTCCGATAACTTGCTGAAACGCTTTATTGATACCGAGTGCACTGCTCTTGAAGCCTGGAATCCTCTGAAGAAACTTCATCTCAACAATAAAGGTCCGCTAGCCGCCACCTTAGAAAGAGCCTTTACCAATCTGACTTTGAAATCGATGCCCTCACTTCATGATTACTGCCAAAAACTCCGTGAAATTGCGTCTCAGCTCGAAGATGTTGACCAACCTGTGTCCGAAAGTCATCTTATAATACAACTTGTAAGTGGTCTCCCGCCCGAATACGACGTCGTTGCTGCCCAACTCCACAAAGACCTTCCACCTTGGGAGGATGCAGTCGATCTTCTTGATGCCGAAGAGCGCCGACAACGAGCCCGTCAGGAACCTACTGCTGCTGTCATCCCTGACTCTTCCAAACCGGCGGTTGAACCCCCGGCTCCTCGTCGTGAAAAGGATTCGAGGGGCACTAACCGAAACACCCGGCGCCGCCCTGGTTCTGGTTCCTAGTCGCGTGACTCCTCCTCTCGCCAAAACCCCAGCCGCCATAAAATTGGAATTATAATATGAACAACAGCAGCCAACGACCAAACAGCAGCAATTATAATATGAACAGAAACTGGAATCCTTCGATGTGGGCTTCTCCTCCTTGGTGGGCCAACCCATCTAGGCCTTCTTATGGCTGGGCTCCGCCCCTGCCCTATCCTACTCAGCCCGGGTGGGCAGTCCCATGGCAGCAGACCAGGTTTTGGAAACAATCGGGTTCGGGCAATTATCGTCAAGGCAAAAAATAAACAACAGGACTGAAGCTCAAATCTGTCCAGTCATCAGGCCCATATAACTGATTTTGATCCACTTGAGCCCACAGACATTGGACAGGCGTTTCAAGCTCTTGCGGTTGACTCGGGAGACCGGATTGGAACATGGATACAGGAGCATTTGATCACTTAACGGACGACGAAGGTATATGTTCTAACTCACCATCTTTTAATTCCATTAAGTCTATCTTAGTTGGTAATGGCCAAAAAATGCCAATTCTCGGATCAGGACACGCCTACTTCCTTAATAACCAAAATAACCTCCACTTAAACTATGTCCTTTATGCCCCGCGTGTTATTAAAAACCTGATTTCTGTGAGAAAATTTACCACTGATAATTCTTTATCTGGGAATTTGATCCTTTTGGTTTCTCTGTGAAGGACCTCAAGACTGGGAAGCTCCTGAGCCGTCACAACAGTGACAGTCACCTTTACCCCGTAACCGCACCTCCTAAAATGACACCTACCGTTTTTGTTGCTTTTGCTCCCGAATCATGGCATGACCGTCTGGGCCACCGGGAGTTTCCATTATTGATTTTTATCTTCTAATAAATTTATTTCATGTAATAAGACAATTCGTTTATTTTTCAACTCTTGTCAACTTGCGAAACATAAGCGGTTACCTTTTTCTTGTTGTATTTCTGTTACTGTTTTACCCTTTGATATGGTGCATTGTGACTTGTGGACCTCCCCATTCGTGTCAAACACAGGTTACAAGTATTATATGATTTTAATTGATGATTTCACCAACTACGCATGGGTTTTTCCCCTACGGTATAAATCCGAAACAATTACTAAATTTATGAAATTTTATACCTATGTCAAAACCCAATTTCACCTACCAATAAAATCATTCCAATGTGACAAAGGTAGTGAATTCGATAACAACCAATTCAAAGAGTTTGCCGCTGCCAGCGGCCTTCAATTTCGTTTCTCATGCCCACATACCTCACAACAGAACGGCAAGGCAGAACGCATGATTCGCCGAATTAATGAAATCATGCTTTCCCTCTTGACCCATGCCTCCATACCAACAACTTACTGGGTTGAGGCAGCTCACACAGCCGTTTACCTCCATAACATTCTTCCCACCAAGCTTCTTAACAACCACACCCCTACCGCCGCCTTATACATTCGCCACCCTGAGTACGATCACCTACGGGTCTTCGGCTGCGCTTGCTTCCCAAACCAGTCTTCAACCTGTCCTCATAAGCTTGCACCTCGGTCCTCCCCTTGCATCTTCCTAGGCTACCCCGCCGATTACCGAGGATACCGTTGCCTTAACCTACAAACCCGAAAGTCTATTTTCTAACGACATCTAACCTTCGATGAATGCACCTTCCCTTTCTCTCAAACCCATCCGCCTCTGACTACACCCCTCTCAAAAACAACCTTTCTAACCCATTCTTTACACACCCAACTTCCTTTCAACCATCTGCTACTACACCACCCTCCAACAATTTTCCCACGGCCCAACCCAATAACCAAACCCACCAGCCGCCCCACATGGCCCCACCCACTACACAACACCACTCGGCCCAAAACAATTCTCCTCTCCCTACGGCCCAGCCTAACACTTAACCCACATCGCCTCCTTTCCCGAATCCACAACAATCCCACCAATCGCCCCACTCCAATCTCCAACCCCACCGCCCAGCCAACACCCATCATATGACAACGAGACTCAAGGCTGGAATCTCAAAACCTAAAGCACCCATGAACCTACACACATCCACTATCCCCACACCCATCTCACCCATCCCAAAATCCTACATTTCCGCGTTAACTGATCCGAATTGGCAACAAGCTAAGACTGATGAATATAGTGCTTTAATGGAAAATAAAACGTGGGAGTTGGTACCACGACCATCGAAAGATCATATCATTCGGTGTATGTGGCTATATCGCCACAAATTTCATGCTGACGGCTCTCTACAAAGATATAAGGCTCGCTTAGTTGTTAATGGCAAATCAAAACAGGTGGGAGTTAACTGTTTTGATACATTTAGTCCGGTTGTGAAACCGGCCATAAATCGTATCGTTCTAAGCATTGCAGTGTCCCGACAATGGCCAATCCATCAACTGGATGTTAAAAATGCGTTTCTACATGGTGATCTGGATGAAACAGTTTATATGCATCAACCACTCGGCTTCATCGATAACTCAAAGCCGTCTCATGTATGTCGCTTACAAAAGTCGTTATATGGCTTAAAGCAAGCGCCCCGGACTTGGTATCACAGATTCGCCAACTTTATTTCCAAATGCGGATTTAAGAGCACCACCAGCGAGACATCCTTATTTGTTTACCGCAAGGGTTCAAACACTGCCTATCTATTACTATATGTTGACGACATAATTCTCACAGCTTCCAACACCGGTTTCCTACAACAAACTCTTAAGTTACTATCAGGGGAGTTCGCAATGACTAACTTAGGAAACCTGCATCATTTTATGGGGATTCAAGTCACTCGCAAACCAGACGGCTTGGATCTTTCTCAAGAAGCTTACATTCGTGACATCCTAGCTCAAGCAAACATGTCGAACTGCAAACCTTCCAGCACACCGTGTGACACCGACTCTAAGCTCAATGCTAACACCGGTACATTATTATCTGACGGGTCCCTATATCGTAGTCTCGCGGGGGCCCTTCAATACCTCACATTCACCCGTCCCGACATCTCCTACGTCGTCCAACAGATTTTCCTATTCATGCACGCTCCAAGGGAACCTCATTTTCAATATTTGGAGCGCATTCTGCGCTATCTTAAAGGCACATCTGATCTGTCACACCCCCAAAATCCACATACGGAGTATCACCGCTTGGGAGCGTGACTGACCAGGATCAAGCCACCAATCATACAGAACAATACATATAATAAAAGTAGTTGTCATTCAAACCAAACCAATTCTATATGAAAGGTGTTCCAAACCATAAGAAAGTTATCGTTGTTTAGCGGAAGCGTATTATTGTAAATCCCATAGTAATTAAGTATCAAATATCAAAAGTGTTTAACAAGATAATCACGATCCAAGCCCCACAACGACCAGCTCCTCCCTGTGCAAGCTCCATATACCTAACGACCTGCAAGGCATGTAACAGAGGGTCAACAACTAGTTGAGCGAGTTCACAGAAAGTAAATGCGTAAAAGTAAGTTCGTTTGTAACAGGTGGCTCTACTGGGCCGATAGTATGTTCTATTGGTGGGGGCTTCCCACGTTGTATAACCACTAGACTACTCGTAACCCTAAGTATCCTTCACAACCGAGGATAGTAATAAGCATAAGTATCCTTCACATCCGAGGATAGTAATAAGTATAGGTATCCTTCACAACCGAGGATAGTAGTAAGTATAAGTATCCTTCACAACCGAGGATAGTAGTAAGTATAAGTATCCTTCACAACCGAGGATAGTAGTAAGTATAAGTCTACGTAGAGGGTAAGTATGTGTCCTGCACAACCGAGGACAGTGAATAGCATAAGTATGTGTCCTGCACAACCGAGGACAGTGGTATGGTAGTCTAGTAACAGTGCGTACACGAATCTAGTCAACCTCATTCCTTTAATCCCATTCCCAAGCCCTTGGGAATCCCATGCCTTAGTAAGGGTGTGAACTCACCTTGGTTTGCTCGGTATGCTTAACTATTGGTGCACAAACAATTTAGTCAAATCCTATACACACGTATACCAACTGTTCAGTATTCGCATTTAGTCACATATTTCATCACAAGTTGCATTCATTTGATATACCCACATAATATCATGCGACAAGTAATAATTGATCATGAAACATACTTAACCATAGCATACATCAAAACCATTACAGGCACTAAACACTTGAGTCACATGGGAGTTATATCACATAGAAATAATGCATCAAACACCCTTACAGTATTATTCATCATAATATTATGTACAAGTATTCAAAACTCAGACAAGAAGTGTGGGGGGGGGGGGCTTCCCTGCTTAAACTCGGACATGGGGAGGTGAAGGGTGCTAAAAGTCGGACCATGGGGGTTTCCTTATGAAACTCGGACCCCTTGGCTTAACAAAACTCGGTCCACACATAGGTTTTAAAGTCGGACATCACTTGTTCTCTTATAATAAAACTCGGTCCATATATTCATCAAATAACTCGGTCCATATATTCATTCAATAAACTCGGTCCATATCTTCATTTAATAAACTCGGTCCATATCTTCATTTAATAAACTCGGTCCATATATTCATTCAATAAACTCGGTCCATATATTCATCAAATAACTCGGACCAAAACACTTGTACATAACTCGGACCAAAATACTTGTACATAACTCGGACCATGTCTTCATTTAATAAACTCGGGCATGCTTTCATTTCACAAGGTCGGACAAGGATCCTAAAGCCCAAAAACTCGGACCTATGCCATGTTTAAACTCGGACTATGCTTTCATTTGATAAACTCGGACCTAGTGTCCATCAAGTAATTCGGTCCACAAGTAATTCATTAAACTCTGACATGGCATGTTATTCAAACTCAGACACCAAATTATGCACAGAAACTCAGACAAACAATTAAAAACTCAGACTGTTTACTCCGAACATTAACATACGTGATTTCCAAAGCTAATTCACACAATCATTGGAACAGTTACATTCTTGCACTAACACGATCAGGAAACCCTAACTTCATACATTTGCATTGCACTGATCAAATAAACCATCAATATTTCTAGCATATCATGCATCTAAATCATCAGGCAATTGATTATACAACTAATTAACATCATTATCTCAATACTCAGAATTAAATCAATAGCACAAAACATCATATGAAGAACTAGGGTTTATAAGGATTACAAGGATCAAGAATTGATAACAATCAAATAATCAACAAACAATAATCATTTACCTTGTGATGATTCTAGAGAAATGTGAAATCAAAAGTGATGATTAGCTTGACAATGATGATGGTGATGATTGCTAGAGAGCCAAAGAAATGAGAGTACGTGCTTGGATTCTTGTGTGTGTGGTTTAGTGAAGAATTAGGGTTAAGTATAATTAAGTTTTCACTAATAACTCTTCACACCCTCAAATATTCTATTTTACAAAAGTACACCATCTCAATCAATTTCACAGTTTCACCACCAAGTTTATACATTTGACAAGTTTATCACAATTAACACATAGTCATGCACAATCACAATTAACATATACAATTCCATAACAACTAATTGTGAAATCAATCGACTAAATAATACAAGAACGTGCAATAAATGCGAAATAGAAATCTTGGAATTTCGAGTTGTAATAATGTAGCATGAACAACCCTAATTGGCCATTACTGGCCCTAATTGGTGCACCAATCATCCTAACGGACTATTATTAATCATCCTTAACGCCCTTCATTGACAAAAAATGTTGCATGAACAACCTTACTTGACTATCACTAGCCTTAATTGGCCATCAATCATCTTAATAGACCATTGATCATCTTAAACTCCCTTTGTTAATAAAAATGGAATTAAACAACCATAGTTGGCCATTTGTGGTACTAACTGGCCCATCAACCATCTGATAGACCACTAATTATTCTAAATGTCCTTCATTAACAAAAAATGTAGTATCAACGACCCTAGTTAACCATTACTGGCCCAAGTTGGTCCACCAATCATCCTAATGGACCATTGATCACCCTTAGCATCCTTCATTGACAAAAATGTTGCATAAACAACCCTAATTGACCACCACTAGCCCTAACTGGCGAATCATTCTTCATAATAGACCGTTGATCATTTTAAACACCCTTCATTAGTAATGATGTAACATAACAACCCTAGTTGACCATCAGTGGCTCTATCTGGCCCATCAATCATCCTAATGAACCATTGGCCATCCTAAACACCCTTTATTAACAATAATGAAACATGAACAACCATATTTGACCACCACAAGCCCTAATTGACCTAGCAATCATCATAATGGACAAGTAATCATCCTAAACGTCCTTCATCAACAAAATGTTGCATGTGCACCCTAGTTGCCCACCACTATTATAATTGTTCAATTAATCATCCTAATTGGCCATTAATCATCTTAAACTACCTTCATTGGCACTACTGTAACATAAACAACCCTAGTTGACCATCACTAGCCCTAATTGGTACATCAACCATCCAAATGGACTATTGATCATCCTTAACGCCCTTGATTGACTAAATGGAGCATGAATAACCATAGTTGACAACCATTGTCCCTAGTTGACCTGTTATTCATTCTAATGGACCATTAATCATCCTAAATGACCTTCATTGACAAAAACGTAGCATGAACAACCTTTGTTGAGCATCTTTGTTATATGCTTAAACAACATGCACCTGATCATCGCAATATGTTTAAACCCTCTTTTTTAATCATCAAATGATACGTCGATACATACACATATACATGCATTAACACATACACATATACATTGATGCATATAAATAAATAAGTATATTCCTGTGTACAAAATAAATCTAAAAAAATTATAATTATAAGTAATCATTAAAAAATAATTTATTTATCCTAAGAAAGTTATTTATTTATTATTATTATTAATACTATGAAAACCTTTTTTATATTTTATTAGTTAGTATCATTAATAAAAAAAATTCAATCACACCTAAACATTTAATATTTATTTATTTTTTATTATTAGTTTTTGTTTATTAATCAATACCAATATTTAGTTAATACTTATTTTATATTATTAATATTTTATTTTTTACCATTATATCAAGAGATGTGGTTCTAGAACCGCATCTTTTGGCCATGTTTTTTTTTTCAAAACAAGCATAAGATGCGGGTTAGAGAGGAGAATCGCATCTTTTGAAAACACAATAGCATATTTTGATCACTTATGCACTAGTGTTTCCACCCTATAATTATATTAAAAACAACTATAGTGTATTTCATCTTTCAATTATAAATAACTTTTCTCTACCTTTATCGTTACATTTTTTTTCCTCCACTCACAACCATTTTTAAAATATATTAAAAAATTATAGGGAATAAACAGTGAACCCATAAATATACTCGGTAACATTTTCTATCTAGTCTACTCACAACCACTTTTATAATATAAAAACCATTTTCACATAATTTGGTGAAGAGAATGTGAATGCTCTAAATCACATTTTTCTCATGAAATCTTTCTATACTCACACCTCCAAACGATCTGACACACGCACACACAAAAAAAGAACAAATTTCCAACTTAGAAAAAACTAAATACTATAAAATATCAATTGATGTAAAATAAAAAGTATGCAAAAAGGGTAATGACTAGTGGCGGATCCAGGATTTTTGTACAATGGGGTCCCATTTTTCCGGTGTTCAAATAGTGTTAGATAGTGTTATATGGTGTTACATATTGTTATACGCTATTTATATAGTGTTATATATAGTGTTATAATACACTTCTCACACTTCTAGATTAATGTACAAGATCTTCTACCTATGTATGTATATGTAGTTAATACTATCTTTTGTGACCAGTCGATTATTACTGATAAATAATAAAAAAAAAAAATTCTCTTTTTGTAGTTAAGACTAGGGACAATTGCATATTCACCCTTAAAAATCATCTTAATTACATATTTACCCAAGCTCAAACTAAAATTGCATATTTCCCATACTTTATTAAAATTTCTTAACATGACAAAAATGCTCTTTCAACCATCTCTAATTTTCCCTTCTAACCACCTCCTTCTCTCTCTCTTGTCATGAGATTTGATTCAATCTTTTGATTAAAAACTACCATCTTTTTATACTGCACGCAACGAATTGAGCAACAAATTGTTTTAACATATATAAGCAACGAATTTTTATCTGTTACAAATCATCGATATTAAATCTATCTCTTATACTAAAGCAAAATAATGGTTGACTATTTGACCTTGATGTGGCTATTCTCTTTGGCCAGAGAATTGGTTGTTTAAGCGGCAAAATGATTTATATGGAAACTCACTCAATTCTCAATCACAGTTATAAATCTTCTCCAATACGTTTCATTCAATTGTGAAACCACTGATATGCTTTTCATATAGAAACCACAATCAATCATCAATTACTTGAAAATCTTCTACAAAACTATGAATACGTTTCCAATTTTATCGCGTATAAACAGTTTATTATGTTTAATTGGAGAATTCAAATGCCAATTAGCTTCACCTGTTTTGGTTTCTCTTCATCAGTCTTCAAATATGAATCATCGGTTAGTGGTTTCTTTCAATTGCTACTTATATTATGGATTATGTTGATATATTGTTCGGATTCCATCTCTGTTTGTGTGTTTTTAGTTGTTATAAGAAAGCCCTAATTTTATATGTCTCAATATTTATGTTGTTGTTGATGTTTAATCCGTTAATTGTTCTTTGATATGGGGTTGTAATGAGTTTATTGTTCTAATTTCAATCTAAGTTTGTGTGTTTTGTGTTGCTATTATAAACTCTAAGTTAATTTGTCTCAATCTATGTTCTGGTGATTTTTCATATTTTCTGTTTTTTTTTGTTACATATCATAATCCTTGATTTTTTTTGTAATTTTATTTTACTGTGTACTTATGTTTTCTCTTAATAGACGATGATTTTTGTTTTATTTCAGGTATGGTTAGTTTTTGGTTGATATGAAGCCACAATGCATTACTCATTAATTTTATTCTCATTGTTCTTCATAACATGTTTTTATTGTTTCATAAATCTCTTAACTGACAATGATTTTTTTATTCAGGCATGGTTAGTTGTTTTTTGGTTGATATTAAGCGTAATTGCAATAATCATTAATTTTCATCTCATTCTTCTTCATATTGTTTGTTTTTGTTTCATTAATAAATCTGAACCCTAACTCTGTTTTGTTTTATGTTTTTCCCCTTTACTCATATGATTTTTGTATTGACAATGAGTATACTTTTTGTTTGCAGGAATGGATCGTGGCTTTCTGGTTGATATGACGGACCCGTATAAATCTGAGTTGGTATAATTCATTAACATTTTCTGATTGTTTTCGTTAACATTTTCTTATAAAGATATCATATTCTTTTACTTTTCAGGAATTGCCTATGTGATATCATATTCTTATTATTCAAGGAAAAGGTATGCTCATAGTTTTTCATGTTAGTAGTATGTTTTTCAGATACGCTTTGTTCTTAATTGGGGCAGAATAACAAATTTCTTGAGACTTTATTTATTAGGTAAGTTGATTGTTGGATACCCCTATGTTGATGTCTATACAAATTTCTTGATCCTCTGTTTCGTTCCAACTTCCACACTATTATTCCAGCAGCAAGTTTATAGATTTTATGGTTATTATTATTTGATGAGATTTCATTGATTAGGTAAATTGGTTGTTGGATTGAGTACTGAAATGTTTATTACTTAATCAATCAATTGTTTATTATTGTTGCAGCAAGTTTCAGTTCATTAATCAATCAATTGTGTTTGTAGCGTTTTGAGTTATTTATAATAAGAAGTTTATAGGTTAATTGCAAGTAGGTATGTTCAAAACTGATTTCCATATGTTTTTTTATCTAAAGAGTGTGTTTTTTGGTGTTTTGATTTGTTTATTTTAACATAATTCTTTTTAATCTCTATTATTAAAATGTTATATCTTCATTTATTTTCTACCAGGTAACTTGCAAAAATTCAGCAATAAACCAACTGTGAACAATTGACCCATAAGTGTCATTCCTACGTATATATACATATATACAGACATACAGACATACACATATATGAATGTGGGTTAGATTGTATATATGATGATCATAGTGAACCTACCATTTGAAAGGGACAAGACGAAGTAATTAGTAAGATTGGAACATAGTGCAGACAGTAACACATTTAGGTACTTACTATCAATATTTTCGCCAACCAAAAATAAATGTCATTTTATTTAAAGGTTATAAGTTCAAGTCTTATTGGTATATTTAATATTCTTCAGTTAAGTATGGTGGTGCTGAATTCTAACAACTTTAATGAAGTTGTATTGGATGGCAAAAAGGATGTTCTGGTCGACTTCTATGCTCCCTGGTCAGTCATGTTTGGTTTACTTATAGTTTTCACGGTCTCCTTGGTCATTTTATAGAGTCAATTTCTAATTTATTCTGGATAAGTTAACTAATTATTGTTCACTTACATTTTACAGTTTTGTTTCCTGTTACAGGTTTGGCCATTGCAAGATCCTTGCTCCTATATGCATCTCAGCCTTTTATATTAATTTGTTTACTAGACCCCAAATGTGCAAAACCAATATACTAACTGTTTCTTCTTTGTCACAGATCATGAAAACCTTGCAGTTGCATTTAAGAATGAGTATATTCGAGAAAAGTAATAAGATAATTTTGGCTCTTTAAAGGGTATCGGGTGTACACGTTTATGGTTTTATGTGGGTAAAAATTACCTTTTGGTATGCTCATAACTTGGAAGCTGATCTTAAACTAATCTCAAATACACCCTTGAAATATCATATACTCAACTACACTTCTATCAAGTATAAAACTAAAATCATTTCAAGTTTTACAACAACTTCTACATACTGTTCATTTTATCTTTTGAGATACTATAATATATTTAGATTCTATGCTCGCAGTCAGATGTGTATCACCTGATACTAATAGTTAAATCATTTATTATTATTTTTTTATCAAGGTTTGAATTGGTTCTCATGATGGCAAGACCAAGACATCCCTTGAAGGTAAACTACACGATTTGGTTAGCTAATGTATTCAACGTGTCAGTTTGGGCAAGTTTGAAAAGAGGGGATGGAAATGGCTTAACTAGGGTTAGTCACATGATTCGAAAACGAGGGAGTTGAAGACACAAAGGGTGAGCCTTGGGCCTAGGTGCTTAAAAAGTGAGGATTTTTTTAAGCAAGGCAAACAATATAAATAAACCATTTTCTAGGGTTTCTGAGATGTTATAGGTTCCAGGCCAGTTTTGGATATTTTTCTAGCTGCTCGGTTATGCTCCCAGGTACGTTTAACGGTTCAAACCAGGAGGCTAACAAAAATCATTTTTGTCTTCAATTTTTTTCTAAACAAAAAACTAAGATAATATGCTTGACGAGATTTTATAATTTTGATAATAATCTGAATTTTTGTTCATTACTTTGTATGGATACTGAACCACTGGTTGACCATTGTGGGTGAACATATGTGATTGGGAAAATTTTGTTTAACTATTAGTCTTTTTAGTTATCTTTTTTTTAGATTACTACTTTAGTTTAGGAAAACTGATGAACATTTTGTTGTTGTTTTAGTGGTTTGGGACCTAGGGAAGCAAAAACCGACTATAAGGTAAATTTCAGGAACTTTGCAAAATGGCTATGGGTTGGATGTTGTTTAACTATTAGTCTTTTTAGTTATCTTTTTTTTTTTAGATTTATGTGTTTAACCCATTTAGAAATGATATAGTATAAATGTCCAGTTGAACAACTTAAAAATTTGATGTGCAATGTAGCTTGCCTACAATAGGAACGATGATAGGAGTGACCCTTCAACATGACCTCCAACATTAAGTAAAAATTCGTTAGTTTTATTTTTTTAAATTCATTAGTGGTCATTTGTTTTTTTTAACTCATTAGGTATTTAATGGGTCAAAATGGGGGTTTATACTGATCTGAATTACTTCTTTTTCTACATTTTAAAATTATAATTCGCGTATCAGATATGTTAATAAATATTGTTTCTTCGCAATATCCGACCCTTTTAATGAAATGATTTGCCGCTTTGTTCATTTGTTAGATAAAAGTTGATTTTTTGTGTTGTTAATATGCAGGTTGATCTACAGGGTTATTTTAGATAGCAATCATGTTCCTTTGAGCTAAGAGGTACTATTATCAGCAATTGGCATTATTCAGATTTATGAATTAAATTGTTTTCATCATTCAAATACGGTAATACACAAATCTGTAGCCTAGAATGATCATATTTGATATAAAAACTTTTTTTTAATTGTTCTTTTATATGGAGATGGTAAGTTCATTTTTTATTATTGTTACCTAATATATATGATTGTAACTTCAGTTATAAAAAGGTATATACACATTTTTAATTATATGTTTTTTTTTGTAAAGGTATACGGTGCTTCCAAGTTGATGTTATTGCTTCCTATACAATGCGGGTCTTGCGATTCGATACACTTTGGATTCAGGTTGCAAACGGGTTCCAGTTATTTATGTTGATGTTCATTAAGGTAATATAATTGTGGAGGGTTATATCATCCTAATAAAGTTTTTGTTATATCTTTACAAATAAATCAAGATATGTGGGACCCATTTCATGTTGCTTGCGAATTATAATTGTTGGTTTGTGGTCTCACTAGCTAGATTGTGTTAAAAGATTTGTGTTTCATTACAATCGTGTTTGGCATATTATCACACATTGTGTTGCATTTAGTAAGTTTAATTTTAAATATCTTTTATTAAATATTAAATTGCTATAGTGAGCGCTGATAACGTAACGAGCAAAAACGATGTAATTAAGTACGTAGAATGGAATTGATAACAATACCGTTTGTATGGTTCTAGATTGATTAATAAGATATGTCGATATCCTTTTTTTTTTTTGGAATATCACGACTTTAATATTCGAAGTTGCACTTTCGGTTGTTATATCCACATGGTACTATACCAAACCAAACTAATACCATAGATTACTATAAAATACCGGGTTATGCGGGTAATAAGTGAGTTAGTGAAATACCAAATTGGTATTTTGCAGATTTGGTCCTTACTGATGGAACGTTGATTTCATTTAAAAGTTTGTGTGTTTATGTCAACACTATTAAATAATAAAATTTATTGTGAGACCACCCGTGTAACATACGGGATCTTAGACTAGTTAAAAATATATGAACACATATACAAATGGCTAGGATGAGCTGCAATTTTGAACTTGGTATGCATTAGATTCAGAGCCGATTTTGGGCCTGTGCAGGAGGTTCCACTGCACATGGCCCAAACCATTGAGGGGCCCAAAATTGATATATCTTTATGTTATATATAAAGCTATTGTAGAATAGAGAAATATGCATTCTCCCTTGGGCTGAATGGAAGCATCGCTTCTATGGGGTTGTTTTGAGTTCGAATCCCACTAGCAGCATGTTTTTTTTTTTCTTTCTTTCTTTCAGTTGCTCCGTATTTTCTTTGGGCCTCAAGGGGCTGATTCAGCTTGGCCCCATAAAGCTTATTAATAAGGTGGAAAGGTCACAATTCACATAAAGCTAATTTTTTTTAGTCTTTAGTTTCCCATTTAGCCATTTGCATAATACATTTTACATATTTTTTTTGTTTAAATGTGTAAGTTTTTTTTCTCATTTAACCATGTACATTAAATAAAGAGTTTACATGTTTTCTTTTTTGAATTGTAATTTTTTTACTTGTTCATTTCTCATCTAACCATTTACATTGTTCATTTCAATATGTTTATACATATTATACTTTTTTTTCTTGAAATATTAGTGTTAGCTAATTTTTGCTTGTCTGGAAGGTGTTGAAACCAATTTTAGGTGTATTAACTTATTTGTAACATAAAACTTTGATTTATTGTTTTAATTGATGCTATTTGATATGTGTATTTACTCTATGAACATGGATAATTGTGACAATTGATAAATCATTCTAAAACTAATTGTGCTATCTTTATACCATTTTTTAGATAATAGTCGAATCCTATATTTTGATTGAAACACATGATGTGCATATTAAAATTTTGGTTGCTAATCGTGGACTTTGAGATATGCAACTTGTCGTTGGACCATGGCAACTTATTCATTAGTTGAACACAAATGGAGAACATCATGATTCGTTTAACTATTTAACATAGATCATTTTGCAACAATTTTTTTTGTTTATAGATATTACAACTATCGTCTTATTACTGATTTTATACAAATAAGTTTATATGTAGAGGCCCATATTTTCAACTCGCACAAGGCCTAAAAATTCTTAAGGATTCTCAGGGACGGCCCTGATTAGATTTATTAGATTTATGTATGCAATAAATGTATTTTGTGTGTTGTATTTTAATTAAGAAAAAGGAGGTGATACAGATTCTTTAAAGCTACAATTTCTTCATTAACTTGATAACAAGATTCCTTTGACCTTTAATAACCTTCACAAATATGGTGGCGTCAGTAGGATATAGGGATGAGCTTTTTTTCCCAAATACCCGTACTCGTACCCGTATCGTATCCATACCCGTACCTGTACCTGTACCGATTTTAAGTATTTGGTACATGTATCGGTACCCAGTTTTATTGATTTTGGTATTCGGTACTTTCGGTATTGGTACATGTACGACTAAAAACGGGTACTGGTACCGAATTCTATGTATACCTTTAAAAGTTTTTTTGTATTATCTTTTATTTCATATTATGGTATTTATAGTGTACTCGTATTGATTTTACCTATATGGTACCCGTATCATATTGGTACTCGTACCAGTTTTACCTGTTTGGTACTCGTACTATATTGGTACTCATGTCAATTTTACATATTTAGTACTCGTACAAGTGCTCAAAAATTAAATAAAAACAAAATGGTACCAAGCGGGTAGTGTACCAAAAATACCCGTACCAGTACCCGTACTCGTACCCGTACCGTACCTATATATTTGGTACGGTATATGGTACCTAGTTTTGTTCAAAATTCGGTACCGGTATTTTCGGTACTGGTACGGGTATAGGTACGGGTACTGTACCAATCCCATTCCTAGTAGGATATATGATATCAAGTTTACCCAATCCCAATTCCTCCACCTTATTACTCCATCCCAAACCAAGCTACCAAAGACCCCAATAATCCAACATAGGATTAACTCAAAAGGAGTAAAAGGAAACCATTGACATTATTAATAAGTTTTTTTTTTGGGTAAACATTATTAATAATGAACGATTAAGTTCTAATAATTATATTAACAAATAAAAAAAAAAACTAGTTAAAAATGTAATTATTAAATTTTTAGTATAAGTAATGGTAAAATGGGCATTACATAATTTATTTTTAATAAAGTAAATCAAAATGGATACATTTGCAATTTTTTAACTAAAGAAGGGGAAATATGTAATTTTAGTTTGAGCTTGGGTAAATATGCAATTAAGATGATTTTTAAAGGTAAATATGCAATTTTCCCTTAAGACTATGCGAGGTTGATATGTTCCTTATCACTGAAGTATTACAAAAGGAGTTACCGATAGACAAGAATGCTAAACGAAGCTCCATAAGGTGAAGAACAATAATAAAATTAGATATTAAAACTTTAGTAGGTGGTTATTAACAAGCTTTTGGTTAGCTCTTACATTAATAGTAGTTGGTATATAAAATAGTTATTTTTACAAATTTTAAATTTGTGTTGTTTTTGTGCAAAAGAATTACATACTTTCTTTTTATTTAGAGTTAAATTTCATTTTAAATCCTGTGGTTTGGATCATTTTAAAAGTTTAGTCCAAATGTTTCATTTTTCGTCTATGGGTCAAAAAGGTTTCACCTTTGCCATTTTAGTCCACTGGGTTAACTTCATCCATTTTTTTTGTTAACGGTTAACTTCATCCATTTTTTTTGTTAACGAGAAGGGTAATTCAGTCATTTTATATTTAATTCTGTTAACTAGAAGGACAATTCGGCCATATAAAATGACCGAATTGCCCTTCTCATTGACAAAAAAATGAATTAAGTTAATCTATTGGACTAAAATGGCAACGGTGAAACTCTTTTAGACCCATAAGCGAAAATTGAAATCTTTGAACTAAACTGTCAAAATAACCTAAACCATAAGGACTAAAATGGCGTTTAACTCTTTTATTTATAAAAAACTCTTTCTGCACATACAGAGACAGAGTACAATTTTTTTTTTTATTAAAAGACAGTCCTTGCACATGGTAGAAGATGTAATTGTTAGAAGGGCAATTTCGGTCTGTGGCAATGTAGCCATAATAACTGAATTATTTTATGGCAAATATGTTATTGTAATAAGTAGTTGTAAATTGGAACCCGTTGACAATCAAATTCTTTTTAATTTCAAATATGTGACTTCAAATATATGGATGGTTAAACCTTGATTGAGTCCACCGTCTCAAAGACTTTTTACTATTTCATATAGAGTGACGTGATATTGCTAATTCAAGGTTGTTCACACCTTTAATAAATTGCATCGTGTAGGTTAAATATAATTTTATTTCTCAACCCAACTACTCCCTTGACTATTATAATGTATAAATTATTAATCATTTTATATCAGTTAGTTTTTCATATTCCCATTTTTTATATAGTATCACAATTTTAATATTCGGACATGTAAGGACCAACTATACATATGTAATACCATCCTCTGGAACAAGGAAAAAATATTATAGTTGTGCCTAATCAACGTTAAGTATTGATCTTATTCATCAGCTGAGGTAATATGATATAAAATGAAACCTAAATAATAATAATATCAATCAATGATGGATAGCCTCTTAGAAATGAGGTCTCAATTTATAACTTAGATAAAGGTGACTAATATAGAATTATAGATGTAATAGAGTAGAAGTAAGCTTTGTTATTAAAAACTATAATAATATCAAAGGTGTGATCTAGTAACTCGACTTTAATAACATACCTTACCTTCGATACCCAATATACACTTTAGAAAAAGAAATGTATAGGGATTGCACCGAATTAAAGTATCATATGTTGATCATGAAGTCAATGTTAGTTAAGACTATGTGTTGTTGATGTGTTCCTTATCATTAAAGGATTATGTGGAGGAATGATCCGGCCCGGATTTCAGGTCGAATATCCATCACTAATTGAGTGACAATAAATAAATATGGAGGATATCTTCATGCAAATATACGTACGGAATAATCTCCGACAAAGTAAGAGATGTCGCCTAACCGACTTCCCTACCTAAGAGGAAACCCTAAATTCACCCATAAGTATAAATAGAGATGCCGTCCTGAAGGTAAGACACATTGTTCTCTCTCATTACATTCTATTTTACTCCCACAAACGAATTCTTATTCTCACGCCAGAGGGTGGTTACAGGAAGAACCCCATTCCTGTAACGAGTCCTAACGGTGTTCTGCTTTAGATTGGTGATCAGATCACTCTTCATCAGATCAACCAATTGAGGGACGTATTTCAGGTGACGTTCCTACATTGGCGCCATCTGTGGGACCTGCAAATACTAAAGAATATGTTACCATGATGAGTGCTCCGAACACAAGTACTATAACTTCTAGTACCGTTTTGACTTCCATCACTGAAGGAAGTATAACATTGGCAAATATTAAAACTATGGTTTCGACTCCAGCAATTACTAGGTCTTTGGCACTCGAGTTTGACGTTGAGTTGCTCCCAGGATACAAAAGGGGACATATGGGCACCGCGTCCTCCGGAACTGGATTTCCTCTCCCTGGCCAAGGAACTACACAGCCTTCCACTATGTCAGTGACAACAACAACTACCCCGACCTCCTCAACACAGGGGCGTCGCTAAGCACCCGTTCACCAATGTTTACGCTAGCCTCAGGATCAAGAAACTACTATTAACGGCCAGCCCAACCAGTTTACATGACTACAGGAGGAACAGCGGCATAATATTTCTCATCAAAAGAAAACTTTCAGTTCCCTCCATTACCACCTCACCAACCGGTGGTAATGCCGAGGGCCGTGTTGAACACACGAATTACCCCCGGAAATCAAGCTTACATACCGACTTATTATTACAAGCCACCATACATGTACGCGCCTCCCTAGATGTATGGAAATTCACATGAGGGGAGGCAAATGGTCCAGTGGGGTTTTCAATACCCACAACCTCCGTTTTAGCACGATGGTTGCAGTCCTTATGCCATACCCAGTCATAATACAACAACACCCACACCGGGCGGGAATACAACTAATATTGGGCAAGAACCAAATTACGGTCAAATAGGACCATCATTAGCAAATCAGACGGTAACCCCTCTAGCTACTTAGGGCCGCCTATAGTAATACTAGTAGACCTAGTAGAAGAAGATGAGCTGACTAGACCCTACAAACCGGCTGAGGTCACTTTTAGATCAATGTTTTCCAGACGCATAGCGGAAGCTCCTATTAAAGAGAAGCCGAAGATGCCGCCTACTGTTGAAAGTAAGCGGAACTAGTGATCCGGATGATCACATTAATCCGTTTAGAAGCGCGGGGAAGTAGCCTTATGGCCAATGCCCCTGTGGTGTAAGATGTTCGTGCAAACCCTAGTAGGATCGGCTCGCGTATGGTGGGATAGCCTCCTTGTCGGGGGAAGTGATAGCTTTGAAGAGCTAGTAACGAAGTTTTCGCAACAGTTCAGTCAACAGGGGAGACACACCAAGGATAGGAACAAAGTGCTACACATACGTCAGCGAGACAATGAAACAGTTGAAAACTTTTTGACAAGATTCAACAAAGAAAGCATTGCCATCTCTGGCGTGACCCAAGATTTGACATGCGACACTTTCTTACAAGGCGTAAATGATGATGAGCTCCTTACAAAGTTGCATGATAGAAACGGGGTTTGATGTATTGTAAAATACATCTTTATTCGTGTCCGTTTTAGTCGATAGATATTCGTTTTTGTCCGTTTTTTGCTTAGAATGTACATACTTTTGATATTTTGTGATTTCCAGGTCTTTACAGCCAAAAGGAGCAGAAACAAGTCAAATCCTAGAAAGGCGAAAGGCTGGAACGGAAATCGGGAGCTGATTAAACTCGAGGGACCAAAGTGCAAAAGGCTAAAAGTTGTTTTAAAAAATATATACTATACTTGAGGGGACTAAAACTGCCATATATGAAAAATGGAAAATTGATCATGGAAAATATTGAATGATGAAGGACCTAGATGAAAGTTGCAATTAAATCATACTTTGAAACAAAAGAAAAGAAATCATTATGTTCTTTCATGATTCACGAGGCCATGGGGTCCCACTTTTGACCAATGAAATCTTTGTTGACTAGAAAAAGAGATGGTTTTTTTTTTTTTTTTTGAAAGGTAAACTTTATTAACACAACCGTCACCTCAAACCGAGGCAACGCAACAACAACACCGTTAAATCATTACAAATTTACACCAATCGTTCCATGTAGTAACTATTCCTTTATTCCTAGTTTTGAACCATAAAAAACCCAGTTTCCTCACTTCGCCGCAAATGTAATCAAGCTTCACCTCTTTGCTATTGAATCTAGCTTCGTTCCTCATCCTCCAAATAGCCCAGCACCCAATTCTAATCAGCCCTTTAAATGCTTCCCTCTTCATACCAGTAAGGCCCACATGATTATGGATTTCCAGGAGGTCCCTGAAGGTGAACACCACCAACGGCTGGCACTTGCACCAACTCCCTAACCAAGACCATAGCATAGAAGCGTAATAACACGTAGTAAACAGATGCTCCACAGTCTCATCTCCTTCACCGCACAGCCCACAAACCAAACTGCCAACATCAATGTTACGCTTAAACAAAGCCTCAACGGTTGCAATTCTATTCATCTCCGCTCGCCAAATGAAAACATTAACTTTTTTCGGGATCCACTTGCAGTTTTCCGGAATAAACACATTCGCCTGGCTTCTACCACTGTCCAGAATCAACCTTCCGGATTTCACCGAGTACTCCTCCTCTTTCACATCTCCGGCCCCCGCCCAATACCAAGTGTCACGGACCAAGTTCAGGTTAGCATACTGCAACATCGACACAAGAGCCACCAGATCATTAACCTCACTTTCCGAACCAATAGGCCTTTTCCATCTCCAGATCAAACTGCCACCCCCGAGCCGATTGCCAAGCACATCACTAACTTTACATTTTTTATCCTCCTCTAATTTAAAAAGGTTAGGAAATACCTCGCACAGCGGTTTACTACCCAGCCAATTATCCGACCAAAAAACTGTATCCTCGCCATCACCCACGGAAACTTTGAATCGATACCTTAAAGCCATGATGTTACCGACCGGTTTGCTTATGGCCTGCACAATATTAAACCATACACCTCCGAGCGACCTTTTAGCCGGTAAAAAATCCCCACAAACTCTGTTACTGTGAATGGCATTAAGAATTTTACACCATAACTTATTCTTTTGGGTAATAAATCTCCAACCCCACTTGTTTAAGAGGGCTAAATTGACGTTTTTTAACTTGCTGAAGCCGAGCCCGCCACTCTTCACCGGAAGCGTAACCCTATCCCACGCCACCCAATTTAATTTTTTGATGGCGCTATCCCCGTTCCATAGGAAATTTCTCATCTTCGATTCTAAGTCTTTTAAAACTTTCACCGGAGCTCTATATAAGGAGAAAAAGTAATTCGGGAGGCTTTCGAGAACGGCTTTAATTAAAGTAATCCTACCTCCAATGGACAACAAACCTGCCTTCCACTTGGCCAACCTAGTATCAAATATGTCATACACCGGCTTCCAGTTTGCAATTCTGTTCATGTTTGCCCCGACCGTAAGCCCCAGGTACTTGCATGGGAAGGACCCTTCCTGACAACCCACTAACTCTGCCATACTAGCAACCGAATTCTGACTGACCCCAATGGCGAACAGATTAGATTTGTTGATGTTTATCTTCAGCCCCGAACAAATGAAAAAAACCCGAAGAATCCGCACAATATTCTTGATATTCTCTGGCGACCAATTCCCCAGAATTATGGCATCATCGGCATAAAATAGATGAGATACACACGGACCATTAGGGACTTGAATACCCGAAAAAATATTTAAACTTTCAGCTTTAACAATCATACAGGATAACATTTCCATGACCGTAAGGAAAAGGAATGGGGATATCGGATCACCTTGGCGAAGACCCTTATGGCACTGAAATTCAAATGTGGGAGAACCGTTGACCAACACCGACGATCTAGCCGACTCCAGAATGCCTTTAATCCACATACACCACCTGTCCGGGAAACCCATCTGTCTCAACGACGAAATTAAGAAGTTCCAGTTTACATTGTCGTATGCTTTCTCGAAATCAATCTTCAAGAAAAAGGCCTTTAGTTTATTCTTCTTTCCCCAGTTCAAGATCTCGTTGAGGATAAGAGGCCCGTCAAGAATGAAATTACCTTTTACGAAGGCTGACTGAGACTCCGATATAACCGAACCGATAACCCTCCTGAGACGGTTGGCGAGCACTTTAGAAATCACTTTGCTGGTAATACCAATGAGATTAATTGGACGATATCCGTTGAGCTCCGTAGGATCCTTAGTCTTTGGGACCAACGTAATAAAGGAACTACCCACACCGATGCTAATCGATCCTTTAACATAGAATTCATTCATGATATCAATAAAATCTTTTTCAAACAGCTCCCAATATTTTTTAATAAATTTCATATTTAGACCGTCTGGCCCCGGGGCCTTATCATCACCACAGTCGTTAACCGCTTCCTTAATCTCCGCCAAGGAGAATTCATTGATTAGAGAATCCTTTTCCTCCTGGTTTAGTCTCAATATGGATTCACAAGAGATATTAGGCCTTTGAATATGATCTTCAGTGAACCGGTTCCTAAAAAACCTCATAACTTCACTTTTTATCTTGTTCGGCTTGGAAACCCAGTTACCATTAATGTTTAGACCAGGTATCTGATTCACAGCCCGCCTAATGTTGACATGGGAATGGAAAAACTTCGAATTCTCGTCGCCTTCAAGAGCCCATTTCGTCCTAGACCTTTGCCTCATATCTTCACTCTTACTCTTATCATGGTTGAGAATCACCTTTTTATTCTCCACGTACTCCCACTCCTCCACTTCAGTGAGATCCCGATCCTCCATAATTTTCTCTAACACCTCCAGCTCTTCTTCAGCCTTACAAACCAACTCCTCTTCTTTTCCCACACTAACCGATCTCCATTCCTTTATCGCATTTCTAATCGCAGCAAATTTTCTCATTAATCTGATGTCAGCACAATCGCTACCGGACTCGAATTGCTCCACCGCTTTTAAAACCGTTTCGTTAAACCCCTCCTTTTCAAACCAAGAATTATAAATCCTAAAAGGCTTCGCTCCAAAATTCTTTTTGCTAATAGTAAGTAACAGCGGGCAATGGTCCGAATGAGAAAAGGAAAGACCTCTTAGACAAGCTTCTGGCCAGGAATTAAAGAAATTATGGCACACAAGGAAGCGGTCGATCTTGCTAGGCTTCTTTCCGTTATTGCGGACACAAGTGAATTTCCTGCCTCTAAGCTCATACTCCAGCAAATTACAATCGAAAATGAAGTCATTAAAATTCCCAGCACACACATTCTTAAAAGAAGAATTTTTACGTTCTTCTTGGCTTCTAACCGCGTTAAAATCACCAGCTATCAACCACTTCCCATCAGCACCTTGCATGACCTCCCTGAGCTTATTCCACAGATTCAACTTATCCGGAGTTTTTTGTGGAGCATAGACGTTAACAATATTCAATTTTTCCCCAGATCCTTTAATTATACCACTGATCAGCAGGAAATTCCTGTCTTTAACTACGCTGGTAGCTTTGAAAATTCCCCTATCCCAGATACAAAGAATACCCCCAGACAAGCCAGAAGCGTCCACCCATTCAGCGCCAAAATCTTTATTTCCCCAAAGCTTTGCGAAATTAAACTTAGACAAATCCACTTGTTTAGTTTCTTGAATCAGCAAAAAATCGACCTTATTTTTTATTCTCAAATCCTTTATCCAGTTTTCTTTCACACCCCCCCATACCTCTAACGTTGAGCGAAAGAAAATTCATTGGTTAACCACATTGTTACCTTCATTTGCCATAATCTTCTGCACCAAATTGTCATGACCTGCCAGATCCGCACCAACCAAATTTCCAACCCGAATCGTCTCTCG
This sequence comes from Helianthus annuus, assembly GCF_002127325.2. Classification (NCBI taxonomy): domain Eukaryota; kingdom Viridiplantae; phylum Streptophyta; class Magnoliopsida; order Asterales; family Asteraceae; genus Helianthus; species Helianthus annuus. Next base: position 24,214,349 of record NC_035435.2, on the reverse strand, counting down.
CAACTCATCTGAGACCCCATCACCAGAGAACCTTCTCTCCTGAGTATCTTCCGCCAGGACATCCCCTTCCGAATCGGCACTACCATTAAATAATTGATCCGCCTCTGAATTCAGGTCAATGCCGATATCTCTATCTTGAGACCTAACATCCCCAATACCAGACTCCACCTTATTGACGTTTTTCTCCATTTGGGCCGGGAACTCAAAATTTTCAAAAGGCCTGTCCATCTCCCTTCTGGAACGTTTACGGGGCCTTTCAGAATTTGATGGGCTTGGGCTAAGGTTGGGCTTCTTATGTTTATCTTTTAAAATATTAAACGGTTTTTTCTTTTTTGACACCACTGTACAAGCTTCGGGCCCCACATTATAGTTACCTTTATTAGCACCTTGGGAAAAGAATAAACGGTTAACTCCAAAATGTCCCCCCCCATTAATTACCTCGGGAAACTCATTTGCCACCTTACGCATGCAAGGGGGAGTAGCTACCCCATCCTGACTCTTCGACTTCCCATGCAGTCTTCCATAATTAAACCCAGGTGACGTTCCACCTCCCCCCATATTACCAGGTCGTGTCGGACCATCTTCTTCTGAATTACCGGCCTCCGGTCTACTGGCCACCGGAGAGGACATCATCGGAGGGTCCGATCCGGATCTTTGCAAATTAGACACCGACTCCCCCAAGCAATCTGGGACCCAAGCGTCGACTTCTTCCTCTACTAGAATTCTGAAGTTCTTGTTCTTCCAAGACATTGAAATAACTTCCTTAATCCTACTGGCTTCACCCGCTAAGACTCCCACCCTGACCATCGAAAGATCCAAATCGACATCCAAGCTTTTGGGGTAATGAAGGACTTTTCCGAATAGACTCCCAATAAGAGAAAAAGCGTCTGAATCCAGTAACTGTAGCGGAATACCGATCAACCTTAACCACGCCACTCTCTCCATTGGGAGAGTCTGGCCCTTCCATTCTTCCACCTTGGAAAACCACGGACCCCAGACCTCCCGTTTTTCCAGAAAACTTTTAGTCGCCTCCTCGTCCAAGAACGATATGAGCAACGAGAGGCCTCCCAGATATTGAATTTTACTATATGGGACCTTTGCTATCCGTAGGAGCTTATCAAAATCTACCAGAGTCTTGAGATCCACCGTTCTACCAACCACTGATAGGCCCATTGAGTCTTTGAAAGCCAACGTTCTGTCAGGAACAACTACCACCCTGTTACCCGAAACTGAACCAGCACAACCATCCAACTTCGAAGAAGAACCTATAGATCCAGTGTCCTTTTTGAAAAGATCACTAAACAAGCGACCACCACCTATGTTAACCGACGCGTGACCTAACCCGAAACCCTGTTGGGCCCTTCCATTGTGTTCTTTGGAGACCCCCTTCCCCTTCTCTTGGCCCGAACCACCGCCCATGCCAGAATTCTCAGCTGCAAACTTAGCAACATTCACCCTGAGTTTTGAATTTCCCATCTTCGTCCCATTTAACGCCTTCTCCAATTCTTTTGCATCTCGAACGTTCTTGAAACTTATAAAGCCAAACCTATTACCGAGTTTATCCTTCTTCCTGGCGATGTATACCCCGTAGACCTCCCCAAAGATCTTCACAAACTCCGAAACCTCCCATGGGGTACAACCCAAAGGCAGGTTAGTCACAAAAAATTTTGTAATGGGCACTTTACCTGAATGGGCGATTGAGACTCCTTTCTTGCTGCGATGATGCGGATCCAACCACGGTCCTCCTTCGTCCTCAGGTTCCATACTACAACCGACCGGAAAAAGCCAACCCAGACGGCGAGTGGATGAAGAAACAACTCAGAATAGAAAAAGAGGTAAGATCAAGATTCACTACCCAGAGGAACCGAACAAACCTCACTCGCTATACCAGGTTGATCCCCATCGTCGAGCGCGTCCGGCGAAGGTGGAGTTCCGGCGACTTTTGGTTGTTCAGAGAGAAAAACTTTTCGGGGGAAAGTAGATTTTACAAATTCATTTTTATATCTAACATAAAAAAAGAGTTAGAAAAAGAGATGGTTGAGCGAGTTTAATTAAAATAGTGTGCCATTGATTTTATTTTGGTTCGTATGGAGCATGGGCCACCAACATCTCATTATAAATTTTGGCAACATCTAAATTAATGAATGGGTTTCGATTGGGCCACCAAAAGGAGGCATACTCCTTGGGACGCACGTACTGAGGGAGGCGGCTATTATTTGGGGCGGTGCTATTAATATTTGAAGAAAAAATCATTCTTGGAGATATATAATAGTACTAAGGAGGGTTCTTTGGGAGGAGATCGGACACACGACATCAGACGCACGATCAGAAGAAACACAGCAGCATCAACTACGAATTTGGAGTTCTTGACGACTTTTGGAGGCTGTTTGAAGGTTCTTGGAGTGTTCGGAAGCAAGGAATCATTTGGGTAATATCTTGGAGCGTTCGGGGGTGAAGATTACAGGTTTAATCATCCTTTATCTTTCGTTTTCGTTCGTTTTTACTTGTAACTCAATGAATTCAGATTATACTATGATTATGAATATGTTTCTGATTATGTTTTCCGGCTAAATACTTCATACTACCTAAGTTATGACAATGGTTTAATGAAGTTTGGATTTTTATTCGGTTTTTGGCGTGGTTTATGGATTTTCTTGTATTGTAAAGGCTATGGAATTTTAACTTGGTGTATATGCATGCTTGATATTTGTTTTATCGCTGTTTATCGCTTCGTATGATCCTTGGTGACGGTCTTTATCACATAATAGGATTGTGCTAGGGTTCTTAATTTAGGTGAGTGTCTATATCACATAATAGATCATTAATCCTTTAGGGTGAAAATTGCATAATAACCTTAGAAGTAATAATCGGTAATTTAATAAAATCAAGTGTTCTGCTAATCTTGTCGTTGTGAGGCTCGAGGTTATTAATAGGTCTCGGTTTGGTTTATAGCTAGGTCTAAAAAATTGGTCTAGTCCTTAAACATTCTCTTGTCTATTAAACCAAGATTAAAATCCATAGTTGCCTTAGACTTTCGCACTGTGAGGTAGATTGTCTTATTTAGGCACTTTCAAGAAACTAGAGGACTGTGAGGAAATCTAGAAAACCGGTAATCATAACAGCTTAGGTAGTGCCACAAGAATCACCTTTAGAGGGATTGAGGGGCTTAGTTGGTATCTTAATAGGTTTAGCATTTAAAGATCCCGGTTCCATACCAGAAAACTATCGAATAGAAATCCATTCCGAGTTAAACTTGCGTCTAGCCTAGGTAGTCTTCATCACCACTGGTCAAAACCTTCGTTCGAGTTCGTGTCTAGTCTTTTAGCATTATTTTAATATTTTATTTAGGACTTTTAGAAACCCCCCTTCCATAAACAAATTAGTTAAGTCGTGTCAGTCTAAGTCTAGATAGAGTCATTAGCGTAATTTAGTAGACTCTCTTGGGTTCGATACTCGGACTTCCTTAGGCTACATTGCATCGATCGGTACGCTTGCCGGTCATGTGGTTTAGGTTTTAGAGAGTCTTAGTTTTATAAATTTAAAAGTTAGAGAGTCTAGTTTAGGGTTTATTTTAGTTGTTTTATTTAAACCACTTTTAGCACATCAAGTTTTTGGCGCCGTTGCCGGGGACTCTTTGGCGATTGTGCTGATTACTTTGTTTGGGCTTATTTGACGTATTACGTGCTATTTGTTTGTTCGTAGGAGTCTAGTTATATAAAAAATCAAAAAATCACATAATAATAAATTTGTTTAATTGTCTTTTCTAGTCTATTGAGTCGTTCTTAGAGTCTTCTTACTTGGTTGTCTTCGGTTTTTGCAGTGGATGCCCCATACGCGCTCGCAGGGACCGCCGCCGCCGCTTCCGTTTACAGTCAAGTCGTCCGCTTCATCCGTTGCACCCGAGGTAAGTTCTTTTAGATCGTCCTCTTCTCCATCACACACCGACTTCATTCCGAAGTCATCATCACACGTATCACCCCACGTTTCCCCACCACCCTCCCGCTCTCGTACACCTAGTCCTTCACCCGCTATGGCAAACCGCACCATTTACCAGCAGGCTACCACCGGTTTCACCGGTGCTACATCACCCATCACCTTTCCAAACATCGCGAATGATAGTTCCTGGCAGATTCCTTCCTACATCATGACGGCCATCACCAATTCATGCCAGTTCCATGGTCGTGACAACGAGGATGCACCCGCTCACATCAATCGTATCACTCGTCTTTGCAGCACCTTCTCCATCGAGGGGGTGAACCTCGATGCTCGAAACCTTCAGGTCTTTCCATTCTCACTCGCTGGACGCGCAGCCGTCTGGTTCGATTCTCAGCCTGCAAGCACTTTCACTACTTGGGCAGGTCTTCGTGATGCTTTCTTAGCCAAGTACTTTCCCCAGCCAAGGCGTCTCGCCTTCGTGACCAGATTCACTCTTTCCGCACGGAGCCTGATGAGCCGTACCACTTAGCTTGGGAGCGTTTTCAGACACTGATCTCCCGTTGTTCTCAGCATGGCTTGTTTGATTGGGCGTCAGTTGAAAAATTCTACAATGGTCTTACTCCTGAGATTAGAGCTCGTTTCGATACGTCAGCAGGAGGGCAGCTTATGGGTAAAAAGACAGTGAATGAGTGTAACGATTTGTTTGAGAGCTTCGCCCACTCTGATATGGATTACGGCACTACCAGCAGGACTTCCATTCCTGTGCGTACCTCCTCGGCCAGTCGAGGGGTAAACCAAGTTAGCTTGGATCCATCGGTAGCTGCTATAGTCGAGAGTTTGAGGTAAGAGGTGCGACAAGAGCAGAGTGAGATTAAGAAAAAAGTTGATAGGTGTGAGGTATGTAGAGGTGGTCACGATACGATAGAATGTCCTACCCTTACTCTTGAGCAGGTAGAGTACATAGCCGGCCAATCTAGGGGTCCCACGAATCCATTCAATAATTCCAATTACAACTCCAACTGGAGCGGTAGTGGTAATACTAGTGGTTATCGTTCGTCTGGAAATCCTCCTGGATTTCCATCTGGTCAGTATCAGAGTAGAGGGCCCGGTATATACACGAGTACTGGTTTAGGTCAGGGTGGGCAGTTTAGTGGTTCAGGTTCGAGTGGGCAGTTTGCTAGTGGGGGGTCGACTCAGGAGAATCAAGGTAGTGGAAAGGCTCTAGAGGGTAGTATGAGTAGGATGGAGGAGATGTTCGCTCAGATGATGACACAAAATGCGCAGTTGATGACGCAGAATCAGCGACGCAGAAATCTCTCACTGATTTGGCTAAAAATCAGGAGCAGATTAATAAAAGTCACAAGATTCAGCTCAAAAGTCAGCAATCCACACTTTTAGATCTTCAAAGAACAGTAGGTGGAATTGCCAAACTGTTGCAGGAGCATCCACCAGGTCAGTTTTCGGGAAATACCTTCACAAATCCCGCGAATCATTCAGCTAAAGCTATTACGACCAGCAGTGGAAAGAGTTTGGGAGAGGTTGTGAGAGAGAGAGAGTTGAGGAAGAGAAAGAGGATGAAGTCGATGAGGAGATCGAGATGGAGGCTCTAGGAAAGGTGCACATGAGGCTAGACCCAGCAAGTACCGCTTACGCCGAGGAGTCACCAGTAGAGAAGAAAGTGGAGAAGCAGCCGACGAAGGTTCGGCCATCACCAGTGATTGATCACTCCCACCTTCCGTTTCCCGCCCGCCTTAAGCAGTAGAAGTATGCTCAGGAATACGAGCAATTCCTCGAGATGTTCAAGCAGTTAAAAATCAATCTTCCGTTTATCGAGGCACTTCAGTCTATGCCTAAGTATGCTAAGTCTCTCAAAGATCTTTTGAAGCGTAAGGAGAGAACTGGTGAGCTTTCGAATATTCCATTCACAGTAGGTTGTTCCGCGGTAGTCTTGAATAAGCTACCAGAGAAATTAACCGATCCTGGTACTTTCACCATTCCATGTCTCTTTGGGGAGCCGTTACCCCCGCTCACGCTCTAGCCGATTTAGGGGCCAACATCAATCTGATGTCGTTTTCGTTGTACGAGAGGCTTGGTTTAGGAGAGTTGATGCCCACTCGTATGTCGTTGTCCTTGGCTGACCGATCAGTCAAATATCCTCATGGGATAGTGGAGAATTTGCTGGTTAAAGTAGATAAGTTCGTATTTCCGATAGATTTCGTTGTGCTTGATATGGAGGCTGATGAGAGAGTTCCTATTATTCTGGGCCGTCCATTCCTTAGAACCGCAAAGGCGATCATCGACGTCTTTGACGGTAAGATTTCTCTTCGTACTGGTGACGAGATTGTCACATTCGAGATTGATAGAGCGATGCAACATCCAGGAGGTCGAGATGATGATAGCGGGCCGTGTCATTCTGTTTACTTTCTAAATTCTTTTATATCCTGTGTCGACACGTGTTTCGAGTACATTAGTGGAGCTGATTTAGTGGGTGAGGGAGTTGTCGACGAGCCCGAGGAAGAGAAAGTTGAGGAAGTTGAGGAGGAGCAGTCGGATGAGAGTGATGAGTTGTGGGCTCCTGAGACGTTGGAGCTCAACGAGATTAGTGATGAGAGTACTCTTGTAGAGATTCCACCGCCTTAGAACTTAAGGTTCTTCCATCGCACCTTGAGTACGCATTTCTAGGAGAGGAGCCGAATATGTCTGTCATCATATCTTCGAAGTTGATAGAGGAGGAGAAAGTGAGATTGCTTGAGGTGCTGAGAGAGCACAGTGATACGATTGCCTGGAGGCTATCTGATATCAAAGGTATCAGCCCTACTTTTTGCAGGCATCGCATTCTGATGGAGGATGTTTACAAGCCTGTAGTGCAGCCGCAACGTCGTCTGAATCCGAATATGCAGGAGGTAGTTAGGAAGGAAGTTAGGAAGTTGTTAGAGTCTGGTTTGATTTATCCGATTTCCGATTCAGCTTGGGTGAGCCCTACGCAGGTCGTCCCGAAGAAAGGGGGGATGACAGTTGTTCTGAATGCGAAAAATGAGCTTATTCCTTCACATATTGTTACGGGTTGGCGTGTGTGCATTGACTATCGAAAGTTAAATGACGCCACTCGTAAGGATCATTTTCCGCTCCCATTCATTGATCAGATGCTTGAGCGTCTCGCGGATCAGCAGTTCTATTGCTTTCTCGACGGGTTTTCAGGGTATTTCCAAATCCCTATCGCACCAGAGGATCAGGAAAAGACCACGTTTACATGTCCATATGGCACGTACGCGTACCGACGCATGCCGTTTGGTTTGTGTAACGCTCCAGCTACATTCCAGCGTTGTATGATCGCGATTTTTCAGGATATGGTAGAGAGTTCGATGGAGGTGTTTATGGACGATTTCTCGGTATACGGTAGTTCTTTCGATCAGTGCTTGATGAATCTTGAGAAGATGTTGAAGAGGTGCGTTGAAACGAAGCTGATGTTGAACTGGGAGAAGTGTCACTTCATGGTGACTGAGGGTATTGTGCTAGGGCACAAGATTTCGCGAGCTGGTATTGAGGTTGATAGAGCGAAGATAGATACGATCAGCCAACTTCCTCCGCCGACTAGTGTCAAGTTGGTTCTGAGTTTTCTCGGTCATGCGGGATTTTATCAGCGCTTCATCAAGGATTTTTCTAAAATTAAACGCCCCATGACGCGATTGTTGGAGAAGGACATTCCTTTTATCTTTGACGAGGATTGTCTTAAAGCGTTCGAGTTTTTGAAAGAGAAGTTGGTGAGTGCACCGATTCTTGTATCACCCGACTGGAGTTTGCCATTCGAGCTCATGTGTGACGCAAGCGATTACGAAGTAGGTGCGGTGGTAGGGCAGAGACGGGAGAATCATTTTCACCCGATTTACTACGCGAGTAAAACTTTGAATGATGCCCAAGAGAATTACACCACCACGGAGAAGGAGTTGTTAGCGGTTGTGTTTGCATTCGACAAGTTCCGTTCATACCTTGTACTTTCGAAAACCGTTGTGTTTACCGACCATTCCGCTATGCGTTACTTGTTTCAGAAGAAGGACGTGAAGCCACACCTTATACGATGGATTCTGCTTCTGTCTGAGTTCGATATTGAATTTAAGGATAAGAAAGGGGCAGAGAATGTGGCGGCAGATGATGCGTGTGTAGTGTAATATATTTTAGATGTATATTTAAGCCCTTTTTACACTTTTAGCCAAGTTTTAAATTTATAAAACACGATATTTACTAACACTAAACACACATATGGGCAAGTGCACCCATCGTGGACGTAGTATAGTGTTGGTAAGATACCGAGGTCGTCCAAGGACACAAGAGCTTTTAATACCGGTTTATCCTCAACGTCTAATCAAATCAAAAAGTGAAAAAAATGTTTTAGACTAAGAAAAATAAAAACTAACTAAATGCTGAAAAATAAAATAAAATAAAAATAGATAGACAAGATGAATCACTTGGATCCGACACGTGTGTTAGTATAACCTTTGATTATTTTCGCACTTTTGCACTTGTTTAAGAGATTATCTTAGTTATTGTAGTAGGCCCCTCTTTTGAAGGCGACGTTACCCTCAACCCAGTAGTTTGAGTCAGCAAGGATACAATCCTAAAGGGTCGGATTATTGAAAGATAATGAATTAAGTTATTAATGCAAATTGTGGTAGGCCCCGCTTTCGGCGGAGACGTTACCCTCGACTAAGTAGTCTGAGTCAGCAGGGATACAGTCCTAAATAGCCGGGTTATAGTATTAATAGTAGTTAACTTATGAGGGGGTCAAAGAGTTTGGATCCCCGCCATCCAATACCTATGGGCATTGAAGGAGATCCTACGAAATTTGACCCAGGTCCCAAGCAGGACCTCTAAACGCTGAACAATGGCAAGACCCTTACCAAACCGTTCCCTTAACCCCCGACCAGGTAGCCAACATACCTCCATATAGACCGTGGAGATATGAATGGTGAAAATCTTTTATTTTATATAGACAGTAAAATAACGCCAAGACACCACGGACAAACGATAAGGAAAGATCACCTTCAACAAAAGTAACTAGTTATTAAAGTCATTAATACAAAACCAAATAAAAAGTGCAAAAGATTAAAAATAAAAAGTATTATACTAAACACTTGTCTTCACCAAGTGATGTAAGAGACTTAGGCAAACATGGCCTTGATTGTCAAGAACTCTTACGATCAATCTTGGATCCCGAGACGACTCACACACTCTATGATGGACAATGGATGATGGTGGTGGATGATGGTGTTATGGTGGTGGTGGGTGGTGGATGAAGTGTGAGAGAGGTGGTGTGCCAAGGGATGAGATGGAATGAAACCAAGCACCCCTATTTATAGGCTGAACAGAAGGCTGGGCACGGCCCCGTGTCCGCTGGACACGCCCCCGTGCCCGTCTGACACACTCTCTCTTCATTAATTGTAATTCGCAATTACAATTAATGCGCCTGCTGTACTTTCACCACGCCCCCGTGCCCGCTGGACACGGCCCCGTGGTGGGCAATGGAAGCTTCTACTAGTTTGTCTTTTCTGCTGCTTCTTGGGCACGGCCCCGTGTTCGCTGGACACGGGGCGTGTTCAGTCTTCTGTTTTCTCTTCTTTGCCTTGGAGGGTGCCGTTGAGGGTCCGGGCAGTCTACTTTTGTTCCTTTTCTTGTATTTATGTTAGAATTAGCTGTCTTTTTGCTTCTTTTGTGAATTTGAGCTCATTTCATCCTGAAAATACAAAAGGAAGACAAAAACACTCTTTTTTCCAACATTAGTACTTAAAAAGGGTTAGTTTTATGCCTTAATTGATGTGATTTATATGTTGCATTTTACACACATCAAATACCCCCACACTTGAACTTTTGCTTGTCCTCAAGCAAAACTCTTTAAATGTGGCTTACACTCCCAAATGGAATAGGTAGAAGAGAAAGTTTTTAGCTTGTCCTAGAGTGTCGGGAATCCAAGGTCCTTGTAAGTTTTTTTTTTATTTATTTACAATCCTATTCGTTATGATTTATTTTGAACGTTTCATAAGATAAATTATTTATTCGGGCATAGCATGCCTTATCAAAATTCCATTTATATACAAGTTCACATACCTCGCGGGGGATCACTCAACACTCGGCCGAAGGTGTATTTTTTTTTAGTGAATCACTCGTGAGCGGCATGGAACTTACGCCTTCCATAGGCTTGCCAAGCAATCAATCCTCCTCCTTTTTAACTTTTTACCTTTGTAAATATCAAGAGGACTTTTGGGGTGAAGGGTTAGGCTTGGGTTAAAGGTGGTCGGTTGGGTTAGTTAGAAAAAAGGGCGAAAATCGTAAAAAGCGTCGGTTTCCGTGACATACCTTGTTTTTAGTGACTTTTTATTTTGAAGTATTTCTCCAAACAAGCTTTTATATAGCTTTTGTTTGTTTTTGACTTCATCATTTTTTTTTCATCACATAAAAAGGCGAGTTTACGAAAAACCGAGCTTGTTACTAAAATAAAGGGTGAAAAATAAAAAAAAGGGTTTTTGGTGGGTAAAAAGAGTTTCGGGGTAATTAAATGAAAGGTTTAGGCTCAAAGGGGCTATCTAGGGGGATTTTGGGTAGGTGGTAAAAAAAAATGAAAAATAATGGTTTAGAAAGAAAAATATGGTTAGTCCTAATGCCTCCATCATTTACTTACTTGGGTTTAAGTTGGTAAGGACCGGGAATGTATTGTCGTGGCAAGTTCTAGAGTTGTAAGAACCAAGCGGCTATTCACACAAGAAACGAAAAATGAGCATTTAGTCTAAATATGTATATTTTTATGCTCAATAAAGGCTCAAAACTCACTTTTGTGGGAATGGGTTTTTAATGTGATCAAATATATATAATCGAATTTTTAACTAGACTTGTTATGCCGTTTCGTAATTTTCTTATGTTGGTTCTTTGTTATCACGACGCTATCGGTTGTAAATTTGTAAAAATATAACCTTTTTAGAACTTGTTATTCCCAACTTAAACTAAGACAAGTAAATGATAAAAAAAATGAAAAAGTTTTTGAAAAAATTTGGGGTGTTTAGCGGTTCCAATAGAGTTTTGTGTAAGGCTTGTATTTAGGATTTGCAAAATTCAAGGTTTTAGCATCCCCCCACACTTAAATTACACATTGTCCTCAATGTGTCCAAAAATAAGGTTTTTGGTTGGTTAGAATGTGTAAAAGTAGGTTAAAAAGCAAAGATTTATGTTACTGACAGTCTGGACACGGCCCCGTGGCGAACTGCCAGTAATGAAAACTTACAGAATATGAACACGGGGGCGTGTTGGGTGGACACGGCCTCATGTCTGGCAAATAATTGCAGGTCAGTAACCAAACAGCAGGTCTGGGAGATGAACACGGGGGCGTGTCGGCTGGACACGTCCCCGTGTGGACAGTCTGTGGGCCTGAAAAACAGGTTTTGTCTCCCGGTTTCTCCATTTTGGGGCTGCAAGTGCTAATGTTTAGCACTCTAACCCTTGCATTGTACCTGTTTAATCACTCAATACCACACCAAACAAACATAAACCATCCTAAATTACCAACGTTAATTGTCTCCAAGCATAAAGTAAAAATAAAACAAAGATAAAAAACAGTTAAAGAAAGTAAATTGTTCAACAAGCGGCACGCAGGCCGTAAATTGTTCGATAGAGAAGGGTACTTAAACCTGTGGGCTTATCACCAACCTGCCCCTTTTTCCTTCAAGCCTCCTACTCCATGTCTTCATCGCTACCATCACCTCCACCCCATGCCCCGCCATGTACTCCCGGATGCTACCGATATCATCTTGTATATCGTTAATGTTGCGCTCGATAGCTCCAACCCGGTGGTATGTGTTGTTGGCGAGATTGTAGGTGTTCCTGGTGCACATGAGGTTTTCCTGCAAAAGATCATGTAAAGTTTGAAAGTTAGGAAAACCGCCTCCTTGAGAGGAGGATTGACCCGGATCGCCCTGGGGTTGGTACTGATAATGGGGAGGTGGTGCATGAAGAACTAGAGCCTCCTGCGGGTTCCATGCATAGCCTTGCGTCCTTTGAAAGCTCACCGTCCCGTCTTCTGCCTCATAAAGCAAGTTCATGGCTCGGCAAATGTGGTAATCGACTCGTCCCGACCATGGACTTCTTTGAAAGGACCTCGGGATGTTCGTGAAGTGCTTGAAAAGACGGTAAACCCATCCCCCAAAGAAGATAGGTGTTGGAGCTCTAGCAAGGCGGTTGAGATGCATGTTTCGCAGTAGGAGGTATGGAACATCGAGAGGCTTTTGGTTGTGGATGCAGTGAAGGACAACCAAATCTTTCAACCCTACAACACCACTACTGTCGTGGCGCTGGTTCAGCGAGTAAGTGAGGAGCCTGTGAATGTAGCGTTATAGCGGGTCCCTCAGTTTGGTGCTTTTGGTGCTGCTAGGGTTGTAGATTCCTTCACCTATTTGAGCCCATGCGGCTTGGCGTTCGGTTTCATCCAAGTCTCGTAACCCCCCAGTATTCTCTTCATTCCCCGATTCTTCTTCACTATATAGCCCTATGATAGATCCAAACTGTGCCATGGAGGTTGAGAACACAGTCCCTCCACATCGGAATTGGACCGCCTCATGGTCAAACGGGTCACACCTTGAGTTGAAAATGAAAGTACTGTAAAACTCCATTGTGCATTGATGCGCCGACCGAAGCCGGGTGTTCAATGCAACTGCCAGTGGACCTCTCACAATGTTGTTGAATCGGTCAAGTTGATTCACCATGGTTAACAAGTCAGTACATGCCCGCCTAGGGTACTCCTCCGGTCTTGTTTGTAGTATCTCATACCGTGCCCTAGCGTCAAGTTCGCTTGCGTTGAACCTCGTGAATTTTGACATCTGAAAGAATACATCAAAAGTTAGTACGAAACAAGGATATTTGGAGTGAAACTGCAAACAGTGGGCTGGACACGGCCCCGTGTTCAGCGGACACGGCCCCGTGTCCAAGCGTCTGTAACCCAAAAATTTCATTTTTCGTCTCGGTTTCGAAAACCTGAAAATTTTTAGCCCAATAGTAGCGGTTTCCCCCGAAAATGAAACCCTAAGTGTCGTTTTTCCCAAAACAAACCGTTTACCCTTTCAATTTCGTGTTTTTCGGTTCAAGAACAAGGGTTTGGGGTTTTAGTTGGAAATCGAACAAATCTATCAACAATACATGTTTATTTACTCCCTACTATACTAATCTAAACTACTACTAACAGATTTCATCAAAAATTTTGAGTTCGATCCGGATGAACATGAAGAACCCTAGATTTTTCCCCAATTTTTGATGTTTTAACTACATGCAAGTAACTAATCTAACTACTAAAGATGATAGAATCATACCTTGACGTTGTTAAACTCGGTAGTGACGTCGGAAAACTGCAGAAAATCGCCTGGAACCAGAGCGTTTTCGGCTATACGGGGCGTGTGGAATGGTGTAACTGATAGGAAAAGAGGGTTTTATCCCGACAGTTGCCTCGACACGGCCCCGTGTCCAGTGGACACGGCCCCGTGCCGTGCAAAGTTTTTGAAATTTTTTTTTTTTGTGCCTGTGTGCATGCCCCCTTATTTCCGAAAATGGCTAGAAGACTTACCGGTTTTTAAACGTACACTTACCTGTAACATGTCGGGTATGAGTTTATTCGTTAACCGTTTGAAGTGAGATCTCCTCTTCCTCATCCTCAATGGATCCTTGGTAGAGTTTTAGCCGTTGGCCATTGACTTTAAATGGTATCCCATTTCAAGTTTTAATTTCTACTGCACCGTGTGGAAAAACATGGGTGACGGAAAAAGGTCCTGACCACCTAGATTTTAGCTTACCAGGAAATAATCGAAGTCGTGAATTAAACAATAGAACTTGATCTCCTACCCGAAATTCATTAGATTAATATATTTATCGTGTAAATTTTTCATTCTTTCTTTATAAATTTCGGAGTTAGAATATGCATAATTCCTTAGCTCGTCTAATTCATTTATTTGACAAAATCGATTTTTACCTGCATTTTCTAAATCTAAGTTCACGTTTTTTATTGCCCAGTAGGCTTTGTGAGCTATTTCTACCGGCAAGTGACAACTTTTTCCATAGACAAGTTTATATGGGGTTGTGCCTATAGTGGTTTTATAAGCAGTTCGAAAAGCCCATAAAGCGTCGTCTAATTTGTCGGCCCATTCTTTTTTATTTATTCCTACGGTTTTTTCAAGTATTCGTTTTAAACCTCGATTAGTCACTTCGGCTTGCCCATTTGTTTGAGGGTGATATGCTGTTGAGACCCGGTGATAGACCCCATACCTTGTTAATATTTTTTCGAGTTGATGATTGCAAAAATGGGTACCTCTATCACTTATTAAAGCCTTTGGTGTCCCGAAGCGAGAAAACAGTTTTTTCAAAAAATTTTACCACTACTCTTCCATCATTTGTTGGAAGAGCCTCGGCCTCCGCCCATTTAGACAAGTAGTCGACTGCCACAAGTATATATTTGTTTCCCTTTGAAGGTGGGAAAAGTCCCATGAAATCGAGTCCCCACACATCAAAGATTTCACAGACGAGAATGCCATTTTGAGGCATTTCGTTTTTGGAAGAAATATTACCTGATCTCTGGCAGGCATCACATGTCTTTACAAGGTTTTGTGCATCCTTGTAAATGGTTGGCCAGTAAAATCCTGAATCAAATACCTTTCGTGCGGTACTTGCGGCACCATGATGTCCTCCGTATGGACCTTCATGACAATGACGGAGAATTCTTCGTGCTTCATTACCATGGACACACCTTCGGATGAGCTGGTCGACACACATTTTGAAAAGATAGGGGTCTTCCCAAAAGTAATGCTTTACATCAGCAAAGAATTTCTTTCTTTGATGATGTGGCCATCCTTTGGTGACTATACCGCTAGCTAGGAAATTAGCGTAGTCGGCATACCATGGCTCTTGTCTACTCTCCATCATTTCCAAGGATTCCGTGGGAAATTTCTCGTTGATTTGCTCGTCTCTGGTTGTCTCCAAAGCTGGGTCTTCTAAGCGTGAGAGATGATCTGCAGCAGTGTTTTCTGCTCCTCTTTTGTCCTTGATTTCGATGTCGAATTCTTGGAGGAGTAGAATCCATCTGATCAAACGGGGTTTTGCGTCTTGTTTCTTGAAGAGGTACCTGATGGCTGCATGGTCTGTATAGACTACTGTTTTAGAAAGAACAAGATAAGAACGAAATTTATCAAAAGCAAATACCACTGCTAGTAATTCTTTTTCTGTAGTTGTATAATTTTCTTATGCATCATTAAGAGTTTTACTAGCATAATAAATTGGGTGGAAATGCTTTTCTTTTCTTTGTCCCAAGACTGCTCCAACAGCAAAGTCACTTGCATCGCACATGATTTCGAAAGGAAATTTCCAATCTGGCGCTATCATGATAGGTGCATTGACTAGCATTTCCTTGAGGGTTAGAAATGCTTGATTGCATTCCTTGTCAAAGATGAAGGGTGCATCTTTTTCAAGTAATTTTGTTGGAGGCCTTGAAATTTTTGAAAAGTCCTTGATAAACCTTCTATAAAATCCGGCATGTCCTAGGAAACTTCTGATCGCTCGTACGGAGGACGGAGGAGGTAATCGAGAAATAGTTTCTATTTTTGCTCGATCAACTTCCATTCCTTCGCTTGAGATTTTGTGACCGAGTACTATTCCCTCTGTTACCATGAAATGGCATTTTTCCCAGTTAAGGGCGAGGTTAGTTTCCTCACATCGGGATTGCATTCGTTCAAGATTATCGAGGCATTGGTCATATGAGTCTCCAAAGATGGAAAAGTCATCCATGAAGACTTCCATTGTCTTTTCTATCATATCATGGAAAATGGCCACCATACAACGTTGGAATGTTGCAGGCGCATTACATAGACCGAATGGCATGCGTCGATATGCGAAAGTCCCGTAGGGACATGTGAAAGTTGTTTTCTCTTGGTCTTCTGGTGCTATCGGTATTTGAAAGTAACCTGAAAACCCATCTAAGAAACAATAAAATTTATGACCGGATAATCTTTCTAACATTTGATCAATGAAGGGTAAAGGAAAGTGGTCTTTCCTTGTTGCTTCATTTAATCGCCTATAATCTATACAAACTCTCCATCCTGTGACGGTTCTTGTTGGTATTAATTCATTTTTCTCATTAGTTATTACCGTCATACCTCCTTTCTTTGGGACTACCTGAACGGGACTTACCCACGGGCTATCGGAGATAGGGTAGATTAGTCCGGCGTCAAGTAGTTTGATGACTTCATTCTTAACCACTTCTTGAACATTGAGGTTCACTCTTCGTTGTGGTTGAATTACCGTTTTGTAGTCATCATTCATTAAAATTTTGTGCGTGCACATGGAAGGGTTTATTCCTTTAATATCTACAAGCTTCCAAGCGATCGCGTTTTTGTGTTTTCTAAGTAGGCTAATTAATTTCTCTTTTTCTACGTTACTTAATTTAGATGAAATAATTACAGGTAATCTCGGTGTAATTGAGGATGTCTTGGTCCAAACAAATTAAATGGTAATCCCAACAGACTTTGTCATCCTTGATGACACTCCTCTAGTGTTGGGACGACCTTTTGTAAAAACACACGAAGCTTTGAAAAACCGGAAGTATAATAATCTATCTATTCAATTAGGGGCATTTAAAAAAAGTGTCGATGTTAAGCGATCAATGAAAAATCCAATCAGCAATGACGACCCCCTAATTGAAGATGAGCCAGAACCACCCGATAAGGAGGGTCTAGCCAAGGACCCTTATAAACGTGGCGCACCACGGAGGCTTCCGCGGAACTATCCTTAGTTTTAGTTTGGATTAACTTTTATATTTTCTAGTTTAGTTTTACTTTTTAGGAATAAAACACACTCGAAATGGTGGAGGTTACTAAGGGAAGCTTGAACCCACACCCCTTGCACAAAAACAGAACCTCCCGACAATTTTTTTCATTACAGCAAGTTCAGCACGAGGCCGTGCTCAGCCAACACGCCCCGTGCCCAAGGTTCTGCAGAAAATGCCCAGTTCAGGTAACTGGACAACCTTCTGTTTACTTTTGTTACTGGCAGTCTGGACACGGGGCCGTGCTCAGCCAACACCACCCCGTGTTCAGCTACCCAATAACGTAAAATCTTGTTTTTAACCCACTTTTACACATTTTAATTAACCGAAAAACTTATTTTTGGGACACATTGAGGACAATGTGTAATTTAAGTGTGGGGGGATGCTAAAACCTTGAATCTCGCAAGTCCTAATTAACAAGCCTTATACAAAACTCTATTGGAACCGCTAATCACCCGAATTTTTTCAAAAAAAAATTATTTTCTTTTTACTTTTTCAAAAAGGTTATATTTTTACAAATTTACAACCGATAGCGTCGTGATAAAAAGAACCAACATAAGAAAATTATGAAACGGCATGACAAGCTTAGTTAAAATTTGATTATATATATACTTGATCACATAAAAACCCATTCCCACAAAAGTGAGTTTTGTGAATAGCCGCTTGGTTCTTACGACTCTAGAACTTGCCACGACAATGCATTCCCGGTCCTTACCAACTTAAACCCAAGTAAGTAAATGATGGAGGCATTAGGACTAGCCCCTTTTTCTTTCAACACCATTATTTTTTTTTACCACCTACCCAAAATCCCCCTAGTTAACCCCTTTGAGCCTAAACCTTTTCATTTCTTAAACCAAAAACAAGAAATCCTTTTACCCACCAAAACCCTTTTTTCATTTTAAACCCTTTATTTTAGTAACAAAGCTTGGTTTTCTTGTGACTTCCCTAAAAAAAATTGATGATGAGGTTAGAAATAAACAAACAAAGCTCATCAAAAAGAAGGCTTGTTTGAATAAATGCTTCATTAAAATAAAAAGTCACAAAAACAAAATGTTTTACGAAAACCAACGCTTTTTACGCCTTTCGCCTTTTCTACTAACCACTAATCCAACCACCCACCTTTAGCCCAAGCCTAACTCTTCACCCAAAAAGTCCTCTTGATATTTACAAAGGTATATAGTTAAAAAGGAGGAGGATTGATTGCTTGGCAAGCTTATGGTAGGAGTAAGTTCCATGCCGCTCTCCAGTGATTCACTAAAAATACACCTTCGGCCGAGTGTTGAGTGATCCCCCGTGAGGTATGTGAACTTGTATATAAATGAAATTTTAAAAAGGCATGTTATGCCCTAATAAGTAATTTATCTTATGAAATGTTTTTAATAAATCATGATAAATAAGATTGTAAATAGATGAAAATAAAACTTAGTAAAGATCTTGGAAATCCCGACACTCTATGACAAGCCCAAAAAAACCTTCTCTTCTACCCATTCCATTTGGGAGTGAAAAAGCCACATTATAAAGAGCTTTGCTTGAGGACAAGCAAAGATTCAAGTGTGGGGATATTTAATGTGCACAAAATGCAACATATAAATTACATCAAATGTGGCATAAAACTAACCCTTTTTTAGTACTAATGTTGGAAAAAGTATGCTTTTGTCTTCCTTTTGTATTTTCAGCATTGAATGAGCTCAAATGAACAAAAGAAACAAAAAGGCAGCTAAATCTAACATAAATACAAGAAAAGGAACAAACGTGGCATGCCCGACCCCCCGATAGCATCCTCCCAAGCAAAAACAAGAAGGCAGAAGACTGAACACGCCCTGTGCTCAGTGAGCACGGGGGGCATGCCCAAGTGTCAGCAGAAAAGACAAAGTGGTAGAAGCTTCTATTGCCCACCACGGGGTCGTGCTCAGCGGACACGGGGCCGTGGTCAACTAAAAGATACGCAAAATCCAGGCGAATCTTGATAGTACAGATATGCTTCTACACACGGGGTCGTGCTCAGCGGATACGGGGGCGTGGTCAAGTAACTGCAGGTGCATTTATTGCAATTACAATTAATGAAGAGAGAGACAGTTGGACACGGGGCCATGTCCAGTGGACACGGGGCCGTGCCCGAGTTTCTGTTCAGCCTATAAATAGGAGTGCTTGGAACTCTTTGATCCCCTCATAAGTTAAACTACTATTAAAACTTTAACCCAGCTACTTAGGACTGTATCCCTGCTGACTCAGACTACTTAGCTGAGGGTAACGTCGCCTTCAAAAGAGGGGCCTACCACATTATGCATTAATAACTTTATTAATTATCTTTGGATAATTCGACCATTTAGGATTGTATCCTTGCTGACTCAAATTACTGGGTTAAGGGTAACGTCGCCTTCAAAAGAGGGGTCTGCTACAATAACTAAGATAATCTCTTAAATAAGTGCAAAAGTGCGAAAATAATCAAAGGTTACACTAAACACGAGTCGGATCCAAGTGATTCATCTTGTCTATTTGTTTTATTTTTATTTTTATTTTCAGCAATTTAGTTAGTTTTATTTTTCTAGTTTAAAACTTTTTCTAACATTTTGATTTGATTAGACGTTGAGGATAAATCGGTACTAAAAGCTCTTGTGTCCTTGGACAACCTCGGTATCTTACCAACACTATACTACGTCCACGATGGGTGCACTTGCCCATATGTGTGTTTAGTGTTAGTGAATATCGTGTTTATAAATTTAAAACTTAGCTAAAAAGTGTAAAATGGGCTTAAAATATACACCTAAAACATATACACACTTACGCACATCAGGAGCTCTTCAAGCCTATCCACGCCCCCATAAGAGGCTTTACTGGAGAAAAGGTTGACCCGATCGGGCAAATAACCTTCCCGGTCACATTTTGAGAAGCACCATTTTGAAAGAACGTGTCATACCATTCTTGGTAGTTAGGGCCGAGTCCCACTACAAAGTCATTATTGGACGCTATACATTGGGTAAGCTTGATGCAATTGTCTCCATGGTGCGAGGGTTCATGAAGTTTCTGACCCTCGGAGGGGTGGAAACATGGCGTCGTAATCATATTGGCGAAGTAATGAACGCGAAGAGATTTCGACATGGACTAACAGGGGTAATAGGACTAGAGCGATGGGTTTTATGTACTGAACACCCGGACCAGATGGTCACCATCGATGACACCCTTTCCCCGGAAATAAAGGTCTGCAACAATATAGACGTTTTCGCCTTCGAGCATAGCCATACCTCGTGACAGGGCCGGACATCAGTTTTTTACCCTGCCTGGAATCAAATTAGTAGCTCAACGAAGATGTAGCATGGCTTCAGACAGAAAAGAAGCGACAGTAAAGGAGGTACAAATGTTAACTGAAGCATGAATACTTACTTACAAAAACAATTTATCACACCTGGGTAGCCAACCTAGTCATGGTAAAGAAAACGGATGGCACATGTAGAATGTGCGCCGACTACAAAGACTTTTACAAACAATGCCACAAGGACGCATATCCACTACCTGAAATTGACTTTACAGTTGACTCCTTAGTCCCTTTCCGCTTCAAGTGCGTCCTCGATGCCTACAAGGGATACCATCAAATTCAGATGGCGAAGAGGGCGAAGAAAAAATGGCTTTCTTTACTGATATTGGCAAATCTTGCTACATGAAACTGCCTTTCGGATTACGGAACGCAGGGGCGACTTACCAAAGTTAATGGATAAGGCGTTCGCAAACCAAATTGGGCGCAATTTAGAGGTGTACGTCGACAATCTGGTGATCAAAAGCATGGAAGACAAAATTATGTTACAAGACATCGAAGAAACATTCCGGATGTTAAGGGAATATAACATCAAACTAAACCCAAAGAAGTGCTCCTTCAGCATTGAAGAGTGCAAGTTCCTAGGAGTCATCGTTACACGCGATGGTTTCAAGGCAAACCTTGAGTAAGTCATCGCCATCACCAACGTGCCTTCACCGCGTACACTAAAAGAAGCCTAGAATTTGAATGGTAGGTTGGTAGCTATTCACAGGATCTTAGCCAAGCACGCTGAGCGATCGCTACCCTTCATAAAGACATTGAAAGACTGCTTAAACAAAATTAACTTCCGGTGGACGGCGGAAGCAGAGGATGAGTTGCAAGAGATGAAACGCTTTTTGGCACATCTGCCAACTTTAACAGCCCTAAAGCCAAATGAAACGTTGAAGATGTACTTGGCTGCGACCCATCACGCGGTCAGTGACATCCTGATGGTAGAGTGCGGCGGAATACAAACGCCGATTTATTACGTTAGCAGAGTCTTAGCGGATCCTGAAACCTGGTATCCCATGCTATAAAAATTGGTATTAGCCCTGGTCCACACCTCTTAGAGACTTCGGAGATATTTCAAGGGACATAAAGTTAAAGTTTTGACGAATTACTCCCTACAGCAGGACCAGAAATTTCAGGTCGTCTTGCAAAATGGGTAATCGAACTGGGAGCATTAGACATCGAGTACCGCAATTGAACAACGATTAAGGGACTCATGGTGGCAGATTTCATTTGCGAAATCCCAGATGGAGAACAAATTCGAGAGACAAATTCTGAAAAACCAGAAACAACTACCAGTAATGAAACTTGGAAGTTGTATACTGATGGTTCCTCTAGTAGTAAGGGGGCTGGAGCGGGCCTAGTACTCATAAGCCCAGAAGGGGTTAAGCTGATGTATGCCCTAAAGTTCGATTTCGAGTGCTCCAACAACAAATCAGAATACGAAGCACAGTTGGGAGGTTTACGCATGGCGCATGCCGTGGGAGCTACACAGGTGGACGCATATGTGTATTCGTTGTTGGTGAACAACCAAATCAATGAAACCTATGAGGCGCGCGATGAAACAATGGCCAACTATTTAGAAAAGAAAAAAAGTCTAATCGCTTTGTTTAACAACGTAACCCAAACACATGTTCACCTGGGAATGAACTAGATCGCTGACGCACTTAGTAAACTAGCAACGTCAGGAATGGAACACGAAGTAAGAATAGAGACACTGTACACCCCATTAACAGTGCAAGGGGAGGTGTCGGCTACGAGCACTAAAGAAGAATGTTGGATGACACGCCTCATAAAGTATTTGACAAAAGGGGAATTGCCAACCTCAAAAGGTGCATCAAGGAATATACAAGCTAAAGCCCTAAAATACGAAATACAGGGAGGAACGTTGTATCGAAAGTTGTTCCTGGGTCCGCTTCTACGCTGTATTTCTCCAGTAGAGGCGGAGTACTTGATCAAAGAAATACACGAAGGAATTTGTGGCATCCATGTTGGACTCCGTTCGGTAGTGGCAAAAATAACAAATCTGGGGTACTATTGGCCCGAGATGCATGAAGTCGCGGTATAGGAGCTACGTAAGTGCATGAGTTGCCAACGCTACGCGCTGCAAACCTTGTGCCCCAAAGAATAGCTTGATAAGAGTAACAACGACATGGCCTTTCCAAAAATGGGTCGTTGACATCGTGGGTCCTTTCCCCCGGCACCAGGGAAAGTCAAATTCCTCATCGTCGCGATAGATTATTTCACTAAGTGGATCGAGGCTTATCCCTTGGCAAAGATTGAGGCAGATAATGTAAAGAGGTTTCTTTGGGAACAAATAGTGTGCTGGTTCGGCTTGCCGCTGTACTTGGTCAGCGACAACGGGACTCAGTTTGCGGACAAGACAATCCAGGAATGGTGCAAAGACCTGGACATACACCAAATTTTTACCTCAGTGGCCCACCCCCCAGGCAATGGACATGTGGAGAGGGCTAATAGGAGTCTGCTGGATGGAATCAAAAAACGCCTTGATCGGCAAGGCGTATGCTAGGTGGACGAGTTACCAACAGTCTTATGGGCTCATCGCACATCGCCGAAATCAGGCAATAAGGAGACACCCTTTGGCCTAACATATGGCATAGAAGCAAGGATTCTGGCGGAGGTCGGATTACCGTCTTTAAGACGCTTGACGACACAAGATGGCAATGATCAGCGCCTTAGGGAAAATCTAGATCTCTTGGAAGAACGACGTGAAGCAGCAGCCATCAGCGAAGCAAGATAGAAACAAGCAATAGCCATCTTTTATAATAAGAGGGCATCCGCTATCATCTTCCAGGTAGGTGACTACGTCCTAAGGGACAATCAGGCCAGTAGGGCGGAGAATACCGGAAAAATGGGTCCTACCTGGGAAGGACCTTACAAAATCAAGGAAGTTCTAGGGAAAGGGGCATATACATCGGAACACCTAGATGGCACACCCATCCCGCGATCCTGGAACGTAGGTCAACTCAAGAAATGCTATATGTGATACGCACCAAGCATGATAGAAAATGTTTTTTTTCGAATTTTCTTGATTTTACAATATGTCATTATATAGTTTGTAATTTCGATCTTTTGATCAACTCTTGTCAGATGCTTCCATTCAGTTTGAAATAAAACTCCGATCCTTCGATTAAAGTTATCATAACAAACATTCATGCAAAATACTTTTAATCTTTTACTTAATATATTAAGTCATAAGGAGTATACAACACACCAATGTCAGAACAAACGACTTACATAAACATGACGTTTCTGACCAAAAAATTTACAGCGCTAATAGATGAGTGCTATGGTAGTAGGTAAATTAACTATATACTATCAGACTAACATGGAGCTTAGACGCCCTCATTATAGTCTGCAAAAATAAACCAAGTACTTGTACATACTCCCACATAGTAGAGAAAAATAAAAGAAACCTCGATCAAAGACTTACTTATCGATACCAGACAACATCTCCATCACCTCTGCAGGGGTATAACATATGCCAGCGTCCAATACAACTATGTTTGGAAACATAACAAAATCATCCTCCAGGGCGATAGGATGTACCACAATGTCATCCTCATCCAACGACGCCCCGGTCACAAGGGGGAACTGGTGATGAACATATGAAAGACCAAAACGATGAGTTTCGGAATCGCCGGCAGCTTTCCCCTGTTATTGTACGGCGTTTCCCTCTCGGACCTTTAGGATTCGGAGGATATAACCCAGGAATAATGGTCAACAATCCACCATGATTAGACCCGGGCTTCCTCACAGAAACATCGGTCACTGAACATCGGCCAGAGGAAGAAACGTTGGTGTTCTCCAGCATTTGGTGAAAATCAAGTAAGGCCTCGGCGGCCTCACAAGCATCCAACACCTCTGACACACGACGGCGATGGTAAATTTTACTCATGAAGTAAAAAAAATGGTCAACAGGTGTTCCTAGTGATGATACTGATGTGTGTTAGGTGTGATATAATTTTTATGTATATTTTAGCCCTTTTAACACTTTAGTCAAGTTTTAAATTTATAAAACACGATATTCTACTAACACTAAACACACATATGGGCAAGTGCACCCATCGTGAGCGTAGTATAGTGTTGGTAAGATACCGAGGTCGTCCAAGGACACAAGAGCTTTTAATACCGGTTTATCCTCAACGTCTAATCAAATCAAAAGTTTAGGAAAAGGTTTAAACATGTAAATAAAAACAAAAAATGCTGAATTTAAAAATAAAAATAAAAATAGATAGACAATATGAATCACTTGGATCCGACTCGCCTTTAGTGTAACCTTTGATTATTTCGGTACTTTTGCACTTTTTAAGAGATTATCTTAGTTATAGTAGTAGGCCCCTCTTTTGAAGGTGATGTTACCTTCAACCCAGTAGTTTGAGTCAGCAAGGATACAATCCTAAAGGGTTGGATTATTGAAATATAATTAATTAAGTTATTAATGCGTAATGTGGTAGGCCCCTCTTTTGAAGGTGACGTTACCCTCGGCTAAGTAGTTTGAGTCAGCAGTGATACAATCCTAAGTAGCCGGGTTAATGTATTAATAGTAGTTTATATATGAGGGGGTCAAGAAATTCGAACCCCCGCCATCCAATACCAATGGGTATTGAAGGAGGTCCTACTAAGCTTGACCCAGGTCCTTGCAGGATCTATACACTGAACAAGGCAAGACGCTTACGAAACCATTCCCTTAACCCCCGACCAGGTAGCCAACATATCTCCAAATAGACCGTGGAGATATGAATGGTGTAAATCTTTTATTTTATATAGACAGTAAAATAACGCCAAGACACCATGGACAAATGATAAGGAAGTTTCACCTTCAACATAAGAAACTAGTTATTAAAGTCATTAATACATAACCAAATAAAAAATGTGAAAAGATTAAAAATAAAAAGTATTACACTAAATGCTTGTCTTCACCAAGTGATGTAAGAGACTTAGGCAAACATGGCCTTTGATTGCCAAGAACTCTTACTATCAATCTTGGATCCCAAGACTACTACAGACACTCTATGATGGATGATGGTGGTGGATGATAGGTTGTGATGGTGGTGGTGGGTGGGTGAAGTGTGAGAGAGGTGGTTTGCAAAGGGATAGTTTGAAAGTGAGCCAAGCACCCCTATTTATAGCCTGCACAGAAGCTCGGACACGGCCCCGTGACCATTGGGCATGACCCCGTGTCCACCCATCTTCTCTTTCTTCATTAAATGTAGTTTGTCCGCATTAGTTGACCACGCCCCAGTGTCCGCTGGGCCCGACCCCGTGTGCAGAAGCATATTTGTACTATCAAGATTTGCTTAGATTCTGCGAATCTTAGCGTTGACCACGGCCCCGTGTCCATTGGACACACCCCCGTGTTGGGTGATAGAAGCTTTTATAACTTTGTCTTTTCTACAGACACTTGGGCACGCCCCCATATTCATTGAGTACGGGGCGTGTTCAGCCTTCTGATCTCTTGTTTTTGCTTGGGAAGATGCTGTCGAGGGGTCGGGCACGCCACATTTATTCCTTTTCTTGTATTATTGTTAGGTTTTGCTGCATTTTTGCTTCTTTTGTTCATTTAAGCTCTTTTAATGCTGAAAATACAAAAGTAAGACAAAAACACACTTTTTCCAACATTAGTACTAAAAAAGGCTTTGTTTTATGCCTCATTTGATGTAATTTATATGTTGCATTTTGCACACATCAATACTTATATATTGGATAAATTAATTAATTAGTTTGACAATCGCCAGTCATATCGCCCCTATGTCAGGAGGAGAAATCAAAAGTAATCATGACAAGTTATTAAACACATTAGAGATGATTACGTCATAATTAATCAAAAGGGGAAATAAGTGTTTTCCATAGATAATTGTTTCAAATTGTCCCCAACATGACACGTGTTCACAAAGTTTTAATTGGCATCAGCATGGGAAGAGGAAGATTCAATCAGCTGACGTATTACCTCCGGGTCTGGATTCCCCACCGCCTCTTAGATATGTTGAAATTCAGGGAGTGGGTCATTAGCCACAACGGATAAAGTCTCCGTCATGCGGTTGGAGGCCGAAGCATTCACGGCCAGGAACTCTTCAGTTATAAAGTCGTGACGATTACAATCCAGGTACGTGGCATGCATACCATCATGCTGTCTAGTTTCATATTCGGCGGTCGCCATATCATCCAGTAAATCACTAAAGTGGGTTGACCGCCTAAGGTACTCAAGTGAGGATACCACGCCATGGGAGATCCACCGTGTCCTCTCTTCATTCAACATCCCAAGTTGGGCGGTCAACTCGCTCGTTTCAGCCAACGCTTGGTTTATAGCATTTTCACTTAGCACATCAAGACCTTTTAGTATCCAGGTCATGCTGCAAACGAGTCCGCTGAACCATCAACTCATCACACTTTTGGTTAGCTTGTTCACAACTTGCCTGAGTATCCTCCATTTCTGCCATCAGAGCAGTATGGCATTCTTGCACTTGCGATACAAACTCATGATCAATACATAACCTTGCAACTTGGGAGGATAGGGCACAGACCTTTTCTGCCCCCATCACAGCCTTCCTCTCCAGCTCCTTCTGAGTCTTCAACGCATGGGATATCAGCCTTTCCTTCTCTTGATAGTCCTAGGCCCATATCACATGCTCCTCAGCGAGATTCGAGGTTACCCTTTTAAGGTCCTCCTTCGCATTTTATTTTTCTGCAAAAAGGCGAGATTCCCTCACCTTGGCAGCATCTAACAAACTATCTCGCCACTGCAGGTTATCCATCATTTGCAACCCAGCTTGGCGGGCTTAATGAAGCTTACGGTTGTCTTGACCCCAACGACGCTTTATATCGGCAATCCTTTTAACCCCGGACACAACATCTGTCAATGTTGAATCCAATAGTTGGCCACAGTCTTTACCCTCCACATAATAAACTTCCGCAAGGGGGAAGACATGATCTACCCAATGACTAACTACATGAGGATATATAAGACGTGTGGACTCGACAATTTTCCATCGCGGTTTATAGGGTCTGTCGGGCATCCGCGGGTCCCAGGAAATGGTAGGTAGATATAAACCCTCAATGTGATTGCTTTCATTATGAACATCGCCACTGGACCCTGCTGCTTCATCGAAGCTAACTTCCATGTCACTAGAAATTTCAAAGGAGGAAGACAGCACAGTTACAGGCATGGTGCTGGTGGAGTGGACCGCTGTTATAATAGCCTTTTTCTGACTTAACGCTGAGGGCGGATCAGGTACCAGCTTGGGCGTCTCCAATGCAGTGGTGGAAGGTGATACTGAAGTAGTAACGGTGGTCACCTCGGTAAAAAGGGGGTGGAAATCTCCACCGTAGTGGCAGGAGCCTCAGAACAAACCTCAACTGGCATATTCACGGCCTCAACTATCCCAACAACACATACGTCACTAACATTGACAGTCGTCGTTTTACTCCTAGAAGATCGAGTAGAAGAAGAAGAAATGGCAATAATGGACGATAGCGCGGCCGTAGGACCTGCAGAACCATTGAGGGGTTTGTCGAAAAAATGCAAAAATGGGTGATATGAAAAGAGTAAGGGACTTACCAAGCCTTGCCAACACCGCACGTCTTCTTGCATCAAAATTAGCCAACAGCGGCACAGAGGTTTTGATATTCTTTAACGGCGGCCCTATCGGTTCCACTACTACATCCGTCGCCAAATTAATCATCGGGATCTCAACCACCTCGACGGTTGTGGTTGAGGCGACGGTGCTAACACCCTTGGGGCAGTAATGACCGCTCCACTCTCCTCCGTATTCCCGCCTGCGGGAAAGCCTTGAAGCACAATATCAAGGTGGAAGGGAGAAATGAAGAAGTTTTCAGCATGCAGCCGTAGGATGTTCTCCTCGCCGGGCTGTAGTGGGTGATCAAAAATAAAAATAGATGAAGACTTTTCTGGGTATAGGAAGTCCGTCAGGACACAAGGGGCTGCAAGAAACTCTCGTTATAACTAACTAAAGGGAAAAGAAGAAATGTTGATGATCAAATAACTTACCTCCATCGACGGTCTTGAAAGCAGGGTAAGTCTGAACAACACGCCAACACAGGCTCATCCCAACTAACGCTAACGCGACCTCGGGAACAGCTAAACACTTAGAGGGTTGGGAAATTAACGCTTTAAACAACACGTTCTCCACATATTTCTCCTTAGGCGGTACAACATCCTTCACATTCTCCTTCACTACCATTACTCTCCAAAGCATTTCCCCGGGAATAACATCGACGTCTATAAAGAAGAATTTCTTCTTCCAACCTTTATCCCGACAGCTCGAGGGCACAAATCGCAGACACGCCTCATCGGTACTTCGGCGGTCGAAGGTACAAAAGGGTTCTTTATTAGCCAACATATACAACGAAAGAAATACGAGGGATTCCGGAAAAAAAACCCAGACTTAAACATGCATAGTCAAAGTGACGAAGTTTTACAAGACCAATGGGATGCATTTGGGATTTTGATACGCGCAAAATGCAACATATAAATTATATCAATTGTGGCATAAAACTAACCCTTTTCCTTTTGTATTTCAAGGATTAAATGAGCTCAAATTAACAAAAGAAGCAAAAAGACAGCAAAATCTAACATAAATACAAGAAAAGGAACAAAAGTGGATTGCCCGACCCCTCAACAGCATCCTCCCAAGCAAAACAAAGAAGACAGAAGACTGAACACACCCCGTTCTCAGCGAGCACGGGGCCGTGCCCAAGAAGCAGCAGAAAAGACAACTCTATTGCTCACCACGGGGCTGTTCCCAGCGAACACGGGGGCGTGGCCAAAGTACTGCAGGCACATTTATTGTAATTGCGAATTACAATTAATGAAGAGAGAGAGTGTCAGACGGGCAAGGGGCCGTGCTCAGGCTTCTTTTCAGCCTATAAATAGGAGTGCTTGAAGCCATTTCAACTCATCCCTTGGCACACCACCTCTCTCACACTTCATCCACCACCCACCACCATCACAACACCATCATCCACCACCATCATCCATTGCACATCATAGAGTGTGTGAGTCGTCTCGGGATCCAAGATTGATCGTACGAGTTCTTGACAATAAAGGCCATGTTTGCCTAAGTCTCTTACATCACTTGGTGAAGACAAGTGTTTAGTCTAATACTTTTTATTTTTAATCTTTTGCACTTCTTAATTGGTTTTGTATTAATGACTTTAATAACTAGTTTCTTATGTTGAAGGTGATTCTTCCTTATCGTTTGTCCGTGGTGTCTTGGCATTATTTTACTGTCTATATAAAATAAAAGATTTTCACCATTCATATCTCCACGATCTATATGGAGGTATGTTGGCTACCTGGTCGGGGGTTAAGGGAATGGTTTGGTAAGAGTCTTGCCCTTGTTCAGCGTTTAGAGGTCCTTCAAGGGACCTGGGTCAAATTTAGTAGGACCTCCTTCAATACCCAAAGGTATTGGATGGCGGGGGTCCAAACTCTTTGATCCCCTCATAAGTTAAACTACTATTAATACTATAACCCGGCTATTTAGGACTGTATCCCTGCTGACTCAGACTACTTAGTCGAGGGTAGCGTTACCTCCAAAAGAGGGGCCTACCATAATTTGCACTAATAACTTAATTAATTATCTTTCAATAATCCGACCCTTTAGGATTGTATCCTTGCTGACTCAAACTACTGGGTTGAGGGTAACGTCACCTTCAAAAGAGGGGCCTACTACAATAACTAAGATAATCTCTTAAACAAGTGCAAAAGTGCGAAAATAATCAAAGGTTATACTAACACACGAGTCAGATCCAAGTGATTCATCTTGTCTATCTGTTTTATTTTTATTTTTATTTTTCAGCATTTAGTTAGTTTTATTTTCTTAGTTTAAAACCTTTTTCTAACATTTTGATTTGATTAGACGTTGAGGATAAACCGGTACTAAAAGCTCTTGTGTCCTTGGACGAACTCGGTATCTTACCAACACTATACTACGTCCACGATGGGTGCACTTGCCCATATGTGTGTTTAGTGTTAGTAAATATCGTGTTTTATAAATTTAAAACTTGGCTAAAGAAAGTGTAAAAATGGCTTAAAATATATACCTAAAACATATTACACTACACACGCATCAAGTTTTTGGCGTCGTTGCCGGCGACACAAGGATTTTAAGAAAGTTAGGAATCAACGGCCCTTATCATTTTTTTTATTTTTTTTAGGATTTTCTTAGTTTTTCAGCTTCTGCAGAACTCAGCACGGCCCGTGCCCGCTGAACACGCCCCGTGCACAATCATTGGAATTGGCAATCTTGTTTTAAGTCAGACAGTAAGCTGAACACGGCGCCGTGCTCACTCAACACGCCCCCGTGCCCAAGATTCAGTTACTGAAAACAGAACCGTTAGATCCCGGCGGTTGGTGATTTCTGACACAAACATGAGTGATGGTAATTCTTTTTTACTTTCGGCACTCTTATGGTACGTGGTGTCGATTATGTGGTGGCAACCATAAAGAATTAGAATGTGATTTTCTAAATTATAAGCCCCACTATATAGACCCATCGTCTCCCTATAACCTTAAGAGGGGCGAAAGTAAAAATAATCACTATCTCTCCCTCGAATGCGCCCAACCAGATATTCTAGGAGAAATGCTCCTTGACGAGTTAATTCAATTAGAAAATCTAATTCTTAATTGGTTAAAAGAGCTTAGGAAGGATTTCATTGATTCATCCCAAGACGATAACCAAGAAGAAGTGTTGGGGTCGCATGAAAACAACCTCCTTGTTTCCAATCCTACCTTCATACCTAGCAAAGACATGGACGATAGTCGTCCCTGTGCCGATTGTGCCGTGAAGGACTCTCCATCGACTTCGTTCGGTGCATACATAGACCTGAGCGATTCGGCATATACCTTCTTTAACGAGAGCCCGGAAAAGGGTTGGACTTGTCCACCTAAAATAAACATAGGAATTACCATAACCGACAACCTCTTGCGTTCTCGTCTTAGTCTAGGGCAATTAAGGTATCTTAGGCACTTTGGGGTTGTTCCAACCAGTAAGGAACCACCCGATATAAATAAGGTCCTTAGAAAATGAAGAAACTCCATAAGACAGCTTCCAGACACGGGACCGTGTCCAGGTCAGCACGCCCCCGTGTCTACCTAAAAGATTCTCTGCTGATTTTGTCAGAATACGGACAAAATGTGTCAGGATTTTAACTGCACACGGGGCCGTGTCCAACCAACACGGGGCCGTGTCCAACCAACACGGGGCCGTGTCCAACGCGCTGTCGTTTTCTATAAATGCAGCCTGATTCCTGCTCATTTTTGACCACTTCAAAAGACAGAGATTCCTGGGATCTTTACTCATACTATCCTAGAAATGGCGAGCAGAACAAGCGGAACGTCTTCATCAAGAAATAACCGACAGGGGAGGAGATCATCAACGGCGGAAGACTCTCTTGTAAACTATGTTTACGCCCTAAGATAGGCTATTGATGAAATGACGGAGGTGGAAGAAGCATTGGTCGACCGTATCAACATCTAACGGTGGGACTGGAAGGGTGTCTCCGAGAAGTAAACCTCTTGCACCAGAGGTTAAACTTTCTCGCCTCTCCTCCTTTGGTACCTATAATAACCCAAAGGGCATGGAACGTGGTCCCCGAAGTCATCATACCCGCCGAATGGTACGCCATGCACCCAGAGCCTCCGCAAGGGATAGTACAAGGAGTCCCGGTGGTTGTTCCCCCTCCTCCGCAAGATGTTGAGGAAAATGAAGCCGCCTTCTTCCTCCCAAGGGGGATAGAAGAATGGCTTTAACAACATCTAGGAAGAAAAACATCGGCCAAGAGTCCTACTACATCAGGAAACTATTCCCGAAATTTTCTCAACAAGAAGTAGAACTCTTTATGATAACTTTGTGTACCTCCTGACCTAATTAGTTTGGATGGTGTTGTAATAAATAAACCACACTCGGGATGGTCAAGGATAACAAGGGAAACGAGAAACATGACCCCATTCACGAAAACAGGGCCATCCGACAACGATTTCTTCATTACAGTATGCTCAGCACGGGCCGTGCCCAGCCAACACGGCCCCGTGCTGAACATCCTGCAAAAAATTGCCCAGTTCAGGTAACTGGACACGGGTCGTGTTCACTAAACACGCCCCCGTGTCCAGGCTTCTGTTTCTTTTCTTAAATTTTTGTTACTGGCACCTGAACATGGGGCCGTGCCCGGTCACCACGGGGCCGTGTCCAGACTGCCAGTAACATAAAATTTTGCTTTTAACACCATTTTACACATTCAATCAGCCTAAAAACTTATTTTTGGGACACATTGAGGACAATGTGTAATTTATGTGTGGGGGGGGGGGGATGCTAAAACCTTGAATTTTGCAAGTCCTAATAACAAGCCTTACACAAAACTCTATTGGAACCGCTAATCACCCCAAATTTTTTTCAAAAATTTTCAATTTTTTTCTCTACTTGTCTAAGTTTAAGTTGGGAATTCTAATTCTAACAAGGTTATATTTTTACAAGTTTACAACCGATAGCGTCGTGATAAAAAGAACCGACATAAGAAAATTATGAAACGACATGACAAGCTTAGTTAAAATTTGATTATATATACTTGATCACATAAAAATCCATTCCCACAAAAGTGAGTTTTGAGCCTTTATTGAGCATACAAATATACATCTTTACGCTAAATGCTCATTTTTCCTTTCTTGTGTGAATAGCCGCTTGATTCTTACGACTCTAGAACTTGCCACGACAATTCATTCTCAATCCTTACCAACTTAAACCCAAGTAAGTAAATGATGGAGGCATTAGGACTAACCCTTTTTTTCTTTCAACACCATTATTTTTATTTTTCTTTTCACCTACCCAAAAATTCCCCATAGTTAACCCCTTTGAGCCTAAACCTTTTCATTTTCTTAACCCAAAACCCTTTTACCCACCAAAACCTTTTTTTATTTTTTTTCCCTTTATTTTAGTAACAAAGCTCGGCTTTCGTGTGACTATGTTGAAAAAAAAAATTTACAATGAAGTTGGAAATAAACAAACAAAGCTCCTCAAACAAAAGCTTGTTTGAATAAATACTTCATTAAAAATAAAAAGTCACAAAAACAAAATGTTTTACGAAAACCGACGCTTTTTACGCCTTTCGCCATTTTCTACTAACCACTAACCCAACTACCCGCCTTTAGCCCAAGCCTAACCCTTCACCCAAAAAGTCCACTTTATATTTACAAAGGTATAAAGTTAAAAAGGAGGAGGATTGATTGCTTGGGAAGCTTACGGTAGAAATAAGTTCCATGCCGCTCTCGAGTGATTCACTAAAAATACACCTTCGGCCGAGTGTGAGTGATTTCCCCCGTGAGGTATGTGAACTTGTATATAAATGGAATTTTAGAGAAGTATGTTATGCCTTAATAAATAATTTATCTTATGAAATGTTTTTAATAAATCATGACGAATAGGATTGTAAATAAATAAAAATAAAACCTAAACGATCTTGGAAAATCCCGACACTCTATGACAAGCCCAAAAACCTTTTCTTCTACCCATTCCATTTGGGAGTAAATAAAGCCACATTATAAAGAGTTTTGCTTGAGGACAAGAAAAGATTCAAGTGTGGGGGTATTTGATACGCGCAAAATGCAACATATAAATTATATCAATTGTGACATAAAACTAACCCTTTTTTTAGTACTAATGTTGGAAAAAGTGTGCTTTTGTCTACCTTTTGTATTTTTAGGATTAAATGAGCTCAAATTAACAAAAGAAGCAAAAAGACAGCAAAATCTAACATAAATACAAGAAAAGGAACAAAAGTGGATTGCCCGACCCCTCAACAGCATCCTCCCAAGCAAAACAAAGAAAACAAAAGAATGAACACGCCCCGTACTCAGCGAGCACGGGGCCGTGCCCAAGAAGCAGCAGAAAAGACAAACCTATAGAAGCTTCTATTGCTCACCACGGAGCCGTTCCCAACGAACACGGGGGCGTGGCCAAAGTACTGCAGGCGCATTTATTGTAATTGCGAATTACAATTAATGAAGAGAGAGAGATTGTCAGACGGGCATGGGGCCGTGCCCAGCGGACACGGGGCCGTGCCCAGGCTTCTGTTCAGCCTATAAATAAGAGTGCTTGGAGCCATTTCAACTCATCCCTTGGCACACCACCTCTCTCACACTTCATCCACCACCCACCACCATCACAACACCATCATCCACCACCATCATCCATTGTCCATCATAGAGCGTGTGAGTCGTCTCGGGATCCAAGATTGATCGTAAGAGTTCTTGACAATCAAGGCCATGTTTGCCTAAGCCTCTTACATCACTTGGTGAAGACAAGTGTTTAGTATAATACTTTTTATTTTTAATCTTTTGCACTTCTTAATTGGTTTTGCATTAATAACTTTAATAACTAGTTTCATATGTTGAAGGTGATTCTTCCTTATCGTTTGTCCGTGGTGTCTTGGCGTTATTTTACTGTCTATATAAAATAAAAGATTTTCACCATTCATATCTCCACGGTCTATATGGAGGTATGTTGGCTACCTGGTCGGGGGTTAAGGGAATGATTTGGTAAGAGTCTTGCCCTTGTTCAGCGTTTAGAGGTCCTGCAAGGGACCTGGGTCAAATTTAGTAGGACCTCCTTCAATACCCAAAGGTATTGGATGGCGGGGGTCCAAACTCTTACTCTTTGATCCCCTCATAAGTTAAACTACTATTAATACTATAACCCGACTATTTAGGACTGTATCCCTGCTGACTCAGACTACTTAGTCGAGGGTAACGTCACCTCCAAAAGAGGGGCCTACCATAATTTGCATTAATAACTTAATTAATTATCTTTCAATAATCCGACCCTTTAGGATTGTATACTTGCTGACTCAAACTACTAGGTTGAGGGTAACGTCACCCTCAAAAGAGGGGCCTACTACAATAACTAAGATAATCTCTTAAACAAGTGCAAAAGTGCGAAAATAATCAAAGGTTATACTAACACACGAGTCGGATCCAAGTGATTCATCTTGTCTATCTGTTTTATTTTTATTTTTATTTTTTAGCATTTAGTTAGTTTTATTTTCTTAGTTTAAAACCTTTTTCTAACATTTTGATTTGATTAGACGTTGAGGATAAACCGGTACTAAAAGCTCTTGTGTCCTTGGACGACCTCGGTATCTTACCAACACTATACTACGTCCACGATGGGTGCACTACGTCCACGATGGGTGCACTTGCCCATATGTGTGTTTAGTTATAAATTTAAAACTTGGCTAAAGAAAGTGTAAAAAGGGCTTAAAATATATACCTAAAACATATTACACTAGATATATATTACACTAGATATGTGTACAGCATACTCGTAAAGCATTGATTTACAGAACTTGGCAATCGGAAGCCGTAAGCTGCAAAACTTGAAGAAATCTGCAAACAGGGTGATCTGGGTATCCCTCAGGGGAAAGGCAGTATCTCTCTCCGACGGCATCACTGGATGCCATTTCGGCCTGATGCAATACGTCTGCACCAACAATTCAAACGAAGTTTTGTTCTATTTGAAGTACAAGGCGTTGTCGCGTGAAGATGATTCAGAGGTTTTAGGGGCCATTGAAGAAGCAACAAGGACGTGGAAATGTTGATCAAAATAATTGGGGGAATTTTTTTTTTTTTTTTGATCTTTTGAGATCAAGCCCCTATTTATACCAACTATTTCCATATTTTTAAAATTAAAAAATGGAGTACAAATCGATGCGTGGCGATGTAGGCAATCATGAATAGGTCACATGACGTGACAACTGACACCGCCAACAGCCCCTTTGGGTACCCAGCATTAGAAGATTTTGGTCCTTTATTTATTTGTTTATTTTTTCACTTATCTATTTGTTTATTTGTATATTTTTTGGTGGTTTTTATTTTTTAAGTCTGACCCCATGTACAACCCCATAGCATCGGACCGGGGGACATGTGGAGGAATGACCCGGTCATTCCGGGTCAAATATCCATCATTAAATGTGCGACAACAAATAAATATGGGGGAGATCTTCATGCAAATATACGTTCGGAATAATCTCCGACAAAGTAGGAGATGTCACCTAACGGAGTTTCCGGCTTAAGGGGAAACCCTAAATTCACCCATAAGTATAAATAGAGATGTTTTCATAATGGTAAGACACATTGTTCTCTCTCATTACATTCTCTTTTACTCCCATAAATGAATTCTTATTCTCATGCCGGAGGGTGGTTACAGGAATAACCTCATTCCTGTAACGAGTCCTAATGGTGTTTTGTTTTGTAGATTGGAGATCGAATAACTCTTCATCGGATCAACCAGTTGAGGGACGTTTTCAGGTGACGTTCTTAGAGATTACAAAAGAGTTACCGATTGACAAATAGGAGAATCCTAAACGAAGCTCCAAAACGTGAAGAACATTGGTAAAATTCGATATTACAACTTGGGTAGGTGGTTATTAAAAAGCTTTTGATTAGTGCTTCTATTGCTCAAATATTAAGTGTATCTACGTTGATTACTATTTGGTTTCTAAAATAGTTATATATTATAAATTTTTAAGCTGTGTTGTTTTTGGCAAAATATCTTGATCTCCAAAAAAAGTGAACTTAAATTTTATTTTAGAAAAAAAAATCATTTTGCTAGCAAAACAGTGGCGGACCCAGGAATTTTTCTATGGGGGTGCGGAACATTTTTAAAAATTTTAGGCCCCTAGGTATATGAGTAAAAAAATCGGTTCGTATCGGATCGGGTCGGGTCATGTAAAACAAACGAACATCAAACTAAATTTATATAATAATAAAAAACATGTAAACTTTGTTACAAACATAATTAAAACGTCGACGCCCTACGGGTTTTCATTTTTTGAAATCTATCAAAAACATCATTTAAAACTAATTTTTTAAACAATTCTTTCTCTATATAACATAAGTTTATTGCTCCATAACATAATGTTTCAATTTTAATTTTCAACTATTCAAGCCTAGAAATCATAACGTTAGTTGTAATCACCCTAAAAATATATAAACAACATAATCATCCTAAAAATCATCTAAACAACCATAAACAACGTCAAAAACACAAAATTTCAAACCTATTTAACAACTTTATTACCTTTTTTTCTCCTATAATATCAACCAAAATCATCAAAATAACAAAGAAACTTATCGGATTTCGGTTAGATTTGGTGTCAAACGACGGTGGTATGGTGGCTGATTACGGTGGTCGCCAGCTGCTGGGCTGTTGTCGTTGGGTGATGTTGTTCGTTGGCAGTGCAGGGACGCAAGAGAGGGAGGGAGCGGGAGAGAATTTCTA
Organism: Helianthus annuus; assembly: GCF_002127325.2. Classification (NCBI taxonomy): domain Eukaryota; kingdom Viridiplantae; phylum Streptophyta; class Magnoliopsida; order Asterales; family Asteraceae; genus Helianthus; species Helianthus annuus. Next base: position 24,176,968 of record NC_035435.2, on the reverse strand, counting down.
AAGGTTTTGGGCTTTAATTATTTTATTATAGTTTAAAATATTGTTGGGTTTGGTTAATGGGCTAAGACTTAGTGGACTAGCTAGTTAGGAATTATAAGTGGGTAAATGTATGGGTATTTGGGTTTAGTTAGCTAGGTATTAAAAGTTATATAATTTAGGTACTATTTTTTTAAATAATAGTTTACTAAAAAAATTTAAAATATAAATTGATAACACTTTTTACCTAAGGGGTGCGGACGAAAAATTCCAAGGGGTGCGGACGGGATTTTCGAAGGAATTTAACACTAAATTTTTTTTCCTCGGGGGTGCGCCCGCCCACCTTGAGGTGGGCTTGGGTCCGCCCCTGCTAGCAAATGGAAACTTTTTTATATACTACATAATTATATATATATTGTTAGTGAAGCTTGATGAATAGTAATTTTAATTTTATAATAATATGTAGCTTTTTTGTTATTTTTTATTTTTAATAACATATTTTTAATTATTTTTATTTTTTTAAAACCATATATTTCCTATACCGTTTTTTTTAATAATTCTCTTTTCTTTTTTAGAACATATATTATTGATTAATTTGATACTTCTTTAATATTATATATTTATAACTTTTTCTTAAAACTTAAGTACGTAGTTATGATTGATTTTTTCCCGGACATTCGGTTATAAGTTTTGTTAAAAACGAAATTGTACTTATAGTAAATTATTTATTTGATATCATAAAACAGTACGATGACAAACTAAACCGTTCTAATGGTTTACTTTCTAAACTACATACTTTATTTTCAAATCATGTTTGTTTTAAATTATCATTTGCTCGGTTTCACCGCAATGCGCGACGACAAAAAAAACTAGTAATAATTAAATAGTGCTCTTTGTAAAATGGTACAAAATCAACACAGACACAAGAAATCGCGACAAAATAGGTGACAAAACTTTATTGATTTAACCCTAACTAAAGAATCTCCCAACCAAATCCTAGTTCTTACAATATGTAAGATCTATAACAACGGATACATAATACGAGATCAACAGATAACAGTTTTTTTTTTTTTTTGAATGGCTCAGCGGAACACACCTAGACGAAGTACCTCCGCCCCCCGGGATCGACCCCCGGGCCCCCCCTAAGGTCCAGCCCACACCAGCTTTCGACCGGCTGGTAGTCGACCCCTTAGCTCACCCGTGCGGGAAAACCGCTCTAGCCCGGGATCGAACCCGTGACCAGAGGGTAAAACCCTCACACCTCCACCCAGCAGAGCTGGGCTTCATTGGCAACAGATAACAGTTGATCATAGTAAGAATGAACAACAATACAAGATCCAATCTGGATCAACAGGGCCGGCCCTAAGAATTCGTGTACCCTGTTCGAGTTCGAAAAATGTGCCCTTAGGCCTTAACGAAATTGGGTGTTGGGTTCACCAAATGTCTAAACCTAATGCCCAAAGGGTTAATAACTAATCTAACCCATAAGAATAATTTTGTAAGGGGCGCTATGTTGGTCTTTGTATGGGTGTGCCCTATTAAAAAATATTTTACATATACATATCGGGTTTTTTCATAAAAAAATGTGCCCCTCGAAATATCGGGCCCTGGCCGGTGGTCCTCCCCGCCCACCCCAGGGCCGGCCATGTGGATCAACAACTACAACAAGAACATGAACAAGTAAGACAAATAATTGAACGAGTGAAACACTAGAAATGATTTTACATCTGCTCTCCACATAAGTTGCACTACGCCCCTTAGAGTATCAACCTGCTATATCTTTAGTCGTTCATTTTATCGCAATACACCTTCATCTTTAGATCCTACACACATAATACCCTCAAACGAATAATTCAGTCACAACAACCTTTATAGCATGTAACAACTTTATGATAGGTTGTTACAACTATAATAAAACGTGACAACAACCTTATGTTCACATGCAACATGAATCATGACCAATATGACGTATTTTAACACTCTTGCTAGTTATGATTAGGAAAAAGAATTACATATCTTTTTCCGCACTCTAAGTACAACTCTTTATAGTTAAAAGAATATTCGTGCACATGATAGCCATAATAACTGAATTATTTTATGGCAATAATATTTGTTATTTTAATAACAAGTGGAATCTATTTATTGGATCCGTTGACAATCAAATTCTTTTTAATTTCAAATATGCATTCCAAATATAGAGAGGGTTAAACCTTGATTGAGTCCACCGTCTTAAAGACTTTTTGCTATTTCATGTGGAGTGTCATGATATTGTAAGTTCAAGGTTGTTCACACCTTTAATAAATTGCTTTTTATATGTTAAATATAATATAATTTATTTCTGAACCCAACTACTCCTTGGACTATTATAAAGTATAAATGTAAATATTTGCATCAATGCTTATAAATTATTAATCATTTTATATCAGCTAGTTTTTTTTTTTCTTATTACATATTTAATATAATATCATATCTTAATATTTGTCATGTAAGGACCGACTATATATTTAATACCATCAATCGGAATAAGAAAAAAATATTATAGTTGTGTCTAATCGACGCTAAGTATTAATCTTATCGGGTAGCATAAGTTTTCTTAGAAAAGGAGGTCACATATTCAAACCAAAACAAGGATGACTAATTTAAAATTATTGATATAATAGAGTAGAAATAAACTTTATTATTAATAACAGAATAATAATATCAAATATGCGATCTACTTTTTTTTAAAAGAAAACTTCATTAAAATGCACCTCCGACCCAAAAAGGCAAAAGGCCAAACAAAACAAAACAAAACCCCCGACCCAAATGGGCAAATGGAACAAATTACATCATATAAAAAGGATATCTACCACTCATCCCATCTAATGTATTTACACGAAGATCTATCTTTAATCAACTCGAAACCCCTCGATTTAATCTCCCCTAAAATATCTTGCGCACTTCGATTTAACTCCTCGAAGATTAACTCGATCCTTCCTTTCCAAATACACCAACAAGATATCATCACGAGGCCTTGAATAATTTTCTTCGCTTTCTTACCCAACTGAGAGAATTTGTGAATGTCCGTAATGTCTTTGAACTTGAAATAGTATATAGGCGAAATTTTGCATCAAACACTAAAACCCAACCAAACCCTGTTGGATACCGAACAAGCGGTAAAAAGAGGATCCACAGTTTCCTCGTATTCTTCACAGAACGGACACATAGTAGAAGTGATATCCAAGCCCCTTCTTACTAAATTAACTCTCGTAACTAGCTATTATAAAGTGAGTGTTAGTTATTATAATTTGTTACATGTTTGACTGCTTTTTACCAACAATTTTAAACTTCTTTCATTTTCACAAAATTGGACACGATTCTAGACGAGAAAACTATGTCTTTAAAAAATTCGACACAATCCTAGATGAGAAAATTAATGTCACATTCTATCCCGTTGCTACTGAATCTATACCTGATAATAAAAGAAACCATTTAGGGGACAATTGTCATCATATTAGTCCGTATCATATAGATAATTATCATTTTAGTTTAATCTCTTCTAATTAATTATAGATAACCCCCATATTAAATATTCTTTAGTTTAATATCTTATGGATAATTATTATTTAGTCTATTATCCTTCTTATTTATAATATTTTTATTTGAATAAATTATTATTTTTATATTTATCTTAAACTTCTTTCATTTTCACAAAATTGGACACGATTCTAGACGAGAAAACTATGTCTTTAAAAAATTCGACACAATCCTAGATGAGAAAATTAATGTCACATTCTATCCCGTTGCTACTGAATCTATACCTGATAATAAAAGAAACCATTTAGGGGACAATTGTCATCATATTAGTCCGTATCATATAGATAATTATCATTTTAGTTTAATCTCTTCTAATTAATTATAGATGACCCCCATATTAAATATTCTTTAGTTTAATATCTTATGGATAATTATTATTTAGTCTATTATCCTTCTTATTTATAATATTTTTATTTGAATAAATTATTATTTTTATATTTATCTATTTACTTCAAATTCAAACTTAGTTATCTAATTTGATATTAACTATATATTTGAACGTTTTATTTAGTTTCGTATCAAATAGATTTTACAAAACTTAAAAGAAAATTAACTAATATTATTTATCATTTATACATTTATGGAGTTTTAAATAAAGGGTTAATTTATTGAGACTTCGTTAAAAAATTTTGCTACAACAAAATAATCTATTTATATCAATCTAAATCAAAATTTTTATCTATACGATACTATATGATAAAACATTAATGAGTGACACCTGTAGGCATTTATTTTATGATTTTCTCGCCTCACTTCCAAACTTATCTTATATTAATTAATTAAATAAATAAACGAATAATGAGCTAATATTAAATTATATCCTATTTTAAATTTCGAATACCATTCTTCTATTTTTCTAATAAAATATTATCCCAAAATTTAAATTGTTAATTTAAAATATTTTTAAATAAAACAAATTATTTATCATGAAAACCAAACTTTGTATTAATATATTAAATATATTTATTTTCACTATACAAAATTACATTTACTCGACCCGTGTAATACATGAGTTTTTTTAAAATATAAATTTTTATTATTTGATATATAAAATTAGATTTATTCAATTCGTACAATACACCGGGCTTTTTAAGGATTTATATTTTTTTGTTATTTAGTTTAGAAAATTACATTTATTCAAACTGTGTAATACGTATATTTTTAAATATGTAACTTTTTTTTATTATTTTGTATATAAAATTACATTTATTCAACGCATGTATTATTTAAAAAAACATGTGCACAAACCTCAAATAACGGGTAGATCTTGACCGATTTGATCCTTATAATCTTATGTTGATTTCTAGAAGTCTATAACAAACAAACTTTACGACTACTTTAAGGGTGTCCGGGGCACTCTCGGTGACCCCATGCGGTGAATGCTTTTGCCGAGCGGGTACACCAGCGCCATCCAATGTTTACCGCGCGGGGACTTAAACAATCGGTGTGTGTTCACCGATTGAGAGAGAGGAGAGAGAGAACAAGTGATTGGTTTGAGTTCTGCCACCATCCAAACTCCACTAATCATATTTTTTCCTTTTTTTTATAAAAAAATAATTGTGTGAGTGGAGTGCCACCATCAAATTAAGGGTGTGAGGGGAGTTAAGAGGGAGAGTTAACGTGACGCGTGTTAATTGGGCGTGCGTAAGAGAGGGGACTCCCCAAGAGGGGAGTGCCCCTCTCACCCTAAGCCTACTGCCAACATATCTTTAGGAAAACATGGGGATTCCTATTCACAAACAACAAATATAAATATAAGTAATTGACGATTAGATCTGGGGTGTGCAAAATTCGTTTCGAATTCGAAATTCGTTTAAATTCGATTCAATTATCAAAAATCGTTTCGAATATAAGAATTCGAATTCGATTCAATTCGACTCAAGTAAATCGAATACGAATTTATAATTTCAAATTCGATTCAAAATTCAAATAAAAATTATACACTTTTATTTATTATTTTTATATATAATATATATAACTTTTATTAGGCTATACTATAAATTATTTTCAATTTTTTCAAGTATTAAAATTACCCATTACCAAACCCACTACATGGCCCATAACTAAAACCTAAGTAACAAATCTATCAATAGATTTCTAAGAATAAAAAAATTAACTTGTAATGTGGAGTGGTTATTCCTGACTTCTCGTTTTGAATTTTAGACTTGTGTTACTTTATTTGGAACTTTTTAATGTGATATCGTGCTTTACGGCTGCTTTAAAATTTATGTTTCATTTTGAATGTTTTTTTTACATGTTTTAAATAATCTGAATTAAATCGAATTCGATTCGAATTTGAATTTTTAATCGAATACGAATTGGGGTTTTTATTCAAATACGAATTCGAATCGAATTCGGTAGGTTTTAATCGAATACGAATTCAAGGAAAAATAAAAATTATTCGAACAATTCGATTCAAATAATTCGAAAATTCGATATTCGATTCGATAAACACCCCTAAATTTAAATCAAACATACTTTCTTAGGCTTGTTGATGTCTTTTAAAGCATTGTTCTTACAAAATCGGCAAAGAACCCATCTTTCGACGACTTAACTCATCACAATTCCCAAAAACATGATCCACTGATTTGTTCTCTTTCGAACAAGAAGAACAAAGTGTGGAAGTTACATCAATGCTTTTATCAACCATATGCACTCTAATAGGAAGTCGATGAATACCACCCAGTTTGCACTTTCTCTCTATGATGAAACACTGCCAAAATAAGGTCTCTTTTGCATCACCGATCTCTTTTTCAAAAGAGATAGCTGGGATAGCACCATCATTATTTAGCTTTGTAATTGTGAGACGACATGGTTCTAAAACCCCATTCCCATGCGTTGGCAATCACCCTATAATTATGTTGGTTCTTTTGTTGAAACCGTCCAAGCTTCCAACCCCAAAGTCCCCTTTTCCTTTATGGGATAACACTAAGAGGATTCACATCCCTTTCACCGTATCCACTCTATAATTATATTAAAAACAATTATATTTTATTTCATCTTTCAATTATAAATTACTTTTCTATATCTTTATGGTTACATTTTCTTTTTTCTCCACTAACAACTATTTTTAAAATATAATAAAAAATTATAGAGAATAACAGTGAAACTACAAATACACAGATGATCCGTAACATTTTCTCTCTACTCTATCCACTACCACTTTTTATAATATAAAAACCACTTTTATAGAAGTTGGTGGAAAGAATGTGAATGCTATAAGTCACATTTTTCTCATAAAATCTTTCTGTACCCTCACTCAACATTGCCCAAGTAATGTTAAGTTGTTTAGTAATTACGTAGAAAATAATAGGCCCCCCTCCACTTTTTTGAGAAATTGTTATTTTTTGCAATTAACATGGGTAGATCCATTATAATTTATAAGCCTCAAATAAAGGGTGAATATAACATGTCCAAACTTTCGAAAACATGTGCAGAAGCCTTAATATAACATGTCCAAACTTTCGAAAACATGTGCACAAACCTCAAATAAAGGGTGAAGGATTTAAAAACTGTTCATAAGAGCTGTTAATTACGTTTAAGTGGTAGGTTCATTTGCGGTAAAAGAGAAATTAGTTTTAAATGATTGTAATGCTTATATTTTGTTAACTAAACTAAAATGTGTTTATATATGTAGTTAACGAGGTGATGCTAACTCGTGTGTTACGTTGGGCCTGTCAAACCGAACAAAAAATGTAAAAATATGGAATCACTCTACGTTAATGTATATAAAAAGAAAATTGTATAAATACTAAAAATAAACAACTAAAAGCACTATTTATGTTTGATCAGATGTGAAGGTTCAGATTAAAAAAAAGGAGGGGGGGGGAATGGACTGTATCACTCTCAACTATGCAAAATTGGCCAATATCACTCTCAACTTTCAAGTTGGCTCACACCACCCTCTACTCGACAAGTTGGTGTCACTGTCACCCCTTCGTTAAAAAAACACTAATCGGGTTAGTTTTTTAAGCCTATGTGGCATTTAGATGATGACTAGGAAGCATACGTGGACATAAACTTGATATATCATCTGTTTAACATCACTTTAACCATTTAACCCTAATTCCCAAACAATCTCATCTTCTCCCCATCAAATTGCAGACGAAGATCAATTGCAGGTAGAGGGTCATCGCGGTTCTTGCCCTAATACCTCCTCCCCATAGCCGTTCTTGCCCTAATTGCCCATTGAAACATTCAGTCAACATGTCGTAGTCTTCTACCTCTGGTCTAATTCGAAAACCAAAAGTCTTCAAGGTCGATTTGGATGGAAATGTGTACTGTCATCACGACATTGTTGCTGTTCTTCGAGTAGCTGGTCTTAAAAGTGAAAGACATGGTGAAGAATTTTACGGGTGTCCTCACCGGCCTGTAAGTTGAATTTGCATATCAATTTGGTGTTATGTAGATATTCCATTGCAATTTCCTTATAGTTGTTGTGTTTTGTAGAGAGGGGAGTGCAAATTCTTCCTCTGGAAAGAAGATGTTGATAAGATGTTCGTTGAACGTTCATACGGCACCTCAACTCAAGTGACGTTTAAAGATCTGAAGATAAAGAACCTTGAATTACACAATATGTTATTAATAGAAGAGAACAAGAACTTGAAAGCAATGAGATTTGACACAAAGACGAAGTCGAAGAAACCATATGTGCTAACCTTTGTAATTGCAATTTCCATATTGTTGTATTTGTGGAATTAGTATTTATTGATAATGAACTGTTGTGGTATTTAGTGTTTGTAACCATTTCTACCCACTTGTTATGAAATGAAGTGTTTTGTTACTTTGACTCAACTGGACATCTAAGTTAATGTACATGTTGACCATACTTGCAAGTGACTCAAACTGCATATGAAACCAAATTGGCAATGTTTGAACCAAAAATGACAAACCGTGTAAAGCAAAAGTGGCCAAAGTTTGACCAATTTGCAGTCAAACTGTAAATAGGTGCATAATTGGCCAAAGTTTGACCAAACTACAGTCAAATTGTAAATAGGTGCATATTGGCCAAAATATGAACCAAAGTGCAACTGCACTTGCAAGTGACTCAAACTGCATAACTAGGTGCAAAATTGGCCAAAGTTTGACCAATTTGCAGTTAAACTATAAATAGGTGCATAATTGGCCAAAATATGAACCAAAGTGCAACTGCACTTGCAAGTGACTCAAACTGCATAACTAGGTGCAAAATTGGCCAAAGTTTGACCAAACTACAGTCAAACTGTAAATAGGTGCATAATTGGCCAAAGTTTGGCCAAACTACAGTCAAACTGTAAATAGGTGCAGAGTTGGCCAAATTTTGAACCAAAGTGCAAGTGCACTTGCAAAAACAACAGACCAAAGTGCAGAAACACTAAACCAAACAGCAGAATCACCAAACCAACCAAACTGTAAGTTGAATCAAAATGGTCATCAATTTTTGAGTCAACCTATTAAAGTGTACACAATGACCATAATGGAATATGTACACCAATGTGTGACTCAATCAACAACAAAAGTTAAACAACACAGTGCCATAATAGAAAAAGTCAAACAACACTGAAAAGTCATACATTGACTACTTAATTGGTCCCACATTACTAGAAGGTGTTTTTAGACAAAATATTAGAGTCATACATAATGGCACGGAGTTCAGTAAAAATCTTTAGGAGTGATAATGGCACAGAGTTCAGAAACAAGGAGTTAGATGATTTCTGTGTGTCAAAAGGAATTCTGAGGCAGTACAACATTCCAAGAACACCAGAACAAAATGGGGTTTTTGAGAGAAAGAACAGGACCTTGATTGAGGCTGCCAGAACCATGCTTTCTGATTTAGGTTTTCCATTAACTTTTTGGGCAGAGGCAGTAAACACTGCTTGCTATGTCCAAAACAGAGTTTTAATCAACCCAGGCATCAAAAGACTGCCTATGAACTACTATATAAAATAAAGCCATTGATTTCATATTTCAAAGTTTTTGGCTGCCCATGCTTCATTTTAAACTTAAAAGATTCTATCTCAAACTTTGCAGCCAAAATTGATTGTGGTTATCATCTAGGATACTCAACTACTGCTAAGGCCTACAAAGTATTTAACACAAGGACTAAGACAGTGGAAGAGAGTTTGAATGTAAAGTTCAATAAACTTTCATCAATGAAAATCCCAGCAAATCTTGCAGAAATGTTTGATCTTGATAAATTCACTTTTGAAAATACTGCTGTCAAGACTAAAAGTGCAGGTCAATCAGAAAATACTTCATCAGACTTTGCATATGAAATCATCATTCCACAACAAAAGTCTGCATCAAGTGGAAGAGCAGCAGATGTTCAAAACAGATGTCAAAGTTCAACCACTGCTACCTCAACAGTTGTTGACCAAAGTAGCCTATCAACCCCTGCTTCCACATCATCAAACACTGTTGACAAAAGTCCTCAAACAGTGGATAAAAGTCAGCATGTGTCTACACCATTACCTCCTATTCCACCACTTTTTGAAGCCACTGCTAGATCATCAAAATCACCAACAGTGGTTAGCTCAGATGATTCACATATGCAGCCCTCCCCACTTAATTCCATTGTTCCATACCAAGGAGATCTTATCTTCTTGAAATCTCATCCACCTGACCAAATCATTGGCAACTTCAATGAAGGGGTGCTCACAAGAAGTCAATCCCAAAACATCTGTCTTTTTGCTGGTTTCCTATCTCTCCATCAGCCAGTCAAGTACCAAGAGGCACTAAAAGACAACAGCTGGGTAGAAGCCATGCAAGAGGAGCTCCAACAGTTTAGAAGACAACAAGTTTTGGACCTTGTACCATTGCAAGAGGGTGTGAGTCCTATTGGCACAAAATGGGTCTTCAAAAATAAAACTGATGAAAGGGGTATTTTTGTCAAGAATAAAGCCAGGTTTGTGGTTCAAGGGTTCAGACAAGAAGAGGGCATTGACTATGATGAAACATTTGCCCCTGTAGCAAGATTGGAAGCTATTAGACTATTCCTGGCCTTTGCTGTCAACCACAACATCAAGGTGTATCAAATGGATATCAAATGTGCATTCCTCTATGGTAAGATTCAAGAAGAGGTTTATGTTTGTCAACCTCCAGGCTTTGAGGATCCATTTAATCAAGATCATGTCTACAAGCTAAATAAAGCTTTGTATGGCCTGAAACAAGCACCAAGGGCCTGTTTTTGAGACTCTTTCCACCTTTCTACTTTCCATTGGTTTCACAAGAGGTAAAATTGATAAAACACTGTTTTTGAAATGGAGAGGGAAAGACTTGATGATTGTCCAAATTTATGTGGATGACATCATTTTGGAAGCACATGTAATAAAATGTGTGAAGAGTTTAGGTAACTCATGACAGCTGAGTTTGAAATGAGTGCAATGGGTGAACTCCAGTGCTTTCTTGGTCTCCAAGTAAGGCAACTGCAAAATGACACTTTTATCCATCAAGGCAAATATGCCAAAGAACTTTTAAAGAAATTTGAGATGGATGATTGTAAGCCATGCAGTACACCCATTGCAACCAATAAAATAGTCATGTCTGATGAAAAGGATGATTTGGTTGATCAAACTCTCTATAGAAGCATGATTGGGTCTTTATTGTACCTAACTGCATCTAGGCCAGACATCATGTTTGCAACATGTGTTTGTGCAAGATCCCAATCAGCCCCTAGAAAGTCAAACCTTATTATTGTAAAAAGGATATTCAGATACCTAAAAGGTGCTCCCACACTTGGTATCTGGTATCCAGCTAATGGTAAAATTGAGCTTTCAGCTTACTCAGATAGTGACTTTGCTGGATGTGACAAGACAAGGAAGTCCACTTCAGGAGGGTGCCAATTCCTAGGCAATTGCTTACTGTCTTGGCAAAGCAAAAAGCAAGCAGCTGTTTCCACATCCACTGCTGAGGCAGAATATATAGCTGCTGCAAGCTGTACAGCCCACCTGCTTTGGCTTCAAAATCAGTTGCTGGATTTTGGTATCACTGCCTTAAAAACACCACTCATGTTGGATAGCCAGGCAGCAGAAAATATCATCAAAAATCCAGTTTCCATTCAACCACCAAGCACATTGATATCAGACATCACTTTGTGAGGGATTGCTATGAAAAATGTTTGATTTCTCTACACCATGTTCCAACTAAAGATCAGCTGGCATATGTGCTAACCAAAGCAATAGACACATCCACCTTTGAAAGCTTGATCTCTAGGATTGGCATGCTGAACATGGAATAACAGGCAAAATCCTGTTTTTCTATGAATAAAACCATTAAAATGTTTTCAGAAAATCAAAAATCCATCCTTAAAAATAGCTAAAAATGAATTTTTTATTAAATCCTTAAAAGTCTGCCATAATCATTGTTTTGATTCAAACATCTGTTCTGCTCAAAATGTTGTCCACTGCTGAAAGTCAACCCCTGTTCTCTCATTTCCTTGGTAATCACTGTTGTTCAAAATCAGTGTTTCTATCCACTGATAGTTAAAATCACCCACTGCTTTCATTTACAACCACTGGTCTTGTTCCATCAGTGGTTTTACTAAAACAACTGTCTTCCACTACTCATCAGGGGTTGTCACGTGGACAGTACATAGCGGTCAGATCTTTTTGTAATCGCTGCCACGTCAGCATTCACTTTTTCTTTTATAAAACCCTCTTCAAAACCCCAAACAGAGTTTCACTGTCGAATCGAATTAACAAAAATTCCTTTCTCAAAGTAGTTATCATCCATTTCTCCCAAATCACTCATCGTTCTTCTTCTTCAACATGACAAAATCAAAATCTTCTTCATCTACTAAATCCACTTCCAAAAAGGCCACTCAAATGGCTACCACACCCATTGAAATTCCATACAAATCACCTCACAACTATCTGGGTCTTCTCACAAAACCCAGTACCATCGATTTCTACGACTCCATCATTGACACTATGTCATCTTCAAAGTACAAAACTTTGTTGACATCAGATGCTCCGATTTACCTGAAAACCCAGAGAGAATTTTGGAAAAATGCTACTCTTGAAACACAAGGTGAAGACATCATAGCCATTAATTCATCTCTTGTGGGTAAAACAGTCAAAATCACACCACAATCCATTTTAGAGGTATTTAAATTTAATGATCAGCAAGGTAAAACCTTTTTCCCTAAAAACGAATATCAAACTGATTTTCTTGAAAGGGGGTATGCAGAACAAATGAAGAGGGATACCTTACAAAAGGGTAGCTTTCCTCCTGCAACAAGATTTTTATTCCATACCCTGTTGCTGTGTGTTTCAAATAAAACAACTGCTTTTAATGAGATACCATTAAAGATTAAATACCTGAGATATGCTATTTTACAAAATGAAAATTTTAGTTACTCCTAGGAGATCTTTAATGATCTAGTTAAAAATGTTGATAAAAAATCATTCTTACTATTTCCAAGATTTCTAAGTTATTATTTTCAAAAAAAAATTTGGTAAGGATGATGCTTATGTGATTGCACAAGGTGATTCTTTTCAAATAAACAGTTTAACAACTGAAACTTTTACAAGACTTTCAACACCTTGCAAAACAAAAGCAGAGGTGCCTGAGCAGAATTTAGCAGCTACCACTGCTCCTCAGGTATCTGCTGCTGAGCCCACTGCTCTAGGTTATCACAATAGCAAAACAACTGCTGTGAAACCCACACCTAAAATCACCAAAAAGCCAAGACAAAAGAAAACTCAAAAACCCCCCAAACCTACATAAAAGGCAACTCTGGAAGATGAGATCCCAGAGCAACTGCCAGTGACAACACAAATGTCACAAGAAACCACTGCTGCTGCTTCCTCATAACAGATGGTAGAAAGATCTTAACCAATGCCTGAAACTCCTCCTGCTTCTTCTCAAAAAGAACAAGTTGTAACAATAGGGACACCACAATATGATGCTCTGGAATCACTTGCTTCCATCATCCACAGCCCACAACCCAGGGCAAATTCGCTTTCTACACACAACCTCACCTCCACAATTCCCCCACAAACAAAAATATTGTTGGATGCTCTTGATTTGAACCAGGCACAAACCAGTCCTTCTCAATCACCTTTCAATGAGAACATACCTCAACAAGTGACTGGGTCTGATGTATCAATCATTGCTAACCCACCAACAACACCTGAGGAGGTTACACCCCTTGAGTTATAAGTAACTCTTGGAGGTAGTTCAAGTGAAGCAGCCACTACAAGTGCTGAACCCACTGGTTTGCATTTGGAAAATGGTTACATCAATAAGACTTCCTTGAAGGCAATTTCTTCTCTGGGAACTCTTGTGTATCCAGTTTTTACTGGTTCACTAAAAAGTGTTTCTCTTTTTGAAGGAAGAAGTCCCCAGTTCCAAGACAAAGAGGCATCAGTGGATGATTTCTGGAGTACACTCCCTAAATCAACCACTGTTACAACCACTGTAAGTGGGAAATCATATGATCCCATTAAGTTAGGTGATGGTTTAATGTACCAAGAATTGACGGGTAGAATTGAGAAACTGGATACATCTGTTGCAGAAATCAAAGACATGCTGCAACAGGTGTTGAAAGTTCAAAAGGTACCACCCACTGCTGCAACAACTCCAACAAATGCTCCACCATCTGCTGCTACTTCAAATGAGCTGTGGAGTCTGTTCCAACCACCGCTCCAACAACAAAGAGAATTAGCTAATCAGCAGCATGAGATTCAAATCCAAAAGTTCAGAAATCTCATGGAGTCAAGGTTTAAAGATACTCAAGCTGATGTCAAGGCTATAAAGGCCCACATAATAAACACCACTGGCACTGCTCCTCCCACTGTTATCTTTGTGGATAAACCACCACCAGATAATGCCAAAAAGGGGAGAAAATAAAGCAGTGGACGAAGAAGGGATATGAAGATGGCATGTACATTGAGACACAAAAAGACAGCATGCTCAAAGACATCCCTTTGCCAGATGGGTCCAAAAAGATTGATGTTACGACTAATGCCATTGCTGATGCAATAGCATAGGTGAAAAGGGATAGGAAAGCAAAGGATAAAGCCAGGTGGGAAGAGGAGATCATAATTGTGGGAACAAATATGAATGTAAGACTATTATGAACTTGGATTGGTGGATATTCATTTAGAATGAATATAGAGCAAAGTGTTGCTGCCAAAGTTCATAGATATTTGTGGGATACAAATATTGGACTGACTCGCTCTCAAATATTACTGCATGGAATCATTTGTGATTGATCATAAGTAAATTTGAGTAAAGGCGAATATCATAGTATCCTCTGACCTGAGATACATATTGGATCTTGATATTCACCAAGTATTATACCTTGACCTAGTTCTTTGCTGTCTGTAATAAGGGAGTACACAAGGCTAAACTCAGGTGTGGTACAAGGTGATTATGAGAGACGTATGTAGTCAAGAAGGGATTTGTTCCTCTTATTCGTTGAGAGTACGATGTCTAAGGCCTGATAAAGTTAAATCAACAGAGAGTGATCACTCTATGTCTCTGGATTTAACATGGCATCTGTAACGAAAGGATAAATGATAGATTCACCTAAATCTTGTTCAAGTAAGGGACTTGAAAGGGATGATGTTATTGAATGGCAAATATAGTCATACGTATTGGGGGTAGTAAACCGTAGTTAGGCGTCATTTACTGCTTGCATCAATCTTCTATGTATCTTGTGCAAGTGGGAGATTGTTGGACTCTGTCTGCCCAAGACACATATTAAATTGATGTGGCTAGTACGTTATGATCCAAGTCGAGTCATACCCAATAACAAGCTAGACAAACACTTATATTATTTATTTGTGATATGATCAAACAAATAAATATTAACACTTACAAGATTTAGAAATTGGTGTTCTAAATAATTACACTTGAGAAACCAATAAATTATATGGATAATTTATTTTGAGAGAGTATTTTATTTTGTTATTTAATAGGTTAAATAACTTAATAAAAGTTGTATAAAGTCTTATAACATGTGATGTTATAATTTTATAAAAGTTATAAAATTAGTAAAGACTTAAATTATTTTTTATAAAAGAAATTAAAATAAAGGGTGGGCCGACCCCCCCCCCCCCTTGGTGTTCTTCCCTAAAAGTTTTGGCCAATCACAAACCATGCATTTGCATGTGTTAGTGGCAATTTGATTGGGTGGTCTAACCAAGACCATTTTGGTCCAATGGGGTTTCATGCACTTGCATGTGTAAGTTGGCACATGATTGGTCAAGGTGGGTGCCAATTCTCTCTCATGGTTCTATAAATACTTAGATGACAAATGCAAGAACTTGCAAGACTTGTGATTTTGTTCTAAATTTTCGGCCAACTCTCAAGTGTTCAAAGAAGTCTTTCAAGTTTCATTCAAGTGTTGAAATCCTAGCTACAATCGTAGTGTTTGTTGGAAGCTTGGGGTATACAAGCTTGAGGCATTCTACTCTTGAAGGCAACCGTTCAAGAAACATCATCCTTTTCATCATCCTATTACTCGAAGAAGGTAGTTTTCTAAACACCCTATGGTTGTGTATGATAGTATGCATCTTCGTATATGGATCCGGGTTTTTGGATTTTACTTATAAATGAAGTTTATATCATAAAAGTAAAATGTTTTAAATATTATTTCTGCTGCGTTTTTATTTCATATAGATGAAATTGCTTTGATAAACATGTTAAAATCCCAACAGTCTTTAGGTGTGTCCCGTTTGGGGATCTTTTCTTCAATAGCACATGATTAGCATTTTTCAATGTTTCATCATTTTGTATGCTGAGGGTAGGCTTTATGATTAAAGCAATGCAAAGTATTATACGAGGACTAGGCTATTGCTCCCGCAAAATCAGAAGTCCTGGTATAATACCCCAGATATAATCACGCACAAAGACCTAGTATGTCCGAAATAGAAAATCTTTCAAACAAGATTTCGTGGGTTACCCTTATATCCGAGAGATGTTCCCCACGAGATAAGTAAGTATTGATCTTTAAGTTTATATCTTGAAAACAATCTACTGAATGAGTAAAAACCTACTGGCATATCATCAGTGAGACCATTTATCACTTTTGACTTTCCAAATCTTTAGCATGTTGTGATTGTCCACTGATGTACTATCATTTCCTCTTTTTCACAAAAAAACTCATTTTAAAATTTTCAATGTTTTTGGCTTTTTAGATTTTATCATGTTTTTGGATTTTTCAAATTTTTCGAAATTTCTAAAATTTTTACTCCCTAAAATAAAAAATATGTTTCAATTTTTGATTTTCTGGGAAAATTTGAAAAAAAAAAACTGTACAAACAAACTGACACACTGATGTGAATTGCTTCAATTCTCCATCCACTTGGCATAAACAATCAGAACTCTCCTTGACAACAAACTATTTCCCCATTATGATTTCAAAACACTTAAGTTTGTTTTAATGAAAATGGTTTTTCTGGAAAATTAGTTTTGTTGAAACCACTTGACTCATCATTACATTTTTTCAACCATTTTGTATGAAAGATAAATCAAGTTCAACTTAATGACCTTGAATAACCACTTGTAGGTTCTCATCAACAATACCACTTGTAAATCAAAATATGACAATTTTGAGTTTTTTCACTTGTAAGTTTTTCAAACAATCATATTCAAGAATGATGCCGATTCCTGCTCTACGATTACCAACTTGGGAGCTCCGGCAAGTCAGAATTTTACATATGGAATACAGACACCCAAGCCTGACTAGCTTTGGGTGTGACCTTTTCAATTTCACTCAGGGTTTGATCATTCCTTTTTGCTTCATTGAAAGCCTTTTCGACATCAAATTCTTTCTTTTCCATCGACCATTCTTCCAAACATATGTTTCACTTTGCCATTGAAAGCCTTTTCGATATCAAATTCTTTCATTTCAGTATAGAATTGATTCGAAATTTCCACTTTACCAACTTTTTGTTTAAAGTTTTCAGTCCGCAATGGTGGAAAGTTGACATCATCCATTGGCGCTACTGACTTTTCACTTATTGGCTCAACTTGTGGCTCCTCTGACTTTAACGAGTCAGATTCATCGCCAGATTTAACATCTGATTTCTTGACAACCCATGTTTGGTTGTTAAGATTTACTCTACTTTTGTAAAACTGTTTAGAACTCTTACCAACTTCATATGTTGAATTTTTAAACTCTTTGAATTTGACTATTGGCGGTTCAGTTTTATCAACAACTTTTTCTTTCAGTTTAGAAGAGACCTCCTGTTTTGTTTGTGTTGCCTTTGGACAGTTCCATGCAATGTGACCAACTTCTTGACATCGGTAACAGGTTCTTGTCTCCTTTTTCTGATTAGCATCATTCTTCTCTTGTTTCTATTTTTCTGCAATAAACGCTATGTTTGATTGCTTCCAGAATGAGCTCCGTTTCTCCTCTTCAGAACTTGATCCTGAAACAAATACAGTGTTTGTTTTAGAATCTTTAACATTTTGATTATTTTCAACATCAAAACCCAACCCTTTCTTTTTGAAATTTCTTTTATGTTTAGGTTTCTTTTGATGACTTGGACCATAACCTTTCTTTTTGTTTAAACGTTGTTGAGCTCTAGAAGTATGTTTAGGTTTTGAAAATCCCATTTTTTCTTTTATTTCTGAAAACCTTATTTCTATCAACTTAAAAACTGTTTAATGCTTTCAATTTTCACATTTTTGATTGGAAATTCCTCATCAGAATATAATTTGTCTGAATCATTCAAAGTATATGCCACTTTGATTGGTTTGTCATTCATATTAATTTTTGATAAAAAAAAGTTCTTTATTGTAGACCCTTTCGATCGATGATTTCGAACTGTTGACTGATGAACTCGAAGTTTCTGACTCAGACTTTGACTCTGACTCCTCATCCTTATCCAACACCTGATCGACCACTTTCTTTATTAACTCAGACTCATGATCAGTGTCAGACGATGTGAATGTGACGTCAATGTTTTCTGGTAACTCATCAGTTGTGTCAGACTTTAACTTTATATTGACTGCCTTTTTGAGTTGTTCCTCATTTGGTTTTCTGGGAGAATAACCTTCCCATATCGGAGGCGGACACTTGTTATAACTGACACTTTGTTTCTTACCAGTATCCTTCTCTCCCGTCTTCTTATCTTGAAAAGCTTTAAAACCTGCAACAGTAGGATAAATTCTATCAATCAAATAATCAGAACTTGAGTAACTCAGCAACAATCGTCTGATTCTTTCATTTTCAATCTTTTCACTCTCCAATTCCTTCTTCAACTCTGCATACTCTTCAATGTAGTGATTGATGGTCTTCTGTTTAGTCATCATTGTTGTATTCATCATAGTCAACGCATCTTCCCTTTCAGAATTTGTCTTTTCCAAACTATTCACCGTTCTGTTCAACACATCATACGACTCTTTCACGTACTTAACATAGAACAATAGGTTTTCTTTCATCTCATTGAGCTCATTATACTTCTTGTCTTTCTCTTCACAATGTTTGCATGGTCCCAAACATTTCAGACAAGGTTTACTGACCTTTATAATCTTTTCAACAACTTTGACCTCTTTACTCTGTTCATTCATCTCATTCTCAGCAACATTCTCACATTTTACTTCTTTCTTTTCTTATGCTGCTCGTCTCTCCTTTAGCTTCTCCAATTTATCTGCAAAATAAAATTTGAAACTTTCAGGAGATAAATGAGTTTTGCTAATTTTAATTTGATTAATTTATTCATCATCATCATTGCTACTATCAGTTGATGATTGATCAAACACTTGTGTCTTTTCTGAACTATCATCTGAAGAAACAAACTCTCCATCTTGATTTTTCTCATTATTTGCAAACACATCCATCCATTCTTTCATCAACTCTGGCTCTTGAATGATCTGTGCAATAAATGCTATAAACTTTGAATCTGCCGGAATGTATTTGTCCCAGCTAAATCCCTCTGGCAATCTTTCATCTTCTTCATTAACTAGATAAGCTTTCTTCTTTCCATCTTCAATCGAATTAGCAGTGGATGATGACGGTTGTTGAGCTTCTGATGATAAATCGCTTTTCGATGATAATCATGGTTTCCGAAAGGATTCTGAGCTCCTCCTGCTTCACGGTTGGTACATTCCCTCTTGAAATGTCCTTTTTCCCTGCATCGAAAACAAGTAACTTTAGACTTATCAAAACCTATAGTAGAAACATTAGCATCACGAAAGTCATCTCTTCCTATAATCTGCTTAAATTTTTCAGCTCTCCTCAACACGCTCGCTAAACACTACTTAATATCCATTAGCTCCAATACCTCAGCATCAATCTGATTGTAATCCTCTTTTGTTAGCATAGGATTTCCGATCCTTCCCGCAACCAAACCCTCATATGATTCTAACACGGTAGCTAGTAATGCCATATGACCTTTAGCGACTTCTTCAGAGAAATTTTGACCGTTCTGAAGATGCAACGCAACCATTACCATTGTTTGAGCTTTGAACACTTGGATTAACACTCGGATATGAAGAAAATCCATTGTTGTTGATTGAACTTTGATTGAGTGTTCCGGATGAGTTCTCTACGCTGAAAGCGGTTTGGATCTTCTGACTTGCTTCAACATTCTAAACATTCCGTTTGTAATACATCATGATGTCTTGTTGACCACTTGAATTGTTCATTCTAGCAATCTTCTGTTGTTCAAGACTTGTCCTTTAAGTTTTTCAATGAATTGAGCAATTGTCAAACCATCATACGCTCCACTATTCTTCAAGATCATAAGATATGTACCCCATTCTTTTTGAGGTAAAGCATCGGCTAATTTTTCAACCCATTCCTCACGATCCTTTTTGATATCCGACCGGGTCATTCAACGCACTAAATGATAGCATCTATCAATAAGAACCTTTGTAGTTTCACCCGACAAACTTGAAAACAAATCAAATTCTTTCTTTAACAAGGACTTCTTATTCTTGATCATTTCCGTACTTCCTTCGAATTTTGTACGAAGTGCTATCCAAATCGAATATGCACTATCATCATGTTGAAGTAATAAGAAAATATTTTCTTTCAGCGCTTGTTAAAGTAAACTGATCATCATTTTTTCTGCTTTGTACATGTCTCTCTCTCGAGGACGAACGTACTTTTTCTCAATACATTCCCAAGATCTTAGATGCTTTGCTTGAACCCAGTTTTCAAAGCGCTCTTGCCAACTGTAATAATCTTCAATGCACATCAATTTCGGAGGTTTCTGCAACGTTCTTATTTCATTTTCCATGTTCACACTCTGAGCAATGGTAACAGGAGTACCCGGGGCAGTAGCAAACGCATTATAGAATTTGTTTTCCATGATTCGGTTCTAAAGACTCTCAAATACACAAATTTCAAATGAACTAGTTAATCTTCAAACAACCTGATGCGAACTGATTTACAATTACAAACGAACTGGTCATTTTAAACGAACTGACAACAATCCAAAACAACCTGAATTGGTGCGAACTGGTTCAAATCGTGTGAACTGGTTAATTTCTCAAACGACCTTAAGTCAATTCTCAAACGATCTGGACCCTTTTCAAGCGAATTAGACCTTTTCAATCTGATCCACTTCATGTGACCTAGTTCAAACGAACTAGATGACCTATTCTCAATCCGTACGAACTGGTAACTCCTTAGTTCGACCTTTTTGATGCGAAGTGAAGTCCTTGATGCGAAGTGGAGGAACCTCAAGCGAACTGACTGACACTTTGGTGTGAAGTGGACGACTTGGTACCCACTTCGTACGAACTGAATGCTATTTCAAATGAATTGGAGGTATTTCATACGAACTGAGTATATTTGGTGCGAACTAATGACACTTTCACGCGAATTGATACATTCTCGAGCGAACTGATGTGTTTTCGATTGAATTTTGTCAAAATTGATCAAGTTATAGGTCGAGTTTAGGTCTGATTCTTTCAAGGGTTTGTGAAAATAGTGTTTCGCGTATTATTTGAGAAAATCAATCCATTTTAACCGTGAAATCTCATTTAATTTGGAATAAATGTGAAGAAAATGACTAGAAGTGAGATTTTCGGATGAAATCAAGCTGAATCGGCAAGAACTCTTCCTCCTGAGGCTCTGATACCACTTGTAGGATCGAGATTCGACCTAAACGAGTCATTCAGAAGAGTTTTTGATCAAAATGAGAGGCGGAATAAGACGTTTTGATGTTGAATCAGCTTGATTTGTACTAAGAAGTAGTTTTAATGTCTTCTGTATTGATTTGACACGATTACAAACCGTATGGCACCTCGGTAGAGCTTCGCTACCGGAATTACAAAAGTTACAAATGAAACACATGAGCTCCCTATTTATATATTTGGCCAGTTCGCATGAAACAGGCATCACCAGTTCATGCGAAGTGCCACTTCGTACGAACTGGCTTTGCCAATTCGTGTGAACTGGTTCAACAACCTTAAAAACCTATTTCCTTGACTACCGAGCTCTGGTTTATCCTATCCAATTACAAGACTCGATACAAGACGAAGTCGACAGACATATGCACCAACATATGATATGATGAAATTGATGTTGTGTCAATGTTAATCTGTGTTTGAAATCATGTTGTCTACTAGTTTGTATGTGGAACTTGATTATATTAGGTATTCGGATGAATGCCTAGTAATATGATGAAACTGGTTTTACATAGAGATGAAAACTCTTAGTTCTAGCATAATGAATTGATAAACTAGCATTGATAATCAAAAGCTAAGTTAACTTGATGTTAATAATCGCTCAAACGTGTTAAAGTAAAATAAATGAGATGAACTTGGTTAGGAATTTAGCTAAAAGGGTAGCCTAGAAACAACGCCTACCAGATATTTTATAAAATGCCTAAGTGAGTTCGTTAAACCGATTTGTGCATTTGCATATGCTAATAGGCGGTTGACTTTTAAAAGTCAAACTAACCTATACTAAGATCGAATGATATTTTTGATATAAAATTCATAAGGTGGAATAGTCGCGGTAAATGATGACTAATCTAACCATCATCCAAATGATAAATGATAGTTTGACGCTTGACAAGCTAGGTGGAAGCTTGGGGAAGAAGCGGGTCACATAGATCAAGTACGCTGGAAAAGCATAATTGCATGCAAGCTAAGTAAAGCTAACATCTTTTAAGTATATGATGTGCTACAAGTAGTTAAATAAAAAAAAAACTAAAATTAATCTAATCTAGACACAAAGTAATACTCTAGACTCTCTAAACTCGACTAAACTACTAACCGGCAAGTGAACCGATCGACTCTAGTAAAGTAAAGTAAGTCCGGATATCGAACCCACGAGACTCTAATTAATTACGTTGACGACTCTTTTTAAACTGACATTGACACGACACTTAACTGTTTTTATGTTTTGGAGGGGGAAGGGGTTTCTAAATAATCCTAAAAATTGCAGTTAAATTAAATTAACAAAATTAACTAACACGAACTAACTTTGGACTTTTACTCAGATGGTGAAGACACTACCTAGACTAGAATCCTGGTTTACTTTTAGCAACGATTTTTATTAGGATTTTTATTATTATGGAACCGTGATTTTAAAATTCTAACCTTTCGAGATACCGAACAAGACCCTCAACCCTTCTCAAGAGACACTTATAGCACCCTAGAGGCTTTACGAACACCGGTTAGTTTGACTCTCTCTTAAGACATCTAAGGGGTTTATGAAATTACCCTAAAAGATTAAATCCCTCTCAGGACATAAACCTAGGATAGACCTAGTTTCTTGATTAGACTTATTAGACAACAATCAAAAGCTTCACTCCTAACGGAGCTCCTATCGAATGTTACTTCTAAGGTATATTGCGCAATTTAACCCTAAAGATTAAAGATTTATTACGTGATATAGACGCTCACCAAAATCTAAAACCTAGCATGACTCTATTATGTGATAAAGACCGTCACCATGATTCATGCGAAGCAATAATCAATTTTCAAACAATTTTAAGCATGCATATACATCTAATCAATAGACAAGTCGCCTAAAATTCATAAACAATCCATAAATATTAATTATCCATTATAAAAAATGAAACTTTAGCAAACCATTCATCCGTCTAGGTAGTTTATAAAATTTAGCCGATCAAAGTCATCGAAAACATCACAAACAAAGTATTTTCAAATAACCAAAAAATAGTTAAAGAAAGAAACGAAGGTAAAAGACACCCGAATAGCAGAATTGTGACAAGGATAATTCCCTAAGCTTCAAATCTTCAATACGCAGCTTCGAGCACTCGAAACGCTTGCAAAGATCCTGAAAATTCGTCCAAAAGCTTCTAAGTTCGTAAGTTCTGGAAATTCAAAGTTAATATCCTTAAATACTCAAACCTTGACCGTACAGCGAAGGCCTCTTTTTTTTGCTTTCATCGATTTTTGTTCCCGTTTAGCCACATCTCGACCCGATTCTCGTTCCAATCATCTTTTAACATGTTTTCATCACTTTTCAAAAACGAGATTTGGAAACACATAAACTAATCAAAGTAACAAATTCTAACTAAAAACTGAACAAACGAATACGAAAACTATACAAACTATACTCGATAAATGGATGTATTTTACAATACATCAAATATCCCCACACTTACCTTTTTTGTCCCCGAAAAAAAATTATGCAAACGGAATCAGAATCAGATAAATGCTCGGGATCAAAAACTAGATTACTTATTAAAATTAAAACATGTGTTAACCTCGATTGCAAGTATATGTGTCCTCTTAAACCCGAACCCAGTTCCAAGCCCTGATCATGTAAGTTTAGTTTAAGTTCAGTTAATTCACCTAGGGTCTCACACTAGAATCAACCGTTTCACCTAATCCCGCCTCAAGCTTATAGAACAAAGGGAACAGTCAATGGACTATTTCCTAACCGTTTGATACCAAGATCAAGAGAATTTAACATCAAAATTTTAATTTCTTTTCTTTTCCTTTGAGCTTTTGACTATTTATACCTTATCCCAGAAGTTGTCTCAACCAGAGTCACCATCCCCGAGAGCGACAACATAGGCATCAACATTTTTTTCATTTTTAGTTAACAATCCTAGAGGCATTCTAAGTCAGAGTCACCATCCCCAACAAAGATTACATAGGCCTTGTTATTTTTTTCCGGTCTCACTCTTTTTATTTCATTTTTTTCTTTGATAAAAAATTCTATTAATCTTAACTTATAACGACATTCTTTATACTATTTTTGGTGGTTTCGGCTTCCCTACCTTTCCTAGATGACAACCCACTAGCAAATCAACAATTAGGTATTTTTAGCTCAAAGGAACCTAAAACCGGGCCAAGCCTACTCACACATCCCAAATTAGACACTGGCTTAACTTTTTATTCTCTTATTATTATAATTATTTGAAAACCAGAACAAAAATTGATTTTTTCTATCATTTTCCGTTTTTATTTTGCAAACTTCTTAAAACGAGAGACATTTTCAAATTGTTTCAATTTTTTTGGATATTTCAATTTTTTTAATTTTTTTTTGTATTTTTTCACTTTTTTACGACTCAACAAGCTAAATTAGCGAAACTAAAACTACGACTCAAATCTTCCATCCCCACACTAAAAATTTGCATTGTCCCTACTGCAAGGATGAAAACATAACTCAACTACCTAAACTACCTAAATTACCACTAAAATAAATAAACTAAATACCAAATAAAATATATAAAATATACAAGTGGAAAATGACTTAGCTGATATGTGAGACTGTCAATGTGCCAGTCGATTCCGAACGCGCTCAGCAAACAGTTCCTAAATCTCACACGCGAACGGAAGTGGCAGCCAACATCAAACCTAGCAACAAGTATAAACAAACATAACAAACATAATATATATATATATATATATATATATATAACGATAAGTGCAACAAGTTCAAACATCACAACCAACCATCCCCAACCAACCAACCAGTTTAACATAGATAGAGTACAAGTACAAACCAAAAGATGAGGTTAAAAACAGCGTAAAATAGAAAAACAAAAGATACTTCATCCGGCTCCTGCTGTATTGTCACACCTTGATATTTCCACGTATTACCGGTGGTCCCGATGGGGAGTATCGTGACGTAGTTGATATCATCATAAACAATTAGTCACAGTTTAATGCACAGCGGAAGTCTAAAATAATATTACAAACCGAATTTGAAAAGTAACATAATATATTACACAACGGTTGTAAGTGGATCCACAGGCGGATCTAAAACAGAAAGTAAACATTGTTCAACAGACTTAAAGTATTAAAAGCTTGCAAGACTCTTTAATAATACTCAGGAGTTTCTAGCCCATTTTGTATAGTACCTGCACTTAATCTTTTTGAAAAATACGCCAGTTTGCACCGGTAAATACAATTAACTGACACTTTTTTTAAAAAAGTATTTATAAAATTGGTTTGGATGCATAAGGCATAAAATCTTTTATAACTTGGGACAATTATTAAAAATAATCTTGTATACAAATTTATATATTTGTCGTACGTTCAGCAGACGATATAGAAACCAAGAAAAGATTAATAGACACACCACAAGTATAGGCCCACAATAAGTTTCCTTACGAGTGAGATACCGTTTTTCATACACAACAGTCAGGTGTATGCCTACACCCCGTGCTTAAGACGTGGCCATTTCAAATGAATGAGCCGAGGATATCCAGGACACGGTCATATTAACCCCCAAAGGATTTGTATCAAACAAAACAACCTAAAATAGGTTATCTCAATGATTTAACCACTAATCGATTAAATATTCAATACCCGACTAAGCGGTGATAATTTACCGTATCCCAAGCTCGTATAAGGGAAAATAAGTTAAAAGTATTTACCTGAGCTAAAGTAATTAATTCTCAGTCGTATTCTCAAATCAGCAATTACATGGAGCTTTTACTGGGCTCCTAATCTGGAACGAATGTTTTAATAACCTATTAGATTCCTAACGGGTCTTACTTAAGTTGTAACTTTGACCGGTTAGTTTTAAAGGAAAGTTTACGGTACAAAACGCAAGATTAAGCAGTGACCGGATTGGAATGTGATTTCGACCCGACAAGTATGACGACTTGTATATAATGGGTAAACTAAATACATTCTGGATTTTGAAGTAAAAATGATAAGGTTTGACCCGTTTTGGCTAATTTATGCAAACTAGCTACGTAAACCGTACCGAACGCGTATATGCATAACGGACAACCGAATGAGTCATGTACAAGTTCCACAAGTTAATATG
This sequence comes from Helianthus annuus, assembly GCF_002127325.2. Lineage (NCBI taxonomy): Eukaryota > Viridiplantae > Streptophyta > Magnoliopsida > Asterales > Asteraceae > Helianthus > Helianthus annuus. The sequence continues at coordinate 24,150,267 of NC_035435.2, read as the reverse complement.
CTTTATATATGATATGATATCAGTAGGATATGCCCAAAATGAATTTAAAACCAATTTAAGCCCCGTAAGGGTATTTTGGTCATTTTAAAGTTTATAAAAGAGGTTTAAACATAAACTAAGGTTCTGGTCCAAAACATTCTGTGAAAATATTTATTTTATGTTGTTATATCTGCAAGATGTCATACATATGTGAGGTTTATTATTTATGGCCAAACTATGCACCCTAGGGGCATTTTGGTCATTTCACATATGCTTTTAAGGTCAAATTTGGAAATCTGAGTTCAAGACTTATACTTACTGTTAAAGTATAAAAAATTATTTTTAAAATCAGTAGGGAACAAGTCTTAGGTTCTAAATATGGTTTTAAACCATACTATGCACCTATTTCGCATAAAAGTCGGTATTTGACGATACTCGGGTTGTTTATGGAAATCTGAGATTTTGATTTGTCTTAACTTCTTAAAATATATTATTTAATATATAAAATTAGTAGAAAAAGGTTTGACATGAAAATGATGTGTAGAACTCATTTTATTAGCGAAAAGGGCATTATCGTCAATTATCGAGTCCATGCAAGAACTCTAAGTTATGGTCAGTATAAAATTTGACAAAAATTTCCAAAAATCTCAAAATATTATATTATAACAGTGGGTAGAAATTTTGGTGCCAAAAATTGGGTTTAAATATGATTTATGCCCAAAACGCTATTTAATTAATAAAAAGTCTTTGTTTTACGATATCTCGCATAACTTTTATTTTAGACAATAATCTGATGGCAAATTTTTAGGACATACTTATATATCAGTAATAAAACTTTTTGTTCTCTCACATTTTAAAAAATCCCGTTTTAATTAAAAGGGCATAATGGTCCATTTTTAAGCATTTAACGGAAACATGCAAATGATTCAGATTTCTAAGGAACCATGTAGTATAACCTCAGAGGGTTATACTAACATATAATGTGGTCCCAAGGGAAGCCTAACGCATAACTAAACTAAGCTAAATCGGGTCAGAACTGAAAGTCAAAACAAAAGTCTAATTTTGCGACTTTTGGTTATGAACCGAGCCTAAACTCAGAATTGTCGGGTTGAACATGCCTAAACATGTTCTTATAATATTTACTAAGTTGTTTAAGTAATAAAATGTATTTTATAGCTTCTACATTATCAGTTATAATTTATTTTACAAAAAATGACTCATTTGACTTTTTGTTAAGTAGTTTGACCCGACAATTGAATGAGATAACGTGATAATTAGAAGGTGTCCTTTTAAGGGTTTAACACCTACATAATTACCAACACATAGCCACTTTCAATTCAAATAGTGGCTGGAGCGTTAGTGATTAATCACCAAGAGAAACTTAAATTACGATATCTTTGACTTCCGGTCATTAAGCTAATAAAACCTTATCTATAGAAGCTAAGAACGCTTACAATGGTCCTTAGCACGAATTTTAAACCTGAGAAAGCTTCCTTGAACACCAGGAGGCTTTAGAGAGTGAGTTGAGAGTAAAATGTTTGAAGTGTGCAAATGAAGAACTCAAGAATGGCCCTTTATATAGGAAGTTTGGTTGTCTTAAGATCATTGCAGCTGTTCCTAGGAGGTCACCAGATGTTCACAAGTGTCCCTAGGGCAGTAAAAACTAGTTGCACAGTCCCTTGTATCAAAAACAAGCATGCAATGGCGGTGGAAACAGGCTGCAACATGCAGCTGTGCATTTTCTGCCGCTGGCACTGCAGTCGCGGCCCACGTAGACCTTAGAGGGAGTCTACGCGGCCCGCGAGGACTTGTTACTCCGGTAAAAATGTTTGCCAGCTTTGCAATTTCAGTCCCTGATCCATTTTAAGTTTAAATAACTTTCTTTTATTGCACTATTGACCCCTAAAGATAACTTTTAAGAGTCTTGGGTCAAAAATAAACATCGTTAAGCTTCCGGTTAGTTACGAGATCACCCTAAATGTCTTTTATGCATCGAAACTCCATGAAATCCATATCTCACATTCATGAGTGTATAATAAAATTATTACAATGCTTCGGGATCGTTAAAGGTCACTCAGAGGTAATATTTAACATCTTGACCCGTTTAACCCCTGAACTTCGTAAATTTCAAACTTTAAGCACAAACGGCTTCTTGTGATACATATTATATTCCACAAGGAATACGAACATCGTGTAAGGTCAATCAGAGGCATAAGTTTGGCATGTTGACACTTTTAGTCCTTCCACACATATAGTTTCTTTGTTTGTCAACTTTAGTCCCTCGAAATCAATTCGTTACATGTTTAAGGTTCATGACACGTGTAAGTCCTTTTTCGTTCTTTTATGCGTTTTTAGCACGATAGTCAAACTGTGTTTGACTTTCTGCATTAACCAGTTTATGGTCAACACGAAGTTCATTTGAACTTCGCAACGTGAGCGTAATCACGATGGTTATAGTCCCTAGTGACTATACATACTGATTACCACGTTGATTAGGTGTAGTGACGAGTCATAGTTATGTTAAAATGCATGTCTATGAGTATTTTGCAACCAAACTATTCTTGGGTATCAAAGCCATTTGCTTTGATATCAAAACTTGTTTTCTATATTAGTTAAGCATGGTCTAACATGTTTAGCTCGTCACTTTTAGGATAGTTCTTGTGTAGAGTCGTAAGTCAAGAGGTCTTGACAACCACTTAGACTTCCGAACCCGACCCGTTTGGTCGATCATTAGGATCTGACCAAACATATATTGTGACCATAGTTGTATAGGGAATAACCTTCTGAGGTTATACCTTATGGTCACTTCGTTTAATTAGTTATATGATAGGTAGTTTATATGCCTTAGGAAAATGACCAAAATGCCTTTTTTCGCATAATTTCATTTTAAGCATATGTAACACATATTTTGACATCTAAACTGATTATATAACATAATTAGATATGTTAAGGCATATAATACTTGTCATAGGACTAGTTAGGCGTCTCGAATGCGCGTTTGCGCGAACGATGCGTTAAAGCGGCGTAAGCTACCTTAACGGATCGTAATGGGTCGTAAGCACTTAGGATAGGTTTCGTTTTAGAATGTAGGCTTTGTTAAACCATACCACATGAGTTCCAACACTCATTTGGTTTACAAGACCTCATTCTACCCGATCTTCCAATTTAGGTGTCGATTCCCTAACATAGTGTCTGTTACCCTAGGAATCGCTTCAACACTTGAACTCTTGGTCTTTTAAGCTTTGTTATACCCTTTGAACCGGGACTATACGCAACCCCAGGCGAGTACATAGTTCCCCTCTTTTACGGTTTTCAAATGTTTTGGTGTGATTCATATGTGTAATTGATTTGTTTTCAAAATGTATGGCATATGTGTGTTCACTAAGTGCTTTTATGTGTATTATTCTGATTATGCAAATGTTATGTTTTATCCTTAAGTAATCCACCTATCTTCATAGTTAGATTCATATAGGATATTTGAAGTACAATCTTAGATCTTCATATCTTCATAGTGAGATTTTTAAGAAGTACTTTACAACTCAATGGTTGGTTTATGTGTAGTTAGTTGGTGATTTAGATATCGAAACTTGATAATACAATAAGCACATGGTGGATACGCCGCTGGTACTTCCTATATATAAGTGGGCTTATTGTATTACCTTTCGTGGCGTTATCTCGAATCACCATTAGGATTTAGGATTGTTTTGATTCAATAATTCAATATGTCAGGGCCCCGAGATCCCTGTAGTATCTATCTATCTTCATAGTTAGACTCATATGGGATGCTTAGAGAACTAATAATGGAGCCCATTTTGGATTTATTATGTACTTTAATGCATGTTAGATTAGAAAATGTGATAGAACCCGAATCCTTATAACATCTACCTATCTTCATAGGTTGATTCTTGTAGGATGTTTAAAGTACTAGTATTAGAGTCCTTGATTGGATTCATTGTGTGCTTTAATGCGTGTTTACAAGTTGGTACAGTTGGTTGGTTTTTGTGTAGACTGTTGGTGATTTAGATAACAAAACTAGATAATACAATAAGCACATGGTGGATACGCCGCTGGTACTTCCTATATATGAGTGTGCTTATTGTATTACCTTTCGTGGCATTATCCCGAATCACCATTAGGATTTAGATTCAATGATTCAATGTGACAGAACGCGAATCTTTATAGCATCTATCTATCTTCATAGGTTGATTCTTGTTGGATGTTTAACGTACCGATATTGGAATCCTTTATTGGATTCATTGTGTGCTTTAATGCGTGTTAAGTTAGACAATGTTATGAGAACCCAGGATCCCTGTAGTATCTATCTATATTCATAGTTAGACTTATATGGGATGTTTCAAGTACTGATATTGGGATCCTTGATTGGATTCATTGTGTGCTTTAATGCGTGTTTACAAGTTAGTACAAGTTGACAATTATTGTGTTATGTGGTAGTTGTGATTTAGATAACGAAACGGGTATAATAAAATAAGAACATGGTGGATACGCCGCTGGTACTTCCTATATATAAGTGTTCTTATTTTATTATTCTTGTAGCGTTATTTGGATCACTTTATGATTTTGTTTACAATTGTTTCAATGTTTGATTATCATAATCTTTGTAGAATCTCCCATGTTTCTATATGTTAGATTCCTAGAAAGATATCTGAAGTATTATCATGACTCATTGATTGAGTTATATAATACTTATATAAGTTTTGATTTATTTCAAAACAGTTATTATTAATCCTTGATTGGATTCCTTATAACACATTAACAAGTTTTCATTATGGTTTAATCGGGATTTCAATATAAAACATAAAATGACCTAGTAAATATCATAATGCCATATACAAACCTATTTTTGTCACAAGTTTTCACTATTAAGATTATAATACCAAATGTTTTCGCCATTTATTTGGCCAATAAAACCTATGTATTCGCCGACATTTTTATGCTGACTGTTTTCACATATGTTTCGGGATTTTTGACTGTTCAAGCATGCAACGCATAGGACTGCATACGGCCCTTAGACTTCTAAAACAAAAGAACAATTACATGTATTCTTTGTTTGTAAAACAATGTTAATGATAATGAAATAATTTAGTACCAGTAGTTGTGAGCAATTTGTAACGTGACTCCCCGATATTTCTACCGTGTGTTGTTATACTATGCGATTGGGGTGTTACACAGATGCTCATCCCTGCGCTGGATTCACATTAGCAAGCTTTGGGCAATTTCTTCGGAAATGGCCCATCTCGCCACAGTTGAAGCAAGAACCTGGATGAAAACAGGCTTGAGCAACATTGTTGTCAGCTTGATTGGGTGTAGCTACAACTGGGCAAACCCTTGCTGTATGACCTATAAGTCCACAATTTTTTGCATTAGCGGCACTTTAGACTGGCATGATGATGAAGGCTACATTGGTTGCACAAGGGAGCAGTTCCGTTGTATGGCTTCCCAGCAAGGGGTTGAGCTGGTTGGTTGGGGACAGCTTGATCATTGTGAGCGACCACGGTGAAGTTCTGAGAAGCCTTTCGCTTCTTCGACTTCTTGGAGGATTCAGTCTGCTCATCCTTTGGTTTTGATTCCCTGATCGGTTTCTTGCCACCCTTACGGAAAAGTGTACCTTTCCTGATATGAGATTCAGTCAAGGAAGCGGATAGCTCAATGGCCTGCCTAACTGTAGTGGGGTTGCTACCAGTAACAATGTCTTGTAATGAGTCAGGGAGGCCATCAATGTACTTTTCGAATGCCTTATCCAAAGGCGTAACCATATTTGGGCATAACAGACTTAACTCCTCATAACGGTCCGTGTAGGCTCGATGCTCACCGCTATCTTGCTTAAGATCGTCGAATTCCCTTTCCAATGCCCTAATCTCATGATGAGGACATAATTCCCTCATCATTAGAGCTTGAAGCTCTTCCCATGTTTAAGCCAGCGCCACGTCGGCACCCCTATCCCTCATCACACCATTCCACCATGTCAAAGCTCGTTTCTGAAAGACGCTCGATGCGAACTCTACCTTTCGCTCGTTCGGACACTGAACATGTCTGAAGGTGCTCTCTAGACTCTCGAACCATTTCAGAAGTGCAGTTGCTCCTTGGGACCCAAAAAACTTTGATGGCTTGGCAGAGTTGAATGTCTTGAAGTTGCATGGGGCATTATTGTTGTTGAGGGCTTGGTTACATTGAACAATGATTTTTGGGATTGCAGCAGACATTTGCTGCGTAATGATAGCTGCAAGTTCTTCATTAGGTATCTGATTGTCGCGTCGTGGAGGCATTCTAAAAGAGGAAGCATGAGAGAAAACAAGTGAAATGTAATTGGGTAAGAATAGGATGTTACAATTACCGACCAAAAAGGCTTGGATGATTGTCATTTGTTCGAACCACGAAGCAAACAAACGACACAAAAGCTGAATCAAAGTAAATAGGTCCTCATAATGTATCGTGAAGACATGCTTTAGCCTATAAGTGGACACTCACCCCAAGAGTTTCCAGGTAAGAGTGACTGGTCCAATTATGTGGATTTGTACGAACACTCTAGCCTTAGAACGAAAACTTAGGATACAGGCACCCACCCTGCCAGATTGCACGTGTTCACATTAACGAGACCCTAAACTTTGACGGGATTTTTGAAACCTTTGAAGGTTCAAAACCTTATAATAAATCATTCTAGAACAGATGATTAGTTTTCAAAGCGGATTCGAAATTTGTGTTCTTATTGTGGTTGTAACCTAAAGATAGGTGACGGTATTGTTTTATGACTAAACACAAGTAAACTCGCGTTAGGGTCCTAGGAAGGTTATAGACTAGGTCAAAGCATTACTAATAACCTAATTCCCTATAACCATGAGCTCTGATACCAACTTTTTTGTCACACCCCGACCACGTAAAAAAACAAATCGTGGCAGAAACATCGGGGAGTGTCCTAACAGAATCATTGTTTCATAACACATGGATTGAAGTTCTATTTTATTGAATTAAATGTATTACTTTACATTGGAATTAGAAAAAAAACATGAACAAATAAACTTTCATTGTTATTAAGTCACTAAGGCCTCGTCCATTCGTATGTGAGCATACACCAATATCATCATCAAACATCATCAACTATTGTACCTGAAAGACATGTGAAAATACGTCAGCATAAAAATGCCGACGAGTACATAGGTTTTATGTGAGTGTCAGATTCATGGCTCATTTATATTTTAAAATAATTTGAACAACTTCATTAATTGATATTAGAAAACCTAGTTTTGTAAAATGTTTTAATGTAAATTGAAATAACCAAGTCAAAACAGATTAGTTTATTAAAACTTCGATGCCATGAATCTTAACTCAAAACATTTGTTTTTGTAAACCCAAATCATAAATTGTTTTTGTAATAAAAGTCAAATAGTTTATATTGTTAGAAAAACCTTGTAATATAACTTTGTTTTGATAACCTTTTCCCAAGTGATCTAGATAAAGCAACGATATAAAATGTGTTAAAAGCACTTACATATAGGAACTACCAGCGAAGTATCCACCAAGTTTTTAACATATTACACCCGCCCCGTTACCTAATCATTTCCCTAACCCAACGGTTCAAACAGTTTCAAATGGTTCACATCAATCAAACAATTACAAACGGTTCACATAAATCAAACAGTTATAAACGGTTCTCATAAATCAAACAGTTACAAACGGTTCACATAAATCAAACAGTTACAAATGGTTCACATAAATCAAACAGTTACAAACGGTTCACATCAATCAAACAATTATAAACGGTTCACATAAATCAAATAGTTACAAACGGTTCAAAATGTAAAACAACGTGTCCGTATGCTGGATGAACACATGCAACAAAATGTAATTATGAAAATCAATGTGCTAGCATTCTAAGTGAACATACATAGCAAAACATAATGAAATCATGTACTATACGTGTACTAATGAACATAGCAAGTTTATGATATAAAAGTATGAAAAGCATGTAAGTAACTAGTAGGCACATGTGTATCACCCCAAAACAGTTGAAAATAGTAAAAGAGGGGACTATGTACTCACCTGAGGATGCTTAGAAGTCTTGAATAACAACCAAGCAAAGCTAGAAGGATCACGGAATCAAATGGCTCAAAGGGTCCAAGCAAGGAAATCTTGATTCAAATTGCTCAGGTATGAAGTGTTAAACCCCAACTTAGAGCTATTTGAATCAGATTGTGAGGAATGAGAATGAGGGTGTTGGGTATTTATAGAAAACCCATAACCGTTAGGATCGTTCCTCGCAATCCATGCTTCGATCTTGGCCCTCCATGTCCCTGCACTTGTAAAACTCATTTTTTGGCACGTTTAAGCCCTGTTAACCCCATTTCAAGGATCTAATAAGAAGTTAAAGTATAGGGAACATGAAATGTGCTAAAAAATATCTCGGAAGTCGGTTCGTTTGGTCGTACAGTTGCGTTGTTCGGTTAATTACGACGAAACACGAACGGACGCGAAAAACGATCCAAATTACGCGAGGAATGTAAATTTATCATGCCAATAACTAAAATAAAATATTTTAATGATTACATAAATTTTTGGATGTACGGATATATTCATAACGTATGATATGCGCGAAAATGCAAACTTATGCACTTTTTGACACTTTTAGTCCCTAATGATCAAGAAAGTTTATTTTAGCGCACCAAACACCTGAAAGCCTATTTCAAAGCTATGTAAAGGATATTTAGGGCATGTTTAACTAGTGATAAAGTTTCGGAATGTTGGTCACAGTACGAATCGGCATACTTTCGTAGTTTGTCGAAATTAGTCCCTGTGATCGAATAAACTTGATTTTGGCATACCAAACCCTCCAAAACTTATATCTAAGTTATGTAAAGGTTCTCTAAGGTATGTTAAGCCTATGTCACTGTTCCGGAGTGTTTGTTGCATTAAACTGGTTATATTTACGCATCAGTTCGCGTATAACCTTCCAGAACGTGTTTTAAAGCTTGAAATCGAACAAACATTGATATTTGCACATGATACACATATTTATACAAATCCCAAGTATGAAACACAATATTTCATTGATTTGGTATTTGTTTGATGGTCGCAAAGGCACAGGTGTCACAGTCTCCCCTACTTTAGGAAATTTCGTCCCAAAATTTATTCGTAAGAGGCTGTCTGTGACTTTGTGTTACATAATTGTCTTGCATGGAATCTAGGGTGTCATCTGTCACACCCCGGCCGCGTATAACATGCAACCGCGGCGGAAACGCCGGGGAGTGTTGTGGACAGAATTAATTGTTTCATACCATGGAAATCAAAGTTACATTTTATTTATTTAACAAGGGTAGTACATTGTCTTAAACAGGAAACAAAGAGTTTATAACATAATTAACTAAGTCTAACTTCAGTTTTAGTCTCTAAGGCACAGGTCCACCCTAGTATTGTGATCAACATCTTATGGAACAGCTCCTGAAAACACATGTGAAAGTAGGTACGTCAGCATAAAAATGCCTGTGAGATACATAGGTTTTGTGAAAATGGGATTCATGACTTGAGTTTAAAGAATGTTTAATAACAGTCAGTCATGAACCTTGTACTTTGACTTACTTTGTAAACCATTTGAAAAACGATAACATCAGATGATATGTATAGATAAGTGCAAGGTTAAACGAGTAACCAAGTAAAAAGAGTTGAATATAATAAGTTGTTTTGTAAGATAATGTTTTATGAAAAGTATGTTATTTGTATAAAATGTTATATGTCAAAACTGAAATGATTTAGATAACGCTAAGATATGTAATATTATACAAACATTTATATATAGGAAGTACCAGGGGCGTATCCATCATGTTTGCATCATACTACATACTCCACGTTACTCAAACCATTTACCCAAACCAATCCACCATGTAAATTGTTCATGTATAAACCAAATGTCAAGTGTTATTGTGTAAACCATGTCAAATGCTTATGTACAATGTAAACCACCAAATGTGTATGTCGATGTCAACGTGTTTATGTTCAATGTAAATCATGTAATGTGTATCCCAAAATGTATCATGTATGGTAAGCGAAATGTATCAACTTAAACCATATGTAAAATGCACAAACAAGTCGTTGAAGTAACACGTGGTTTAAATCAACGTTATTTTCTGTGGAAAAATGCATGCTCTATTGATATTAGCATTTATGCGGTATTGTAAACTATGCATACATCCAAGCCTTGAGACTGTGGCGATAAACCCTTAAACAAATTAAAGGTTTATCTACGTTATGTAATCGAATTCGGTCATTCCTTCCAATCCTATCAAACCCAGGATTTCAGAAATGGGAGTTGTCAATTCCTATGGTACCACTACCTACTAACGAACGGCGTAGCTAGTGTTAATGAATGTATTGTCCCATGTTAAACAAACCAAATGTCATAACAAAATGAAGGCATGTGATGTAAACAATTGTACTAAGTATGCTGAGTAAACATACGAAGCAGAAATGTTCATGTAAATCAATGTGTCCATATGTTGAGTAAACATATGCAACAGAAATGTTCATGTAAATCAATGTGTCCATATGCTGAGTAAACATATGCAACAGAAATGTTATGTAAATCAATGTACTAAGTACGCACACAATGGGCATACATAGCATAAAATGTAATGAAATCATGTACTATAATGTACTAATGAGCATAGCAGTTATACGATGTGAAAACATGGAAAGCATGAAAGTAACAGATAGGCACATGTGTTTCACCCCAAAACAGTTTGGAAAACAGTAAAAGAGGGGTTCTATGCACTCACCTGAGGTTGCTTTGGAGTTCTTGTATAATAACCAAATAACGCTAGAGATCACGGATATCAACGGCACCTAATATAGGTAACCATGTTAATATACCGGACCTAAATCGGAGGATCGGATAGTATGCAGGTTCGTAAACAAAACGAGTATGGAGACTCGTGTGATATGGTTTAACAAAGCCTACATACTAAAATGAAACTTGACCTAAGAGCTTACGGCCCATCACGACCCGTTTAGGTAGCTTATGCTACCCTAACGCGTCGTTCGCGTAGAACGCGTATGGAATGCCTAATATTGCGACCACAAGGTATAACCTCGGAAGGTTATAGCTATGGTCACCTAATATGTTTGGTCGGATCCTAAGGATCAACCAAATGGGTCGGGTTCGAAAGTATAAGCGATGGTTTAGATCGCTTACCTTACGACCCTATATAAGCACTATACTAAATGTGCGAGCTAAGCATGTTAGAACATGCTTAACTAAGTTTAGAAAACAGGTTTGGCATCAAAACAAACGGCTTTGATGCTCACGAGTAGTTTGGTTACAAAACATGCAAGAATGCGCATTTTGGCCGAAACTACGACTCGTCACTGAGCCTAGATAACGTGGTAATCAGTAGCTATGGTCACTATGGACCATAACCATCGTGATCACACTCACGTTGTGAAGTTCTAACGAACTTCGCATCGACCATAAGCTGGTCCATGCAGAAAGTCAACAAAACGTCGACTTTCGGACTCGAAAAGCGAATAAAAGAACGAAAGAACACTTACGGAGGGTCCCCGAATGCTAATCTAGATCAAAATAGCTCAGGTATGAAACAATGGTTCCAACTTAGAGCCTTAAGATCAGATTGTGTGGGTTTTGAGCAAAATGGGGGGGGGGGTATTTATAGGAAAAGTGGAACCGTTAGGATCGTTTTATCGAATATCGTGCCACGATCTTGTGCGTACATGTGTTACATTGCTAGATTCACTGAATATGGCCCTTGGCCTTTGATTGGGTGAAAAGGCATTTGGACCTTTCGCCATTTGAAGAGCCAATCAGCATTAAATATGGGTTCTGCTGTTCTGGGGACTCCTTACGGACCGTATGGCTTATGGCTTACGGTCCGTAAGCCCCTAGTTTGGCAGAATTGCAGTTTTGGTCCCTGCAGCACTACAACTCGGTATTTGATGCGTTTTTCACACGTTTAAGCCCCGTTAACCCCATTTCAAAGCTCTAAAATGAAGTTAAAGTATAGGGAACTTAAAATGTGCTCAAAAATATGTCGGATGTCGGTTCGTTTGGCCGTACGGTCGCGATGTTCGGTTTATTACGACGGAATGCGCATAAGCGCGAAAGACGATCCAAATTGCACGACGAACGGATTTTTCTCATGCCATACACTTGGGCATAATATAAGGATGCTTACATAAATTTTTGGATGTCCGGATGTATTCAGAACGTAAGTTATGCGCAAAAGTGCAAACTTGTGCACTTTTTGACACTTTTAGCCCCTTAATGATCCAAAAGTTTGTTTTAGCATACCAAACCCCTCAAAGCCTATTTCTAAGCTATGTAAAGGATATTTATGGTATGTTTAACTTATGGACATGTTCCGGAACGTTTGTTACAGTTCAAATTGGCATACATTCGCAGTTTGTCAAGTTTAGTCCCTGTAAGCGAATTAACTTGTTTTTGCCATACCAAAGCCTTCAAAACTTATTTCTAAGTTATGTAAAGGTTATTTAAGGTATGTTGAGTATATGTTGATGTTCTGGAGTATTTGTCGCATTAAACTGAGTACGTTTACGCACCAGTTTGCGTATAATTCTCAAGAAAGCGATGTAGAGTTTGAAATTGAACAAAAGTCAAAACACGAAAAATGTAAAACACAACCAAACAAACATTGGGATCAAATAACATTATTTTATTGATAATTGAACTGTTCACAATGATTACGGGCACAGATGTTACAGTCTCCCTACTTGTGGAAATTTCGTCCCGAAATTTATTCAGAGGAAACTCGTGGAAAAAGATGCGGATATTTCACCTTCATTTGATCTTCGCGTTCCCAAGTAAATTCGGGTCCACGTTTAGATTCCCAGCAAACCTTGACTAAAGGAATGCGCTTGCGTTTAAGCCACTTGACTTCACGTTCCATGATTTCCACCGGTTTCTCAACAAATTTTAGCGTTTCATCAACACGAATTTCGTCAAGCGGTATGTGGAGGTTCTCATCGGCTAAACACCTCTTGAGATTGGACACGTGAAAAGTTGGATGAACATTTCCAAGTTCAGGAGGTAACTCAAGTCTGTAGGCTACCTTACCGATTCTTTCGACAATCCTGAATGGTCCAACGTATCTAGGTGCAAGTTTTCCTTTCTTTCCAAATCTGATCACACCTTTCCAAGGGGAGACCTTAAGTAATACACGATCACCGACTTGAAAATCCAAGGGTTTGCGTTTTTAGTCCGCGTAACTCTTTTGACGGTTTCTAGCTGTCTGAAGGTTATCACGAACTTTCTTTACCTTTTCTGTTGTCTCTAAAATGAGGGCAGGTCCAGTAAGCTGAGCCTCGCCAATCTCATTCCAGCAGACTGGTGAACGACATTTTCGACCATAGAGAGCCTCGAAAGGAGCCATGTTGATGCTGGAGTGATAACTGTTGTTGTAGGAGAATTCAATCAACGGAAGATGTGAATCCCAACTACCACCAAAGTCGATCACACATGCTCTGAGCATATCCTCCAGTGTCTGGATTGTTCTTTCAGATTGACCATCCGTTTGCGGATGATAGGCTGTGCTCAGATTAAGTTGAGACCCCATAGCAGATTGCATGGTTCTCCAAAAATGAGAAGTGAAACGAGCATCTCTGTCAGAAATGATGTTCAAAGGAACACCATGTCGAGCTACAATTTCATCTACATAGAGTTGAGCAAGTTTGTCAGCTGAATAATCCTCACGGATTGGCAAGAAATGCGCTGACTTGGTAAGACGATCAACGATTACCCAGATGGCATCATGACCTTTCTTTGTGCGCGGGAGTTTAGTAATGAGATCCATAGTAATGTTTTCCCATTTCCAAACTGGGATCTCTGGTTGTTCCAATAAACCAGAAGGACGCTGGTGTTCAGCCTTAACCTTAAGACAAGTAAGGCATTTTGATACGTATAAGGCAATGTCTTTCTTCATACCAGGCCACCAATATTGTATACGAAGATCCTTATACATCTTATCTGAGCCAGGATGAATAGAATAACGAGACTTATGGGCTTCATCCATAAGCAATGTACAAAGATCATCTTGGCTTGGGACCCACAAACGGTCCATGAAGTAATACGATCCATTGTCTTTCAATTCAAGAGCAGGTGTTATGCGATAAGGAAACTCCTTATCCATCAATCCTTGCGAAACACAAGCTTGTTGAGCCTGAGAGATACGTGCTTGGATATCGGATTGAGTTTGAATAACAGATTGGACACGAACACAATGAAGCTTAGTACGTTCCTTGCGACTCAAAGCATCGGCTACGACATTCGCCTTACCAGGATGGTAGCGAATCTCGCAGTCGTAGTCGTTTAGAAGTTCAACCCAACGTTGTTGTCTCATGTTGAGCTCTTTTTGATTGAACATATGTTGAAGACTTTTGTGGTCCGTGAAAACCACACATTTTGTACCGTACAAGTAGTGTCTCCAGATTTTGAGAGCGAAGACAACCGCACCTAACTCAAGATCATGAGTGGTGTAGTTCTTCTCATGTATCTTTAACTGCCTTGATGCGTATGCTATGACTTCGTTTCTTTGCATTAGGACGCAGCCAAGACCTAATTTAGATGCATCGCAATAAATGACGAAATCATCATTACCCTCGGGCAAAGTTAGGACAGGCGCGTCGCAAAGCTTTTGTTTCAAAGTCAGAAACGCTTCCTCTTGTCTGACTCCCCATTCAAAGGGTTTGTTCTTCTGAGTTAGAGCAGTTAGAGGAACTGCAATCTTTGAGAAGTTTTCAATGAAGCGGCGGTAATAACCCGCTAGACCAAGAAAAGAACGAACTTCAGTAGGGGTAGTAGGTGTATCCCAATCCTTAATCGCGCTGATCTTGGAGAGATCTACATGAATACCTTGTTCGTTGACAATATGTCCTAAGAATTGAACTTCTTTAAGCCAGAATTCACACTTGGAGAATTTGGCGAAAAGTTGTTCTTTCTTTAGGAGTTCCAATGTAAGACGAAGATGTTGCTCATGATCAGCTTGCGTCTTAGAGTATATCAAGATGTCGTCAATAAAAACAATGACGAACTGATCCAAATAAGGTTTACAGACCCTATTCATTAAATCCATGAAAACAGCAGGAGCATTAGTCAAACCGAATGGCATGACTGTGAACTCATAATGCCCATAGCGAGTACGGAACGCTGTCTTTGGAATATCTTCTTCATGCACACGGAGCTGATGATATCCAGATCGAAGATCAATCTTCGAAAAATAAGAAGCGCCTTGCAATTGATCAAAGAGATCATCAATGCGAGGTAGGGGATATCGATTCTTGATGGTGAGCTTGTTAAGCTCACGATAATCGATACACATCCTAAAAGATCCATCCTTCTTCTTGACAAAAAGAACGGGAGCACCCCAAGGTGAAAAGCTAGGACGGATAAAACCTTTGTCAGAGAGCTCCTGAAGCTGCTTAGATAATTCTTGCATCTCAGACGGTGCAAGACGGTATGGAGCTCTGGCAATGGGATTCGCACCAGGTATGAGATCAATACGGAACTCGACTTGGCGTGCTGGAGGTAGACCAGGTAAGTCTTCAGGGAATACTTCGGAATAATCCCGAACGACAGGAATATCTGAAATAGTCTTACCCTTGCCTTTATCTGTTGTAACATATGCTAAGAAAGCCACATAGTTCTTCCGTAGATACTTCCGTGCTTTAAAACAAGACATGAGTTTGAGACCACCGGCAGGCTTCTCACCACGAACTTGTAGGATCTCGCCTGTCGACAGCGGTACACGAACAATCTTCTCAGAGCAAACTATCTCTGCGCGATGCTTAGATAACCAATCGATTCCCACTATAACGTCGAAGCTTCCAAGTTGCATTGGCGTGAGGTCAATAGGAAAAATATGGTCGTTAAGGTTTAACTGGCAGTTGCGTAGAACAGAATTAAGAACAATGGGTTCACCACTGGCAACCTCTACTGTCAAAGGTTTACCTAGTTTCGTTCTAGACACGCGAAGCATTGTCTCAAAAGACAATGACACAAAGCTCTTGTCGGCACCCGAATCAAAAAGAACAGATGCTGGCTGATTATTAATAAAGAACGTACCGTTCACCACCTCGTTGTCTGCTTGTGCTTCTTGTGCATTCATGTTGAAGACTCGACCTCGAGCCTGTGCCTGATTCTGGTTTGCATTTTGGTTCTGGTTGACTAGTCTTGGACACCGATTTCTGTAGTGGGTCAGATCCCCACAGTTATAACAAGCCCCTGGTGGGTAGTTTGGTCGTGCAGCCTGACCCTGTTGCTGAGCAACTTGTTGAGCAGGGTTCTGAACTGCGCGATTTTGAGCAAACCGACAAACATCGGCAAGATGACCTGACTTCCCACAATTGGTACAGAAACGGCACTGATATTGCGGCTGATGGTGACTGTTGCATTGATTGCACAAAGGTGCACTTCCTGAATAGGGTTTCTTTGCTGGAGGCTGGTTGGGGGCTGCCTGATTAGCTTGGGCAGTGACAGCATAGTTTTGGGAAGCCTTACGCTTCCTTGACCCTCTTGAGGAACCATAATCCTTTCCCTTCTTGTTCTGACCTTTCTTATTATCTTCCTTGTCAGCCGACTGTTTCTTGCCCTTGTCACCCTTTCTGTGTAGCTTATTCTTTCGGATCTGCGACTCAGTCAGCGTCGCTGATAACTCGATTGCCTGACTGAGTGTGGTAGGGTTGCTACCAGTGAGGATGTCTTGTACTGAGTCAGGTAGGCCGTCGATATACCTTTCGATGGCCTTATCGAGTGGAGCGACCATAGTCGGGCAGAGCAGACTCAACTCCTCAAACCTGTCAGTATATGCCCTGTGCTCACCACTATCTTGCTTCAAATCATCAAACTCTTTCTCCAACGCTCGTTGCTCATGACGAGGACAAAACTCCCTCATCATAACGGCTCTCAGTTCAGCCCACGTCTGTGCTAGAGCAACTTCTGCACCACGGTCTCTCATTACCCCATTCCACCATGTAAGAGCTTTCTTCTGAAACACACTCAAAGAAAACTCGACCTTGCGATTGTCAGGACACTGAACATGACGGAAAGTGTTCTCGATGCTCTCGAACCACTGAAGAAGCCCAGTTGCTCCCTCAGAACCACTAAACTTGAGTGGCTTAGCCGAGTTAAAATCCTTGTATTTGCATGTACCATTGTTGTTGTTGTTGGCCTGGTTCCATTGAGTAAAGAGATTTGGGAATTGAGCAGCCATCTGCTGCGCAATGATTTCTGCCAGTTCAGCAGTCGCTATTTGGTGTTCACGTCGAGGAAGCATTCTGGAAGAGGAAAACATGAAAGGAAACGAGTGAGATGATTGGATGTAGAGAATGAGATGAAGTAAAATCAACAAAAGCAAAGATGGCGGTTATGCATCGCAAAGCAAACAAGCGACATGAAATGTCTAGTCAAAGTAAATGGGTCGGAATTAGTGTATCGCGAAGACATGCTCGCCTATAAGTGAACACTCACCCCAAGAGTTCCCAGGTAAGAGTGACTGGTCCGATTATGTGGATTTGTACGAACACTCTAGCCTTAGACAGAAAACCCAGGGTACAGGCATTCACTCTTCCAGTTCGCACATGTTCACACTATTAACCCAAAACTTTGACAGGATTTTTGAAAATCCAAAGGGGTTCAAAACCTTATAACAGAGGGTTCAAAACCTAGTAATCAATCATCCTAGAACAGATGATTAATTTTCAAAGCGGATTCGGAACCGAAGTTCCCGTTGTGGTTATCACCTAAGATTAGGTGATGTGCATGTTTTAAAATCTAAACACAAGATAACTTGTGTTAGGGTCCTAGAAAGTTATAGTCTAGGTCAAAGCATTACTAATAACCTAATTCCCTATAACCAATGGCTCTGATACCAACTCTTCTGTCACACCTCGGCCGCGTATAACATGCAACCGCGGCGGAAACGCCGGGGAGTGTTGTGGACAGAATTAATTGTTTCATACCATGGAAATCAAAGTTACATTTTATTTATTTAACAAGGGTAGTACATTGTCTTAAACAGGAAATAAAGAGTTTATAACATAATTAACTAAGTCTAACTTCAGTTTTAGTCTCTAATACAGGTCCGCCCTAGTATTGTGATCAACATCTTATGGAACAGCTCCTGAAAACACATGTGAAAGTAGGTACGTCAGCATAAAAATGCCTGTGAGATACATAGGTTTTGTGAAAATGGGATTCATGACTTGAGTTTAAAGAATGTTTAATAACAGTCAGTCATGAACCTTGTACTTTTTCTTACTTTGTAAACCATTTGAAAAACGATAACATCAGATGATATGTATAGATAAGTGCAAGGTTAAACGAGTAACCAAGTAAAAAGAGTTGAATATAATAAGTTGTTTTGTAAGATAATGTTTTATGAAATGTATGTTATTTGTATAAAATGTTATATGTCAAAACTGAAATGATTTAGATAACGCTAAGATATGTAATATTATACAAACATTTATATATAGGAAGTACCAGCGGCGTATCCACCATGTTTGCATCATACTACATACTCCACGTTACTCAAACCATTTACCCAAACCAATCCACCATGTAAATTGTTCATGTATAAACCAAATGTCAAGTGTTATTGTGTAAACCATGTCAAAAGCTTATGTACAATGTAAACCACCAAATGTGTATGTCGATGTCAACGTGTTTATGTTTAATGTAAATCATGTAATGTGTATCCCAAAATGTATCATGTATGGTAAGCGAAATGTATCAACTTAAACCATATGTAAAATGCACAAACAAGTCGTTGAAGTAACACGTGGTTTAAATCAACGTTATGTTCTGTGGAAAATGCATGCTCTATTGATATTAACATTTATGCGGTATTGTAAACTATGCATACATCGAAGCCTTGAGTCTGTGGCGATAAACCCTTAAACAAATTAAAGGTTTATCTACGTTATGTATATCGAATTCGGTCATTCCTTCCAATCCTATCAAACCCAGGATTTCAAAAATGGGAGTTGTCAATTCCTATAGTACCACTACCTACTAACGAACGGCGTAGCTAGTGTTGATGAATGTATTGTCCCATGTTAAACAAACCAAATGTCATAACAAAATGAAGGCATGTGATGTAAACAATTGTACTAAGTATGCTGAGTAAACATACGAAGCAGAAATGTTCATGTAAATCAATGTGTCCATATGCTGAGTAAACATATGCAACAGAAATGTTCATGTAAATCAATGTGTCCATATGCTGAGTAAACATATGCAACAGAAATGTTATGTAAATCAATATACTAAGTACGCACACAATGGGCATACATAGCATAAAATGTAATGAAATCATGTACTATAATGTACTAATGAGCATAGCAGTTATACGATGTGAAAACATGGAAAGCATGAAAGTAACAGATAGGCACATGTGTTTCACCCCAAAACAGTTTGGAAAACGGTAAAAGAGGGGTTCTATGCACTCACCTGAGGTTGCTTTGGAGTTCTTGTATAATAACCAAATAATGCTAGAGATCACGGATATCAACGGCACCTAATATAGGTAACCATGTTAATATACCGGACCTAAATCGGAGGATCGGATAGTATGCAGGTTCGTAAACCAAATGAGTATGGAGACTCGTGTGATATGGTTTAACAAAGCCTACATACTAAAATGAAACTTGACCTAAGTGCTTACGGCCCATCACGACCCGTTTAGGTAGCTTATGCTACCCTAACGCGTCGTTCGCGTAGAACGCGTATGGAACGCCTAATATTGCGACCACAAGGTATAACCTCGGAAGGTTATAGCTATGGTCACCTAATATGTTTGGTCGGATCCTAAGGATCGACCAAATGGGTCGGGTTCGAAAGTATAAGCGATGGTTTAGATCGCTTACCTTACGACCCTATATAAGCACTATACTAAACGTGACGAGCTAAGCATGTTAGAACATGCTTAACTAAGTTTAGAAAACAGGTTTGGCATCAAAACAAACGGCTTTGATGCTCACGAGTAGTTTGGTTACAAAACACGCAAGAATGCGCATTTTGGCCGAAACTACGACGCGTCACTGAGCCTAGATAACGTGGTAATCAGTAGGTATGGTCACTATGGACCATAACCATCGTGATCACACTCACGTTGTGAAGTTCTAACGAACTTCGCATCGACCATAAGCTGGTCCATGCAGAAAGTCAACAAAACGTCGACTTTCGGACTCGAAAAGCAAATAAAAGAACGAAAGAACACTTACGGAGGGTCCCCGAATGCTAATCTAGATCAAAATAGCTCAGGTATGAAACAATGGTTCCAACATAGAGCCTTAAGATCAGATTGTGTGGGTTTTGAGCAAAATGGGGGGGGGGTATTTATAGGAAAAGTGGAACCGTTAGGATCGTTTTATCGAATATCGTGCCACGATCTTGTGCGTACATGTGTTACATTGCTAGATTCACTGAATATGGCCCTTGGCCTTTGATTGGGTGAAAAGGCATTTGGACCTTTCGCCATTTGAAGAGCCAATCAGCATTAAATGTCAGTTCTGCTGTTCTGGGGACTCCTTACGGACCGTATGGCTTATGGCTTACGGTCCGTAAGCCCCTAGTTTGGCAGAATTGCAGTTTTGGTCCCTGCAGCACTACAACTCGGTATTTGATGCGTTTTTGGCACGTTTAAGCCCCGTTAACCCCATTTCAAAGCTCTAAAATGAAGTTAAAGTATAGGTAACTTAAAATGTGCTCAAAAATATGTCGGATGTCGGTTCGTTTGGCCGTACGGTCGCGATGTTCGGTTTATTACAACGGAATGCGCATAAGCGCGAAAGACGATCCAAATTGCACGACGAACGGATTTTTCTCATGCCATACACTTGGGCATAATATAAGGATGCTTACATAAATTTTTGGAAGTCCGGATGTATTCAGAACGTAAGTTATGCGCAAAAGTGCAAACTTGTGCACTTTTTGACACTTTTAGCCCCTTAATGATCCAAAAGTTTGTTTTAGCATACCAAACCCCTCAAAGCCTATTTCTAAGCTATGTAAAGGATATTTATGGTATGTTTAACTTATGGACATGTTCCGGAACGTTTGTTACAGTTCAAATTGGCATACATTCGCAGTTTGTCAAGTTTAGTCCCTGTAAGCGAATTAACTTGTTTTTGCCATACCAAAGCCTTCAAAACTTATTTCTAAGTTATGTAAAGGTTATTTAAGGTATGTTGAGTATATGTTGATGTTCCGGAGTATTTGTCGCATTAAACTGAGTACGTTTACGCACTAGTTTGCGTATAATTCTCCAGAAAGCGATGTAGAGTTTGAAATTGAACAAAAGTCAAAACACGAAAAATGTAAAACACAACCAAACAAACATTGGGATCAAATAACATTATTTTATTGATAATTGAACTGTTCACAATGATTACGGGCACAGATGTTACAGCATCTATTTGCGTAGAATAACCCATCAAAGATATGCAAGGCATAATCCTGTCATTTCCCTCAATGGACATTCTTTAGAAACGAAAATGAACGGACGTAGCCATTTTCAACGAGTATTCTTCAGAAGCGGAAATGAAGGAATAAACAATAGGATATTCATTTCCTCAACGGACATTCTTCAGAAATGAAAATGAACGGACGGAGTCATTTTCAACGGGTATTCTTCAGAAACGGAAATGAAAGAATAAACAAAAGGATATTCATTTCCTCAATGGACATTTGCAAAAACGAAAATGAACGAACGGAGTCATTTTCAACGGTTGCTTCTTCAGAAATGGAAATGAAAGAATAAACAAAAGGATATTCATTTCCTCAACGGACATTCTTCAAAAACGAAAAATGAACGAACGAAGTCATTTTCAACGGGTATTCTTCAGAAATGGAAATGAAAGAATAAACAAAAGGATATTCATTTCCTCAACGGACATTCTTCAGAAACGAAAATGAACAGACCGAGCCATTTTCAACGGTTGCTTCTTCAGAAATGGAAATGAATAGAATTAACTCTAGACACATGACAAAACTTGCTGTGGTTTCTGTGCACTAAATTTCATAATTATGTTGCATCCATAATTACGTAATTTCTTGCACAGTTCGCACAGTTTGTTTTATAATGTGAAAGGGATAGAATTTGAACAAGCTTGAGACAACTTTTATTGGGTCAACACGTAAACACATAAGCACATAATTGTTTTCTTGGTTATTAATTTGTTAACAATTTGTTATTAATTGTTATTATCTTGTTATCGATTTCAACATGGGTATTCAAGGTACACCAGGAACCCTGTCGATGGACTTCAACGTCCTCAAGAATCTATCTGAAAAGATAGGATGATCTTCCAAAAATACGATTTTGTTTATAAGGAAACGTAACATTCGAATTAAGTTACACAGTAATTAAGGACTTACGGGAATACCTTCGGGTATCCTATTCAGGATTGGGTATTCGTCCAGAGTTGTAATTTGTGCCTGGTTCTTCATTTTCCTTGGAAGAAACGGGTACTTAGGATTTTCGTGGAAAACGCAAGAGATCATAAAATGGAAGAATTTTGGGGGTAGTCTGTTCTTCAGGGAATACGATTCCTTGATTGTCGGTATTGTAGGGGATATGTTGTTTATACATGCAACTACATAAATACATTGCAATGTAAATAAAAATTTATTTATAAACAACAACAACTGTTTCACAGACCATAACAACAAAAGAAAATAATAAATAAGGCTTGATTAATTTCAAAACAACGTTGTCTTCCAATCGGTCAGATGCTCATCCCTGCGTTGGATTCGCATTAGCAAGCTTTGGGCAATTTCTTTGGAAATGGCCCATCTCGCCACAGTTGAAGCAAGAACCTAGTGGAAAACGGGCTTGAGCAGGATTGTTGTCAGCTTGATTGGGTGCAGCTACAGCTGGGCAAACCCTTGCTGTATGACCTATAAGTCCACAATTTTGGCATTTGCGGCACTTTAGACTGGCATGATGATGAAGGCTACATTGGTTGCACAAGGGTGCAGTTCCGTTGTATGGCTTCCTAGCACGGGGTTGAGCTGGTTGGCCGGGGACAGCTTGATCATTGTGAGCGACCACGGCGAAGTTCTGAGAAGCCTGCTTCTTCGACTTCTTGGAGGATTTAGTCTTCTCATCCTTTGGTTTTGATACCTCGATCGGTTTCTTGCCACCTTTACGGAAAAGTTTACCTTTCCTGATCTGAGATTCAGTCAAGGTAGCGGATAGCTCAATTGCCTGTCTAACTGTAGTGGGGTTGCTACCAATAACAATGTCTTGTACTGAGTCAGGGAGGCCATCAATGTACTTTTCGATTGCCTTATCCAAAGGTATAACCATATTCTGGCATAACAGACTTAACTCCTCATAACGGTCCGTGTAGGCTCGATGCTCACCTCTATCTTGCTTAAGATAGTAGAATTCCCTTTCCAATGCCCTAATCTCATGATGAGGACAGAATTCCCTTATCAATAGAGCTCGAAGCACTTCCCATGTTTGAGGCTCGAAGCACGTCGGCACCCCTATCCCTCGTCACACCATTCCACCATGTGAAAGCTCGTTTCTCAAAGACGCTGGATATGAACTCTACCTTTCGCTCGTTTGGACACTGAACATGTCTGAAGGTGCTCTCTAGACTCTCGAACCATTGCAGAAGTGCAGTTACTCCTTGGGACCTAGAAAACTTTGATGGCTTGGTAGAGTTGAATATCTTGAAGTTGCATGGGGCATTATTGTTGTTGAGGGCTTGGTTACATTGAACAATGATGTTTAGGATTGCAGCAACCATTTGTTGCGTAAAGATAGCTGCCAATTCTTCATTAGGTATCTGATTGTCGTGTCGTGGAGGCATTCCAAAAGAGGAGGCATGAGAGAAAACAAGTGAAATGGCATTGGGTAAGAATAGGATGTTACAATTACCGACCAAAAAGGCTTGGATGATGGTCATTTGTTCGAACCACGAAGCAAACAAACGACACAAAAGCTGAATGAAAGTAAATAGGTCCTCATAATGTATTGAGAAGACATGATTTAGCCTATAAGTGGACACTCACCCCAAGACATGCTTTAGCCTTAGACAGAAAACTCAGGATACAGGCACCCAACCTTCCAGATTGCACGTGTTCACATTAATGAGACCCTAAACTTTGACGGGATTTTTGAAAACCTTGAAGGTTCAAAACCTTATAATAAATCATTCTAGAACATATGATTAGTTTTCAAAGCGGATTCAAAATTTGTGTTCTTATTGTGGTCGTCACCTAAAGATAGGTGACAGTATTGTTTTATGACTAAACGCAAGTAAACTCGCGTTAGGGTCCTAGGAAGGTTATAGAATAGGTCAAAGCATTACTAATAACCTAATTCCCTATAACCATGAGCTCTGATGCCAACTTTTCTGTCACACCCCGACCACGTAAAACAACAAATCGTGACGGAAACGTTGGGGAGTGTCGTAACAGAATCAATGTTTCATAACATATGGATTGAAGTTCTGTTTTATTGAATTAAATGTATTTCGTTACATTGAAATTAGAAACAAAACATGAACAAATAAACTTTCATTGTTATTAAGTCACTAAGGCCTCGTCCATTCCTATGTGAGCATACACCAATATCATCATCAAACATCATCAACTATTGTACCTGAAACACATGTGAAAATACGTCAGCATAAAAATCCCAGCGAGTACATAGGTTTTATGTGAGTGTCAGATTCATGGCTCGTTGATAGTTTGAAATAACTTGAACAACTTCATTAATTGATATTAGAAAACCTAGTTTTGTAAAATGTTTGTAATGTAAATTGAAATAACCAAGTCAAAACAGATTAGTTTATTAAAACTTCGATGCCATGAATCTTAACTCAAAACATTTGTTTTTGTAAACCCAAATCATAAATTATTTTTGTAATAAAACTCAAATAGTTTATATTGTTAGAAAAACCTTGTAATATAACTTTGTTTTGATATCCTTTGCCCAAGTGATCTAGATAACACAACTATATATAATGTGTTAAAAGAACTTATATATAGGAAGTACCAGCGGCATATCCACCATGCTTTTAACATATTACACCCGCCCCGTTACCTGGTCACTTCCCTAACCCAACTGTTCAAACAGTTTCAAACGGTTCACATCAATCAAACAGTTACAAACGGTTCACATAAATCAAACAGTTAAAACGGTTCTCATAAATCAAACAGTTACAAACGGTTCACATAAATAAAACAGTTACAAACGGTTCATATAAATCAAACAGTTACAAACGGTTCACATAAATCAAACAGTTATAAACGGTTCATATAAATCAAACAGTTACAAACGGTTCAAAATGTAAAACAATGTGTCCATATGCTGGATGAACATATGCAACAAAATGTAATTATGAAAATCAACGTGCTAGCATGCTAAGTGAGCATACATAGCAAAACATAATTAAATCATGTACTATACGTGTACTAATGAACATAGCAAGTATATGATATAAAAGCATGAAAAGCATGAAAGTAACAAGTAGGCACATGTGTATCACCCCAAAACAGTCGAAAACAGTAAAAGAGGGGACTATGTACTCACCTGTTGATGCTTAGAAGTCTTGAATAACAACCAAGCAAAGCTAGAGGGATCACGGAATCAAACGGCTCAAAGGATCCAAGCAAGGAAATCTTGATTCAAATTGCTCAGGTATGAAATGTTAAACCCCAACTTAGAGCTATTTAAATCAGATTGTGAGGATTGAGAATGAGGGTGTTGGGTATTTATAGAAAACCCATAACCGTTAGGATCGTTCCTCGCAATCCGTGCTTCGATCTTGGCCCTCCATGTGGGCACATGGTTTTCTAATACCATGGGCATACTAAAAACCAACAAATCTAGCCCAAGGTATTGAGCATATTACGTAAACAACCCTGAAATTCGACCAGATTGCTGAAAACTGATTTCTGATCTGGGCTTTAGTCGCGGCCCGCGTAAGTAGAGGTCCTGGGCTACGCGGCCTGCCTAAGCCATGTCTGGCAGAATTGCAAAAATGGTCCCTGCACTTGTACAACTCAGTTTTTGGTACGTTTAAGCCCTGTTAACCCCATTTCAAGGCTTTAAAATGAAGTTAAAGTATAGGGAACATGAAATGTGCTAAAAAATATCTCAGATGTTGGTTCGTTTGGTCGTACGGTTGCGTTGTTCGGTTAATTACGACGAAACACGAACGGACGCGAAAAACGATCCAAATTACGCGACGAATGGAAATTTATCATGCCAATCATTAAAATAAAAATTTTTAATGATTACATAAATTTTTAGATGTTGGGATATATACAGAACGTAAGATATGCGCGAAAATGCAAACTTATGCACTTTTTGACACTTTTAGCCCTTATTGGTCAAGAAAGTTTATTTCTAAGCTATGTAAAGGATATTTAGGGAATGTTTAACTTATTATCATGTTCCAAAATGTTCGTCACAGTACAAATTGGCATACTTTCGCAGTTTATCGAAATTAGTCCCTTTGATCGAATAAACTTGATTTCGGCATACCAAACCCTCCAGAACTTATTTCTCAGTTATGTAAAGGTTATCTAAGATATGTGAAGCCTATGTCACTGTTTTGGAGTGCTTGTTGCATTAAACTAGTTATATTTACGCATCAGTTCGCTTATAACCTTCTAGAAAGTGATTTAAAACTTGAAATCGAACAAGAATTGATATGTGCACATGATACTTACAAATCCCAAGTATGAAACACAATATTTCATTGATTTGGTATTTGTTTGATGGTCGTAGAGGCACAGATGTCATAGTCTCCCCTACTTTAGGAAATTCTGTCCCGAAATTTATTCGTAGGAGTCTGTCTGTGTCGTTGTGTTAAATAATTGTCTTGCATGGAATCAAGGGTGTCATCTATTTGCGTAGAATAACCCATCAAAGATATGCAAGGCATAATCCTGTCATTTCCCTCAACGGACATTCTTCAGAAATGAAAATGAACGAACGGAGCCATTTTCAACGGGTATTCTTTAGAAGCGGAAATGAAGGAATAAACAAAAGGATATTCATTTCCTCAACGGACATTCTTCAGAAATGAAAATGAACAGACGGAGTCATTTTCAACGGGTATTCTTCAGAAATGGAAATGAAAGAATAAACAAAAGGATATTCATTTCCTCAACGGACATTCTTCAGAAACGAAAATGAACGGACGGAGTCATTTTCAATGGTTGCTTCTTCAGAAATGGAAATGAAAGAATAAACAAAAGGATATTCATTTCCTCAACGGACATTCTTCAGAAACGAAAAATAAACGGACAGAGTCATTTTCAACGGGTATTCTTCAGAAATGGAGCTGAAAGAATAAACAAAAGGATATTCATTTCCTCAACGGACATTCTTCAAAAACGAAAACGGACGGACGGAGTCATTTTCAACGGTTGCTTCTTCAGAAATGGAAATGGAAATGAAAGAATAAACAAAAGGATATTCATTTCCTCAACGGACATTCTTTAGAAATGAAAATGAACGGACAGAGTCATTTTCAACGGGTATTTTTCAGAAATGGAAATCAAAGAATAAACAAAAGGATATTCATTTCCTCAATGGACATTCTTCAGAAACGAAAATGAACGGAAGGAGTCATTTTTAACGGGTATTCTTCAGAAGCGGAAATGAAGAAAATAAACAAAAGGATATTCATTTACTCAACGGACATCCTTCACAAATGAAAATGAACGGACGGAGTCATTTTCAACGGGTATTCTTCAGAAATGGAAATGAAATAATAAACAAAAGGATATTCATTTCCTCAACGGACATTCTTCAAAAACGAAAATGAACGGACGGAGTCGTTTTCAACGGTTGCTTCTTCAGATATGGAAATGAAAGAATAAACAAAATGATATTCATTTCCTCAACGGACATTCTTCAGAAACGAAAATGAACGGACTGAGTCATTTTCAACAGATATTCTTCAGAAATGGAAATGAAAGAATAAATAAAAGGATATTCATTTCCTCAACGGACATTCTTCAGAAACGAGAATGAACGGACGGAGTCATTTTCAACGGTTGCTTCTTCAGAAATGGAAAATGAAAGAATAAACAAAAGGATATTCATTTCCTCAATGGACATTCTTCTGAAATGAAAATGAACGGACGGAGTCATTTTCAACGGGTATTCTTCAGAAATGGAAATGAAAGAATAAACAAAAGGATATTCATTCCTCAACGGACATTCTTTAGAAACGAAAATGAACGGACGGAGTCATTTTCAATGGTTGCTTCTTCGGAAATGGAAATGAAAGAATAAACAAAAGGATATTTATTTCCTCAACGGACATTCTTCAGAAATGAAAATGAACGGACGAAATCATTTTCAACGGGTATTCTTCAGAAATGGAAATGAAAGTATAAACAAAAGGATATTCATATCCTCAACGGACATTCTTCAGAGACGAAAATGAATGAACGGAGTCATTTTCAATGGTTGCTTCTTCAGAAATGGAAATGAAAGAATAAACAAAAGGATATTCATTTCCTCAACGGACATTCTTCAGAAACGAAAATGAACGGACAGAGCCATTTTCAAGGGTTGATTCTTCAGAAACGGAAATGAATAGAATTAACTCTAGAAACATGACAAAACTTGTTGTGGTTTCTGTGCACTAAATTCCATAATTATGTATGCATTTATAATTACGTAATTTCTTGCACAGTTCACACAGTTTGTTTTACAATGTGAAAGGGATAGAATTTGAACAAGCTTGAGACAACTTTGATTGGGTCAACACATAAACACATAAGCACATAATTGTTTTCTTGGCTATTAGTTTGTTATCAGTTTGTTATTAATTGTTATTATCTTGTTATCGATTTGAACATGGGTATTCAAGGTACTCCAGGAACCCAGTCGATGGACTTCAACGTCCTCAAGAATCTATCTGAAAAGATAGGATGATCTTCCAAAAATTCGATTTTGTTTATAAGGAAACGTAACATTCGAATTAAGGTACACAACAATTAAGAACTTACGGAAATACCCTCGGGTATCCTATTCAGGACTGGGTATTCGTCCAGAGTTGTAATTTGCGCCTGGTACTTCGTTTTCCTTGGAAGAAACGGGTACTTAGGATTTTCATGGAAAACGCAAGAGATCATAAAATGGAAGAATTTTGGGGGTAGTCTGTTCTTCAAGAAATACGATTCCTTGATTGTCGGTATTGTAGGGGATATGTTGTTTATACATGCAACCACATAAATACATTGCAATGTAAATAAAAGATTTATTTATAAACAACAACAACAACTGTTTCACAGACCATAACAACGAAAGAAAATAATACATAAGGCTTGATTAATTTCTACACAGCGTTGTCTTCCAATAGGTCAGATGCTCATCCCTGCGTTGGATTCACATTAGCAAGCTTTGGGCAATTTCTTCGGAAATGGCCCATCTTGCCACAGTTGAAGCAAGAACCTGGTGGAAAACGGGCTTGAGCAGGATTATTGTCAGCTTGATTGGGTGCAGCTGCAGCTGGGCAAACCCTTGTTGTATGACCTATAAGTCCACAATTTTGGCATTTACGGTACTTTACACTGGCATGATGATGAAGGCTACATTGGTTGCACAAGGGTGCAGTTCTGTTGTATGGCTTCCTAGCAGGGGGTTGAGCTGGTTGGTTGGGGACAGCTTGATCATGTGAGGGACCACAGTGAAGTTCTGAGAAGCCTTTCGCTTCTCCGACTTCTTGGAGGATTCAGTCAGCTCATCCTTTGGTTTTGATTCCTCGATCGGTTTCTTGCCACCCTTACGGAAAAGTTTACCTTTCCTGATCTGAGATTCAGTCAAGGTAGCGGATAGCTCAATGGCTTGTCTAACTGTAGTGGGGTTGCTACAAGTAACAATGTCTTGTACTAAGTCAGGGAGGCCATCAATGTACTTTTCGATTGCCTTATCCAAAGGCGTAACCATATTCGGGCATAACAGACATAACTCCTCATAACGGTCCGTGTAGGCTCGATGCTCACCGCTATCTTGCTTAAGATCGTTGAATTCCCTTTCCAATGCCCTAATCTCATGACGAGGACAGAATTCCCTCATCATTAGAGCTCAAAGCTCTTCCCATGTTTGAGCCAGCGCCACGTCGGCACCCCTATCCCTCATCACACCATTCCACCATGTCAAAGCTCGTTTCTCAAAGACGCTGGATGTGAACTCTACCTTTCGGTCATTCGGACACTGAACATGTCTGAAGGTGCTCTCTAGACTCTCGAACCATTGCAGATGTGCAGTTGCTCCTTGGGACCCAGAAAACTTTGATGGCTTGGCAGATTTGAATGTCTTGAAGTTGCATGGGGCATTATTGTTATTGAGGGCTTGGTTACATTGAACAATGATGTTTGGGATTGCGTCGTGGAGGAATTCTAAAAGAGGAAGCTTGAGAGAAAACAAGTGAAATGGCATTGGGTAAGAATAGGATGTTACAATTACCGACCAAAAAGGGTTGGATGATGGTTATTTGTGTTGGTGCATTTATATCTATCGCCTCCGTCAATCTAGTCCGTAGCAGAAACAGAAGAAAGTTAGTGCTTATATTGTAATATGTAGCAAAAGGCAAGGTGGCATCATTGTAATTAATGAGAAATCTCATAAAAGCCTTGGCCTATAAATAGGAGGCTTATCCCTTAGATTAAAAACTTTTGCCATTTGCTACATTTGAGGAGATAGGAACTAGAGAGAGAAAGGCAAAAGGTGATTCGTGGTGCTTTGTACGATTTCATACATTTCTATAGAATCACAGATTGAGTACGTCTCGTGTGTTCGGTCACGTTCGTGTACGGATTCCGCACATCACACGTTCGATTCGCAATCATTTCGGAGTCAAAACCGGTCCTAACAAGTATCAGAGCAGGAGCTCGATTGCACAGATCAATCACATGAATTCGCACGGAAATTCACAAGATTCAGATAAAAAATCGCATCAGATTCGCTTAATTTCTTCATCTTTTCATCTCTTAACGTTCTTAACTGATTTTCGTCAAATTGAACAGGTTTTTACGGTCGAAAATTGTTGATTTTCTGATATGTTGTGCGAAAGTACCTGATCTACAAGCCTACAAATTTTCAGATCTAAATTCCTAGCCGTTTGGGAGAAATTGAAGATTTTTGGTTCGAAAATATATGAACATGGTTACTGTTGCTGTCATGTTTCACTTGAATGCCGACCGATCGGTTAGTTGATCGATCGATTAGCTATCCGAACCAAAGCATTCCTTCATAACTCTCATTTAATTGTTTGACTTTGTTGACTGTTGATCGATCGAACAGCAATCCGTTCCATTGCAACACTTTACAATTCATTTAAAATTAGTTGACTTGTTGACCTAACCGATCGGGCTTGTGTCCGAACGGCTAGCATCCCAGCCGAACGGCTAGCATTCCTGACCGATCGGCTAGCGTCTCACCTGATCGAGCCACGTGGTCAAACTCATTTAAACAATTCTGTCAAGTCAACAAGGTTACGAATTCATTAATAAAGTTGTGTCAGATCACGTGATGAAGTAGGCATGACATTATAAGTTTACATGTGATGTTATTGATATTAACTGTTCTAAATGCATGAGAATGTTGACTATTTGAAGTAATTGTTTGCCATTGTTTTGATATAATCACAAAAACTGTTTTGGTGAAATTAAATAAATTGTAGATCACTTTGAGATTTATTAAATCATTCAATTGATATGATAAAGTGCATGTGATGTTGACAGTTTGCATGTGATTTGATTGATATTCATATTACTTTGAATTGTTCATCGATCGAACAAGTAACTCGATCGAACAACATCTTTGTGGTGATAGTTCAACAAAATTCCCACTCGATCGAACAGCACCACAGTTTGCATGTGATTTGATTGATATTCATATTACTTTGAATTGTTCATCGATCGAACAAGTAACTCGATCGAACAACATCTTTGTGGTGATAGTTCAACAAAATTCCCACTCGATCGAACAGCACCATGTCCGATTGAACAGCACCCTATCCGATCGATCAGCACCCTGTCCGATCGAACAGCACCCCTGACCGATCGAACAGCACCCTGTCCGATCGAATTACATCCTGTCCGATAGATCAACCTCATGTCCGATCGATCAGCATTTAGTCAACATTGTCAGGTATAATCATTCAACTTTATCAGCGGTCGTCATTAATAACTACAACAGTTGGTCACGAGATTTGGTAAGTGTTTGTATTAAAGATTAGCGGCCCAATCAACAAACTGTATTGCATGTGAATTCTCTGTCCACTAAAATAAAAGGTCCAATTAGCATTTTATATTGATAATCGGGTCAAGACTATTGAAACATATTCACGTGATTATCTGATAAACCCATGTGAGTATTTCAAGTTTGTCAAAATTGTTATCAGGCTGCATGTGATATTCGTTGATCTGCTACAGCCCATGTGACTTAAAGTTTCTCGGCCCAATCAAGTTTGTATAATATCAGTGGGTCATTAATTAGTGCATGTGTTCTTGTATGAGGAATTGTTGATACATGTGATGAATTAAACGGATTGTCGGCCATAATAGATTGTTGCATGTGAGAATTTATTAAAAGTCAAAGTGACAACGCCAACCGATCGATCAAGAATTTTGTCTTTTTGTGCCATCAAACGATCAGCTAACCAATCGGCCAACTCAAAATTTTGTCATGTAGTGCTAATTGATCTATCAGAGAGTCGATTGGATTTTCACCCGTTTCAAGAATATTGCAAGTCGATCGAACAGTGGGTCGATCGGACAACCACCCGATTCAAGCTTTCCCAGCCGATCGGACAGCTTTCCCACCCGATCGGACAACACTGATTATTTTCACTGTTGACTTTTGTTGACTCACTCGATCGGATATCCGTCCGTTTTAGTTGTTTGATATTTTTGTTGTAACTAATCATTGACTGTTTCTTGTGTTGTGATTTACGAGGTGATTCAAGGAGATAAAATCATGGTTGAAGTCAAGTTGAAAACGAGAGAAGAATTTCTGAAGGAGAAAACCGAAAGAGAAAGATTCATTGTTGGATGCAGAATGGAGAAAATGCAGGAAGAGTATGAAAATGCTGTAAGAAACAAAAGATGGGACAACAACCGAGAATGTTATGTCAACTGAGAAGGTGAACCTGTTGTTCCCAGGAGAGATATAGTTCATGATGATGTGCTCCTAGTAATTCCTCTATCCGGTGAATTTTATTCAAAACGTGAAAAAGATGAGAATTATGAGAAAAATCTGAATAAAATCATCAGACATGCTATGACATCAAGTCTAAGAAAGAGGGATGAAGAAAGAATGAAGAAGAATGTTGAGAATTTGGTTGATGATTTGAAGAAGGTTGCTGACGAAATGAAAGTTGATGTTGTTGAAAAAGAAGCTGTTACTGAAAAACAGTAAGTTGTTGAAGAAGAGATAAAGAAGAAAGAAGATGTTGAGAGTGATCAAAAGCTGGTTGGTGATCAGGTGAACACAACAGAAAAGGAGAAAATGACAGAAGAAGGTGGGATAACTGATAAAATTCAAACTGAATCTTCTGAATTACTCAACAAAAATGAATTGATAAATAATGACACTAAGATCGATAAACAATCTGATAACAAAAATGTTGAACAGTGCAAGAAATGCATGGAAACGTGCAGTGCTTGTACTGAAAAAGACGAAAAATTCAGAAGAAGAGATCTTGAATTTACTAAAATCGAAAACGTTTTCAAAGAAAAATGCAAAGAAATGCTAGAAAATGAAAAGGTTTTAAAAGAAAATGATGATAAACTTTCATAAAAATGTAACAATTTAGAAAAAGAAAATGAAATTTTGAAAGAAAAGGTTTCAAAAATGACAGAAGAATGTGTTCAAAAGGAAAATGCATGTCAAGAAATGAAAAAGGAATATGATTCAATAAAATTGGTTTATCACATTACAAAAGAGTCATATGAAAATGTGAAGAGTCAAATGAAACTTGTTCAATCCAGAATGAAATACTCTTGTGAAACAACTGATACGCTTAAGCGACAGAACTCAATAAAGCAACAAGTTGTCAATTCGTACATTGAGGATGTTGCTAAGATAAAGCGTCAAATAGCTGATTTAGAACAGGATAACAACAAGTTACATAGTTATCATGCGTCATCATACGTGCTTAAAAGAATGTTCAACATAAAACCGGGTGATGATGATTCTAAGAAAAACCAAAAGGGCATTGGTTCTGAGTATCATCAAGTTCCTCCACCGGAAAAAATCACATTTTATGATGATGAAAAGGTCGAAAAAGCTTTCAACACGGTAGATCAATTGCCAGGTAACATTGACGTAACCTATTCCAAATCTGATGATTCAAGTGATTCAGAGGTGGTAGGTAAGGTCGTTGAAAGTGTGTTGAAAGAAGAGTCGGTTGAAAAAGGTAAATCTGAATCACAAGATGAAAATGAAGGTAGTTTTCATGAAGAATATCTGAAAAACTCAAATCTAAGAAAGATTTGAATGATGATTCAAAAGGATTGGTTTATACCATGATTGGATCGGACAAATTATTCTTAGATATTGTATTCCCTATTCAGAATGTGATTTCAGAAAAGATTAACAAAGTGTTTAAAATGGTTGAGATTGAAAAGTCTGAAATTCCAAAGTTTGTTGGAAAAGATCACAAAACTTCTTATAATAAACTTGGTTTCAAGATGAAAAACATGAAGGTTGGGTTGGGTTATAAGAAGAAACAAAGTTGGAATAAAAATGAAAAGCCAAATTATCAGGCAAAGATGAACTTTGTTCATGGAACAAGTTCAGAAGAAGAGAAAGAACTCCAATTTAGACGATAGTCTAATGAAGAGTTCTATGCTAAAAAAAGCAACAACCACAGGTCAAAGATGTCTTAAAAAGAACATGCTTTAAATGTGATCAAACTGGACATCTTGCACGCAAGTGTCCAAATCTGAAACCTATTGGTGTTGAAATGAAAAAAGAAGTCCGATGTTGTGAATCAGAAGTCAACCAAGTTTTAAACAAAGCAAACTTGGAAGCCGAAAATGTCAAAGGCTGACTCACAACAAACATGGAAACCAGTGACACCCAGACTTAGAACAACACAAAGTTGGAAAACAACTGTTGATGCAACAAAAACAAACAAGTTTTGGAAACCAAAAGTTGTTGTTCAGAGTCCAAATGTTCAAAAAGAGTCACATTTTTACAAAAGAGGGACTCCAAAAGGTCAAACATGGAGTATTAAGAAACAAATGACTTCGGTAAATGATGAAAAGCTTGAAGTCAAAGTTGAAAAAGTCTTTGTTCAAAATGAAAAAGATTTGATGCATATTGTGTTGAAATGCCTAAGGTCAAACAGACCTGGGCTAAATTGCTCAAGTAATTGAGTAAGTGTGATTGTGCAGGTGCTCAAGAAAAATGAAGATTGTGATACTGGAAAATGGAGCAGCCTGGCACGAGAAGAGAAGGCTGCTGAACCCTGTGTTGGTTGAAACAGGGAGTTTGTTTGTTTTTCTGTACATAAATAAACAATATTTCAAAAACCCTAAAAATTAAAAATTTAAAAACCAAAAATATGTTTTTATTTTTTCAAAAATTTGAAAAAATCAAAAATATGTTTGTTTTTAAATTTGTCAAAAAATTCAAATTTTTTTGATTGAATATGCCGAAACCCTCACGGCGGAACAAACATGATTAATTTCACAAGATTGAAAAACGGTTTTCAAACTGTAAAATATCAGTGTGTTGTAAATCATGGGGGTACGTTATATTTTCTGCAATTCAGTGCACGAAAAGCAGAAAATGGATAGCGAGACAAAGCTATCAGTATTGGTTTGTCAAATTTTCTTTAAATGATTTTGCATTTTAGGGAGAGTAAGTATATTTCAGAAAATCCAAAAACATTAGAAAATTTGAAAAAGCCAAAAACATGATAAAATTAAAAAAAAATGAGTTTTTGTGTAAAAAGAGGAAATGATAGTACATCAGTAGACAATCACAATACGCTAAAGAAATGGAAAGTTAAAATGTGATAAATGGTCTCACTAACGATATACCAGTAGATTTTTACACGATTAGTAGATTGTTTTCGAGATATAAACCTGAATATCATAACTTTACTTATCTCGTGGGGAACATCTCTCGGATATATAGGTAACCCCTGAAATTTTGTTTGAAGGGATTTTTATTTCTGACATACTAGGTCGTTGTACGTGATGATATCTGGGGTATTATACCTGGACTTCTGATTTTGCGGGAGCAAAGCCTAGTCCTCATATAATACTCTGCAGTGCTTTAATCTTAAAGCCCACCCTCAGCATAAAAAGTGATGAAACATTGAAAAATGCTAATCATGTGCTGTTGAAGAAAAGATCTCCAAATGGGACACACCTAAAGTCGAGCCATCATCTCTTTGTCTGAACGGAAGTTCTAACCTGAGCTCTCATGGCACGCATTACCCGTTTACAGATATCATTAGTGTACATTCACATGTAAGACTGAATATAAGAATCTGGATATGGGAGTATATTCTGAGGTGGGACACGCGAATAAGTTAAGTCCTTAAAACACTAAATCCGTATCTCGAATCAATTGAACTTTGTGTGAAAATTTAAGTGGATCAGTATACTGACAATCTAATTGAATCGTTTAGAACTTAAAGTGTTTAAAGCTCAACGGTACTAGTCATTTGTCATAAACTGATATGATCCTCTGACGCGAACTCAAACAAAAATATTGTCTGTAGATATGTTTGTAAATATTTCTTTACTGCTTTATGTTTTAGAAAAATACAAAAAGATTTTGATTTCACTTTATTTCCGACAACCGATGTC
This sequence comes from Helianthus annuus, assembly GCF_002127325.2. Classification (NCBI taxonomy): domain Eukaryota; kingdom Viridiplantae; phylum Streptophyta; class Magnoliopsida; order Asterales; family Asteraceae; genus Helianthus; species Helianthus annuus. The sequence goes on along the minus strand of NC_035435.2, from coordinate 24,113,438 downwards.
TGAATGCTGAGTTTCAAAATCTAAGTAAGCTGCTTGTGTTTCTGAAAATAAACAAGTTCATTAATTTGAAATTTGTAATTATAAAATCAAAAATCAAAAGCGGTTTGTGATATCTCCAAGGTCATTAATTTGGACTTGAATGATAAACCGTGAAGGATTTGGATGCTAAGATTGTTAAAATTTGTTGTAATAGAGCCAGTTTCCAATCATGTTCACTTCATATTGCCAAATCTTTGAAGATTGTTGATAGGGAGAGAGAATCAAGTATTTCTGGATATATTCATATTATTATATTTTAAAGCCAGGATCTTGATTTAGAAAGTTTAAAAGAGCCAGGTCACAATTCCTGGATTATTGAATGTTTAAAATGTTTGTACTTATAAACGTTTGAGAATTGTAGATGTTGTACCAGACTACGATCCCGACAGCCGAGTCTAAGGGGGAGTCTGAAGACGAGCTCAATGCAAGAGGAAGCGTGGATTTAAGGATCCATGTAACTATTCTGAAGAAGCTTGTATATGGAAAGCAAGGTGTCGATCCCAAAGCACGAAAGATTGACGAAAGGGGGAGCCTAATGAAGAAAAGAGTCTACAGAAAGGGGGAGCTAAAGCTGAAGAAAGATCCACGGGGATTCTATTCAAGAAAGAAGGAGTCTATGTTACAGAAAACGCGTCAAATTTTCAAAAAGACTCAAAGAGAGAAAGAAAGACAAGATGCTACGGATTGACTACGACAATATCCAAGGGGGAGTCTGTTGGTGCATTTATGTCTATCGCCTCCGTCAATCTAGTCCCTAGCAGAAACAGAAGAAGGTTAGTGCTTATATTGTAATATGTAGCAAAAGGCAAGGTGGCATCATTGTAATTAATGAGAAATCTCATTAAAGCCTTGGCCTATAAATAGGAGGCTTATTCCTTAGATTAGAAACTTTTGCCATTTGCTACATTTGAGGAGATAGAAGGTAAGAGAGAAAGTAGAGAGAGAAAGGCAAAAGGTGATTCGTGGTGCTTTGTACGATTTCATACATTTCTATAGAATCACAGATTCAGTACGTCTCGTGTGTTCGGTCACGTTCGTGTACGGATTCCGCACGTCACACGTTCGATTCGCAATCGTTTCGGAGTCAAAACCGGTCCTAACAATTTGTTTGAACCGCGGAGCAAACAAACGACACAAAAGCTGAATCAAAGTAAATAGATCCTCATAATGTATCGTGAAGACATGCTTTAGCCTATAAGTGGACACTCACCCCAAGAGTTCCCAGGTAAGAGTGACTGGTCCGATTATATGGATTTGTACGGACACTCTAGCCTTAGACAGAAAACTCAGGATATAGGCACCCACCCTTCCAGATTGCACATGTTCACATTAATGAGACCCTAAACTTTGACAGGATTTTTGAAAACTTTGAAGGTTCAAAATCTTATAATAAATCATTCTAGAACAGATGATTAGTTTTCAAAGCGGATTCGAAATTTGTGTTCTTATTGTGGTCGTCACCTAAAGATAGGTGACGGTATTGTTTTATGACTAAACGCAAGTAAACTCGTGTTAGGGTCCTAGGAAGGTTATAGACTAGGTCAAAGCATTACTAATAACCTAATTCCCTATAACCATGAGCTCTGATACCAACTTTTCTTTCACACCCCGACCACATAAAATAACAAATCGTGGTAGAAACGTCTGGGAGTGTCGTAACAGAATCATTGTTTCAGAACACATGGATTGAAGTTCTGTTTTATTGAATTAAATGTATTACATTACATTGGAATTAGAAACAAAACATGAACAAATAAACTTTCATTGTTATTAGGTCACTAAGGCCTCGTCCATTCCTATGTGAGCATACACCAATATCATCATCAAACATCATCAACTATTGTACCTGAAACACATGTGAAAATACGTCAGCATAAAAATTGTGCCTAGGTTTTATGTGAGTGTCAGATTCATGGCTCGTATAATTTTGAAATAACTTGAACAACTTCATTAATTGATATTAGAAAACCTAGTTTTGTCAAATGTTTGTAATGTAAATTGAAATAACCAAGTCAAAACAGATTAGTTTATTAAAACTTCGATGCCATGAATCTTAACTCAAAACATTTGGTTTTGTAAACCCAAATCATAAATTGTTTTTGTAATAAAACTCAAATAGTTTATATTGTTAGAAAAACCTTGTAATATTGCTTTGTTTTGATAACCTTTGCCCAAGTGATCTAGATAACGCAACGATATATAATGTGTTAAAAGCACTTATATATAGGAAGTACCAGCGGCGTATCCACCATGCTTTTAACATATTACACCCGCCCCGTTACCTAATCACTTCCCTAACCCAATGGTTCAAACAGTTTCAGACGGTACACATCAATCAAACAGTTACAAATGGTTCGCATAAATCAAATAGTTACAAAAGGTTCTCATAAATCAAACAGTTATAAACGGTTCACATAAATCAAACAGTAACAAACGGTTCACATAAATCAAACAGTTACAAATGGTTCACATAAATCAAACAGTTACAAAAGGTTCAAAATGTAAAAGAATGTGTCCATATGCTGGATGAACGTATGCAACAAATGTAATTATGAAAATCAATGTGCTAGCATGCTAAATGCACATACATAGCAAAACATAATGAAATCATGTACTCTACGTGTACTAATGAACATAGCAAGTATATGATATAAAAGTATGAAAAGCATGAAAGTAACAAGTAGGCACATGTGTATCACCCCAAAACAGTTGAAAACAGTAAAAGAGGGGACTATGTACTCACCTGAGGATGCTTAGAAGTCTTGAATAAAAACCAAGCAAAGCTAGAGGGATCCCGGAATCAAACGGCTTAAAGGGTCCAAGCAAGGAAATCTTGATTCAAATTGCTCAGGTATGAAATGTTAAACCCCAACTTAGAGCTATTTGAATCAGATTGTGAGGAATGAGAATGAGGCTGTTTGGTATTTATAGAAAACCCATAACCGTTAGGATTGTTCCTCGCAATCCGTGCTTCGATCTTGGCTCTCCATGTGGGCACATGGTTTTCTAATACCATGGGCATACTAAAAACCATCAAATCTTGCCCAAGGTATTGAGAATATTACATAAACAACCCTGAAATTCGAATAGATTGCTGAAAACTGATTTCTGATCTGGGCTTTAGTCGCGGCCCGCGTAAGTAGAGGTCCTGGGCTACGCGGCCCGCCTAAGCCATGTTTGGCGGAATTGCAAAAATGGTCCCTACACTTGTAAAACTCAGTTTTTGGCACGTTTAAGCCCTGTTAACCCCATTTCAAGGATCTAAAATGAAGTTAGTGTATAGGGAACATGAAATGTGCTCGAAAATATCTCAGATGTCGGTTCGTATTGTCGTACGATTGCGTTGTTCGGTTAATTATGATGAAACACGAACGGACGCGAAAAACGACGAATGGAAATTTATCATGCCAATCACTAAAATAAAATATTTTAATGATTTACATAAATTTTTGGATGTCCGGATATATTCAGAACGTAAGATATGCGCGAAAAATGCAAACTTATGCACTTTTCGGCACTTTTCGTCCCTATTGATCAAGAAAGTTTATTTTTGCGCACCAAACACCTCAAAGCCTATTTCTAAGCTATTAATGGATATTTAGGGCATGTTTAACTTATGATCAAGTTCCGGAATGTTCGTCACAGTACAAATCGGCATACTTCCGTAGTTTGTCGAAATTAGTCCCAATGATCGAATAAACTTGATTTCGGCATACCAAACCCTCTAAAACTTATTTATAAGTTATGTAAAGGTTATTTAAGGTATATTAAGCCTATGTCACTATTCCGGAGTGTTTGTTGCATTAAACTGGTTAAATTTACGCATCAGTTCGCGTATAACCTTCCAGAAAGTGATTTAAAGCTTGAAATCGAACAAGAATTGATATGTGCACATGATACACATATTTATACAAATCCCAAGTATGAAACACAATATTTCATTGATTTGGTACACCCCGATATTTCCACGTATTACCGGTGGGCCCGGTGGGGAGTATCGTGACGTAGTTGATATCATCATAGACGATTAATCACAGTTTAATGCAAAGCGGAAGTCTAAAATAATATTGCATACCGAATTTGAAAAGTAACATAAAATATTACACAACGGTTGTAAGTGGATCCACAGGCGGATCTAAAACAGAAAGTAAACATTGTACAACAGACTTAAAGTATTAAAAGCTTGCAAGACTCTTTAATAATACTCAGGAGTTTCCAGCGCATTTCGTATAGTACCTGCACTTAATCTTTTTTGAAAAATACATCAGTTTACACTGGTAAATACAATTAACTTACACTTTTTTTAAAAAAAGTATTTATAAAATTGGTTTGGATGCACAAGGCATAAAATCTTGTATAACTTGGGACAATTATTAAGAATAATCTTGTATACAAATTTATATGTTTGTCGTACGTTCAGGACCCGATATAGAAACCGAGACAAGATTAATAGACACACCACAAGTATAGGCCCACAAGAAGTTTCCTTACGAGTGAGATACCGTTTTTTATACGCAACAGTCAGGTGTATGCCTACACCCCGTGCTTAAGACGTGGCCATTTGAAATGAATGAGCCGAGGATATCCAGGACACGGTCATATTAACCCCCAAAGGCTTTGTATCAAACAAAACAGATTAAAACGGGTTATCTCAATGAATTAACCACTAATCTATTAAATATTCAATTCCCGACCAAGCGGTAATAATTTACCGTATCCCAAGCCCGTATAAGGGAAAATAAGTTAAAAGTATTTACCCGAGCTAAAGTAATTTATTCTCAGTCGTATTTTCAAATCAGCAAGTACAAGGAGCTTTTACTGGGCTCCTAATCTGGAATGAAGGTTTTAATAACCTATTAGATTCCTAACGGGTCTTACTTAAGTTGTAACTTTGACCGGTTAGTTTTAAAGGAAAGTTTACGGTACAAGACGCAAGATTAAGCGGTGACCGGATTGGAATGTGATTTAGACCCGACAAGTATGAAGACTTGTATATAATGGGTAAACTAAATACATTCTGTATTTTGAAGTAAAAATGATAAGGTTTGACCCGTTTCGGCTAATTTATGCAAACTAGCTACGTAAACCGTGCCAACGTGTATACTCATAACGGGCAACCGAATGAGTCATGTACAAGTTCCACAAGTTAATATGCTTAAAATATGATATGATATTGGTAGGATATCTTCCATTATGCCCAAAACGAATTTAAAACCAATTTAAGCCCCGTAAGGGTATTTTGGTCATCTTAAAGTTTATAAAATAGGTTTAAACATAAACTGAGGTTCTTGTCCAAAACAATCTGTGAAAAATATTTATTTTATGTTGTCATATAAGCAAGATATCATACATATGTGAGGTTTATTATTTATGGCCAAACTATGCACCGTAGGGGCATTTTGTTCATTTCACATATGCTTTTAAGGTTAAATTTGGAAATCTAAGTTCAAGACTTATACTTACTGTTAAAGTATAAAAATTTAGTTTTAAAATCAGTAGGTAACAAGTGTTAGATGCTAAATATGGTTTTAAACCATACTATGCGTCTATTTCGCATAAATATTTGTATTTGACGATATTCGGGTTGTTTAAGGAAATATGAGATTTTGATCAGTCTTAACTGCTTAAAATATCTTATTTAATATATAAAATCAGTAGAAAAAGGTTTGACATGAAAATGATGTGTAGAACTCATTTTATTAGCGAAAAAGGGCATTATCGTCAATTACCGAGTCCATGCAAGAACTCTATGTTATGATCAGTATAAAATTCCAAAACTCCCAAAATATTATATTATAACAGTGGGTAGAAATTTTGGTGCCAAAAATTGGGTTTAAAAATGATTTATGCCAAAAACGCTATTTAATTAATAAAAAGTCTTTGTTTTACGATATCTTGCATAACTTTTATTTTAGACCATAATCTGATGTCAAATTTTTAGAACATGCTTATATATCAGTAATAAAACTTTTTGTCCTCTCACATTTTCAAAAATCTCGTTTTAATTACAAAAGGGCATAATGGTCCATTTTTAAGCGTTTAACGGAAACATACAAATGATTCAGATTTCTAAGGAACCATGTAGCATAACCTCAGAGGGTTATACTAACATATAATGTGGTCCCAAGGGAACGCTTGATGCGTGTGTAGTGTAATATATTTTAGGTATATATTTTAAACCCTTTTACACCTTTTTAGCCAAGTTTTAAATTTACAAAACACGATATTTACTAACACTAAACACACATATGGGCAAGTGCACCCATCGTGGACGTAGTATAGTGTTGGTAAGATAGCGAGGTCGTCCAAGGACACAAGAGCTTTTAGTACCGGTTTATCCTCAGCGTCTAGTCAAATCAAAATGTTAGAAAAAGGTTTTTAAACTAGAAAAATAAAACTAACTAAAATGCTGAAAATAACAATAAAAATAAAACAGATAGACAAGATGAATCACTTGGATCCGACTCGTGTGGAATGTAACCTTTGATTATTTTCGCACTTTTGCACTTGTTTAAGAGATTATCTTAGTTATTGTAGTAGGCCTCTCTTTTGAAGGCGACGTTACCCTCAACCCAGTAGTTTGAGTCAGCAAGGATACAATCCTAAAGGGTCGGAATATTGAAAGATAATTAATTAAGTTATTAATGCATAATGTGGTATGCCCCTCTTTTGAAAGCGAAGTTACCCTCAGCTAAGTAGTCTGAGTCATTAGGGATACAGTCCTAAGTAGCTGGGTTAAAGTTTTAATAGTAGTTTAACTTATGAGGGGATCAAAGAGTTTGGACCCCCGCCATCCAATACCGGTGGGTATTGAAGGAGGTCCTACTAAAGTTGACCCAGGTCCTTTGCATGATCTATACACTGAACAATCGCAAGACTCTTACCAAACCGTTCCCTTAACCCCCGACCAGGTAGCCAACATACCTCCATATAGACCGTGGAGATATGAATGGTGAAAATATTTTATTTTATATAGACAGTAAAATAATGCCAAGACACCACGGACAAACGATAAGGAAGAATCACCTTCAACATAAGAAACTAGTAATTAAAGTCATTAATACAAAACCAATTAAAAAGTGCAAAAGATTAAAAATAAAAAGTATTACACTAGACACTTGTCTTCACCAAGTGATGTATGAGACTTAGGCAAACATGGCCTTTGATTGTCAAGAACTCTTACGATCAATCTTGGATCCTAGGACGACTCACACACTCTATGATGGACAATGGATGATGGTGGTGGATGATGGTGTTGTGATGGTGGTGGGAGGTGGATGAAGTGTGAGAGAGGTGGTGTGCCAGGGGATGAGTTGCAAGAGCTCCAAGCACTCCTATTTTTAGGCTGAACAGCAGCTCGGGCACGGTCCTCTGTCCATTGGGCACAGCCCCGTGTCCAACTTTGTCTCTCTCTTCATTAATTGTAATTCGCAATTACAACAAATGCGCCTGCAGGAGGTTTGACCACGCCCTCGTGTCCGCCGGGCACGGCCCCGTGGTGAGCAGTAGAAGCTTCTATGAGTTTTTCTTTTCTGCTGACACTTGGGCACGGCCCCGTGCTCACTGAGCACGAGGCGTGTTCAGCTTTCTGCCTTCTTGTTTTTGCTTGGGAAGATGCTGTCGGGGGATCGGGCATGCCACGTTTGTTCCTTTTCTTGTATTTATGTTAGATTTAGCTGCCTTTTTGCTTCTTTTGTTCATTTGAGCTCATTTAATCCTGAAAATACAAAAGGAAGACAAAAGCATACTTTTTCCAACATTAGTACTAAAAAAGGGTTAGTTTTATGCCACATTTGATGTAATTTATATGTTGCCTTTTGTGCACATCAAATATCCCCACACTTGAATCTTTGCTTGTCCTCAAGTAAAACTCTTTATAATGTGGCTTTTTCACTCCCAAATGGAATGGGTAGAAGAGAAGGTTTTGGGCTTGTCATAGAGTGTCGGGATTTCCAAGATCTTTACTTAGTTTTATTTTCATCTATATACAATCCTATTCGTCATGATTTATTAAAAACTTTTCATAAGATAAATTACTTATTAGGGCATAACATGCCTTTTTAAAATTCCATTTATATACAAGTTCACATACCTCACGGGATATCACTCAACACTCTGCCGAAGGTGTATTTTTAGTGAATCACTCGAGAGCGGCATTGGAACTTATTCCTACCATAAGCTGGCCAAGCAATCAATCGTCCTCCTTTTTAACTATATACCTTTGTAAATATCAAGAGGACTTTTTGAGTGAAGGGTTAGGCTTGGGCTAAAGGTGGGTGGTTGGGTTAGTGGTTAGTAGAAAAGGCGAAAGGCGTAAAAAGAGTCGGTTTTCGTAAAACATTTTGTTTTTGTGACTTTTTATTTTAATGAAGCATTTATTCACACAAGCCTTTGTTTTGATGAGCTTTGTTTGTTTCTTTCCAACTTCATCATCATTATTATATATATTATTATTTTTTTTAAGGAAGAGTCACAAGAAAACCGAGCTTTGTTACTAAAATAAAGGGTTTAAAATGAAAAAGGGTTTTGGTGGGTAAAAGGGGTTTTTGTTTTTTTTTTTGGGGGGTTAAGAAATGAAAAGGTTTAGGCTCAAAGGGGTTAACTGTCACACCCCCAAAATCCACCCGCGGAGTACCACCGCTTGGGAGCGTGACCGACCAGGATCAAGCCACCAATCATATTGAACATGTAATTAATATCAAGTAAAATAAATGTAAACCATACATCCAATACGACAGGTGTTCAAAACATAACCATAGTTTCAAAGTGTAGCGGAAGCATAGTAAATAATCCAACACTAGTTAATAGTTTTAAATGTCATAATAGTTCAACGTAGAAACCACGATCCTTGCCCACAACGACCCGCTTCTCCAGTGCAAGCTCCATAAGTACCTAAGGTCCTGCAAGGCATGCAGCAGAGAGTCAACAACTAGTTGAGCGAGTTCACAGTTAACAGTTCAGTAATAATGTGGTATGAGTAATAGTAAGTTCGTTCGTTTATATCATGTTTCATATTTCCATCGCGGCCTCCCAGGCAGGTGTGCGAAGATATTAGGGGATGTTCTTCCCAAGTATTCTAGACTAGGTTTATTTGTATCGCGGCCTCCCAGGCAGGTGTGCGAAGGTTAGTAAGTTTAGTTCGCGGCCTTCCAAAGGCAGGTGTGCGAAGATGTCATAGTATCGCGGCCAACCCGTGGCAGGTGTGCGAAGATCAGTTCAATGAGTGTTACTAGTCTATTAGGTTCGTATTCGTTAAGTTCTACCATCTGAGTGTGCATAACAATCTATCAAATCCCATTCCCCACCCGGGAACCCATGCCTTGGCTGTGTGAACTCACCTTGGGTTTGCTCGGTATGCTAAGTACGTGCTCAAAGTAAATCAATCACGTCCTAGAGTATGCACGTATTCAAATCAGTTTATATCCAAGTTGTGCACATATAAAAAAAAATCATACAAGTACCAGCATGTATTCGTTATCACATAAGTTAGGTACAACACTTAACAGCAGTTAGATAATCCAGTTATCATTTAACAGAGTTACTATGTTACTATGCAAGTTATCCTGGTTGGCGAAACACTGGTTGACGAAACACAATGTGTTTCGTCAACTACCCTTTGGCGAATCTAAATTCTGTTTCGTTAAAGACCTTTGGCGAAATACGTTTTCTAATTCGTCGACATCCTTGGCGAAACACATTCTGTTTCGCCAAGACTTTCACATTCGTCGAGCATTCACATTCGTCAAGCATTCACATTCGTCAAGCATTCAGTTACGTCAACATTCTGATTCGCCAAACATTCAGATTCGTTAAGCAGTAATTACGTCAACACATCAGTTACAGAAAATCATGCAATCAATCATGGAAACCCTAATCATTCTAGCAGCCGCCTAGAACACCATCAAGAACAATCATCATACTATCATCAGATCGACGCACCATTATCGTAACCCAGAAATCATAATCAACAAAGTTTAATAACATTAAACCGACATGAACAACGTTAGATCTAGATCCACCCATCACGTAATCATATCAATCCGATCAGTTAATAGTATTCCTAAATCAACATCATAATCCGCATAAGAATACGTAACCGATTAATCATGCATACGAATCAAGATTATCTAACGCATGTACTCACATCCGATCGTAAATCAAGCATACACAATATGTATAGAGAAATCCAGGAAATCCAGCATAGATATAGCATAAATCAAGAAATCATGAACACATAAACGACTAACCGAAAGGATTAAGGAAGCAACTAAGTCTCGGTTCTAGGCTTCGGGTATGCAAGATCGCCGTCACAGAGCAAGGGAGTTCTTAGGGTTTCGGTAGTTTTGATAAAAGTGAGAAACAGAAGGTCGTTTCACATTTTACACACATACAGGCGGTTTGGGCTCGTAATGGGCTTGGCGAATCTGGGCTCGGCGAGACATTCTGTTTCGTCGGGGCTGAAGTTGGCGAAACATGCATTTGTCTCGTCGGGTTGCTATTGGCGAAACACAGCTTGTGTTTCGTCGAGCCTGGTCATATGCTTATACTACTAAGTCTCATATTATATTACAATCACACACACATGCAATAATCCCAACGCATTTATTATAACACAACATATACAGCTGTACGTTAAACAAGTAAACAACCAAATAGTCAAAGTCAATGGTCAAAGTCAACGTGCATTTAAAGTCGAAAGGTCGAGTTGTCACATTATCCCCAACTTGAAAGAAATTTCGTCCCGAAATTTGGTACGTACCTACTGAGGAAGCTAGATAGGTTGCATCGTTCACTGGTTTTCCTGGGGTGTCACATCCTCCCCCCGTTGATCTGGAATTTCGCCCCAAAATTCCGTGGTAGTAGCTTCAGCCTCAGCAGTGGTTGTATTGGTTTCGAATAACTGGGGATACTTTTCTTTCATTTGGTCTTCGCGTTCCCAGGTGTACTCTGGGCCACGTCGGGAGTTCCAACGAACTCGAACAAGAGGGATTCTCTTGTGTTTGAGGACCTTCACATCCCGGTCCGTAATTTCAACAGGTTCCTCGACGAACTGCAACCGCTCGTCGATAGTGAGTTCCTTAAAAGGAATGATAAGGGTCTCATCTGACAGACACTTCTTCAGATTCGACACGTGAAAGACATTGTGAACTGCCCCGAGTTCTGCTGGTAAGTTCAATCTGTAGGCTACCTTGCCAATTTTCTCAATGATCTCGAATGGTCCAACATATCGCGGATTTAACTTACCCCGTTTGCCAAAACGTACCACACCCTTCCAGGGTGAAACTTTTAACAATACCCGGTCCCCGACCTGAAATTCCAAAGGCCTTTTACGCTTATCCGCGTAGGCTTTCTGACGGTCGCGCGCTGCCGCCATACGTTGTCGTATCTGTGCAATCTTTTCTGTGGCGTCCACTACAATCTCTGGACCCGTAATCTGACTATCCCCCACCTCTGCCCAACAGAGAGGTGACCGGCACTTACGCCCGTACAATGCCTCGAATGGAGCGGCTTGAATGCTGGTGTGATAACTGTTATTGTATGAGAACTCCACCAAAGGGAGGTGCTTTTCCCAGCCGTTGCCGAAATCGATAACACATGCCCGGAGCATGTCTTCAAGAGTTTGGATCGTTCGCTCAGACTGCCCATCCGTCTGAGGGTGATATGCCGTGCTCATGTCTAACTTTGAGCCGAAAGATTTGTGCATTGCTTGCCATAGCTCTGACGTGAATCGTGCGTCGCGATCTGAAATGATGGAGATGGGCACCCCGTGCCTCGAAACAACTTCTTTGAGATAAACGTCTGCGAGAGTGGAGAACTTATCTGTTTCCTTTATAGCCAGAAAGTGTGCAGACTTGGTGAGTCGATCCACGATCACCCATATGGTATCATTCCCGCGCTGGGATCTAGGTAAGCCTGTAACGAAATCCATGGAAATTTCTTCCCATTTCCATTGCGGTATCTTGGGTTGCTGAAGTAGACCCGCTGGTTTCTGATATTCCACTTTGACCCTTGCACATGTCAAACACTTGCCGACGTAGGTGGCGATGTGGGCCTTCATGCTTGGCCACCAATAAGTAGTTCTGATGTCGTGGTACATTTTGTCCGACCCTGGATGTACCGAATAACGGGACTTGTGAGCTTCATCCATTACAAGCTCTCGTAGACCGCCATAAAGTGGAACCCAAATACGCCCCGTTACATAGTAGGCGCCGTCTTCCTTTTGTTCCATTTGTTGCCTCGAACCACGTAAAGCTTCAGCCTTTACGTTTTCTGGTTTCAATGCTTCCACTTGAGCATCTCGTATCTGTGCAGGAAGACTAGACTGAATAGTGAGCTGCAAAGCTCGTACGCGTCTAGGTAGAGTGTCTTTCCGACTAAGGGCGTCAGCCACAACATTGGCCTTGCCTGGATGGTACTTGATAGCGCATTCATAATCATTCAGTAGTTCCACCCATCTTCGTTGACGCATGTTCAAATCCTTCTGCTTAAGGATATGCTCGAGACTCCTGTGATCGGTGTAAATCATGCACCTGGTACCGTACAGGTAGTGTCGCCATATCTTAAGCGCGAAAACAACAGCTCCCAGCTCTAAATCGTGCGTCGTGTAGTTCCGTTCATGAACCTTGAGTTGACGAGAGGCGTAGGCAATCACTTTATCCCGCTGCATCAATACACAACCAAGCCCCTGTATCGATGCGTCGCAATAGACCACGAAATCTTCCGTGCCCTCTGGCAATGAGAGTATAGGCGCGCTGCAAAGCCTATCCTTTAAGTACTGAAAAGCCGTTTCCTGAGAGTCTCCCCAACGGTAGGTGACACCTTTCTGTGTCAGAAGTGTGAGCGGCTGAGCGATCTTGGAGAAGTCTTTGATGAAACGTCTGTAATAACCCGCCAAACCCAAGAATTGGCGTATTTCTGTCGGTGTACGCGGTGCAGGCCAGTTCCTGATCGAATCTACCTTGGATGGATCGACATGGATCCCATCCCTGTTCACCACATGGCCTAAGAAGTGGACTTCACGAAGCCAGAAGTCACATTTTGAAAACTTGGCGTACAATTGCTCCTTTCGAAGGAGTTCCAAAATAAGACGTAAATGCTGCTCGTGCTCCTCCTGACTCTTGGAGTAAATCAAAATGTCGTCGATGAAAACAATGACGAACTTGTCAAGATAGGGTTTACACACCCTGTTCATAAGATCCATGAATACGGCAGGCGTGTTCGTTAACCCGAATGGCATGACAAGAAACTCGTAGTGACCGTAGCGAGTTCTGAATGCGGTTTTGGAGACGTCCTCATCCCGGACTCTCAGCTGATGGTAACCCGACCTCAAGTCTATCTTGGAGTAGTAACTCGACCCTTGCAACTGGTCGAATAGGTCGTCTATACGCGGAAGAGGATAACGGTTCTTCACCGTCACCTTGTTCAGTTCACGGTAGTCGATGCACATCCTGAAGGTACCATCTTTCTTTTTCACGAAAAGTACCGGAGCTCCCCGAGGCGATGAGCTTGGACGAATAAAACCCTTTTCCAAGAGTTCTTGTAGCTGCTTCGACAGTTCTTCCAGTTCGGTTGGAGCTAAACGATACGGTGCGCGGGCTATTGGTGCTGCTCCAGGAGCTAACTCAATCTGAAACTCGACTTGACGATGAGGAGGTAAACCAGGTAAATCTTCAGGAAACACCTGAGGAAAGTCACATACAACTGGGATATCCTCCAGCTTCTTTTCCTTTGCCGATGCGTTAGTGACAAGTGCCAGAATGGCAGTGTGTCCCTTTCGTAAACATTTCTGCGCCTTTAAGAAAGAGATGATGCCAACCACAGCACCACTCTTGTCACCTTGAACTTCGAGAGGTTCCTGACTAGAGCGAGGAATACGAATAACCTTCTCCTTGCATAAAATCTCTGCGCGATGTTGGGATAACCAATCCATACCGATGACGACGTCGAAACTACCCAAGACTATGGGTATAAGATCAATCGAGAAAGTCTGACCAGCTAGAACGATGTTACAGCCCTTGATCACATGTGCCGCTTCTACACTTTTACCATTTGCCAGTTCTACGACGTGTTTAGTGTTTAGGGGTGTTGGTGTACGTTTTAACAATTTACTCATTTTCAATGACATATAACTTGTATCAGCACCCGAATCAAATAAGACAGTAACGTAAATATCGTCGAGAAGAAACTTACCCATAACCACGTTGGGATCATTCACTGCGTCACCCCGACCTAGCACAAAAGCACGACCCCGAGCTTTGTTGCCATTGTTGTTGTTGTTTCCCCCGTTGTTGTTGCTATTGTTCCCGTTGCCCTGATTGTTGTTGTTGTTGCGATTCTGGTTCAACTGTGGGCAATCGCGTTTGTAGTGGCCTTCAGCCCCACACTGGAAACATCCCCGGTTTCCACGCTGTGGCTGCTGCTGCTGGTTCTGTGGAGCTGGCGGTGGGAGTTGCTGGTTTTGGTTTGCTGGTCGCGAGCTTCTACAATCTTTAGCCTCTTGGCCCGGCTTGTGGCATCTTTGACAACGTTCCCTGCGACATCTTCCACTGTGGTGTTTGTTGCACCTGATACACCACGGGTGAGTTCCCCTATAACCACTCTGCCCCTGGTTGCCCAATGATTGCTGATTCGGGCTCTGATAGTCGTTGGTGCGACGCTGCTGAGTTTGGGACTGAACCGAAACTGATCCCTTGCTGGAATCCCCATCCCATTTTCTTTTGTTCTCGCTGGTTGTGGCAGAAGTAGTAGCAGCTGGAGTGGCTGAAGTAGTAACTGTAGCAGTAGCGTTGACACGCTTAGGCAGTTTATTCTGGTCCACTGCCTGGTCGGTAATGCGATGAGCGAGGCGTTGAACAGCCTGGATGTTGTCGAGATTAGCCGATGTTACGTGGCTCTGGATTTCCGGTGCCAACCCCTTGAGGTACATCTCGATGCGCTTGTATGGAGGGTCTACCATAGTTGGGCACAACACGGCCAGCTCATTTGACCGTTTAGTATACGCTTCAATCTCTGATCCAACCATTTTCAGGTTATACAGCTCGTCTTCCAGTTTGTGAATATCTTCACGCGTGCAATACTCTCTCTTGATAAGTTCCTTAAAATCGTTCCAGGGTGTGGCGTTAGCAGCTGCCAACCCCAGAATTTGCACCTGTGCGTTCCACCAGGTTAGCGCTATTCCCTCCAAGGTGCCAGTTGCATACTTGACCTTGCGAGCCTCAGGGCACTCGCACATTTCGAATACTGACTCTAGCTTTTCAAACCAATGGAGGAGTCCCACTGCCCCCTCGGTGCCACTGAAAGAATTTGGACGACAGTCCATGAAGTTCTTGAATGTGCAGACAGGCTGCTGCGCGTGTTGACCTATTGTACGAATAGGACGAAGTTAAATACGGGAGTTAATGTAGGATCTAAAGACCCTAGTATGAGTCTATACTGCAGGGTATACTACCTGCTTGAGCGGCTGCAACTGCCGCAGCAACGAGAGCCTCTAGCTGGGCTTGAGTCATGTTAATTCGTGCGGCCATTGATCTTCACATCAAGGCAACATAAGTGAGAAAGGTTCGCGAATAGTGCGATGACAGAAGAGTGTAAGCACATAAGTGTTCTCAAGCAGTAACAGATAGCGAGCAATAGTAGGGTAAGCATACTACGAGCAAAGTTCTAAGCAGTTCTAGCAAGCAGGTAATAAACATAAACCTTATTACCTAGGATGTCGAGTCTTGCACGTGGAGCGAAGCGTCGTTGTGGATCGTTGAGAGCACTGTTCTGGTTATAGTCTGGTTTTAATAAAAACGTTTTCCCATATTAAAACCAAGTTCTCTATAACCAATGGCTCTGATACCAATCTGTCACACCCCCAAAATCCACCCGCGGAGTACCACCGCTTGGGAGCGTGACCGACCAGGATCAAGCCACCAATCATATTGAACATGTAATTAATATCAAGTAAAATAAATGTAAACCATACATCCAATACGACAGGTGTTCAAAACATAACCATAGTTTCAAAGTGTAGCGGAAGCATAGTAAATAATCCAACACTAGTTAATAGTTTTAAATGTCATAATAGTTCAACGTAGAAACCACGATCCTTGCCCACAACGACCCGCTTCTCCAGTGCAAGCTCCATAAGTACCTAAGGTCCTGCAAGGCATGCAGCAGAGAGTCAACAACTAGTTGAGCGAGTTCACAGTTAACAGTTCAGTAATAATGTGGTATGAGTAATAGTAAGTTCGTTCGTTTATATCATGTTTCATATTTCCATCGCGGCCTCCCATGCAGGTGTGCTAAGATATTAGGGGATGTTCTTCCCAAGTATTCTAGACTAGGTTTATTTGTATCGCGGCCTCCCAGGCAGGTGTGCGAAGGTTAGTAAGTTTAGTTCGCGGCCTTCCAAAGGCAGGTGTGCGAAGATGTCATAGTATCGCGGCCAACCCGTGGCAGGTGTGCGAAGATCAGTTCAATGAGTGTTACTAGTCTATTAGGTTCGTATTCGTTAAGTTCTACCATCTGAGCGTGCATAACAATCTATCAAATCCCATTCCCCACCCGGGAACCCATGCCTTGGCTGTGTGAACTCACCTTGGGTTTGCTCGGTATGCTAAGTACGTGCTCAAAGTAAATCAATCACGTCCTAGAGTATGCACGTATTCAAATCAGTTTATATCCAAGTTGTGCACATATAAAAAAAAATCATACAAGTACCAGCATGTATTCGTTATCACATAAGTTAGGTACAACACTTAACAGCAGTTAGATAATCCAGTTATCATTTAACAGAGTTACTATGTTACTGTGCAAGTTATCCTGGTTGGCGAAACACTGGTTGACGAAACATAATGTGTTTCGTCAACTACCCTTTGGCGAATCTAAATTCTGTTTCGTTAAAGACCTTTGGCGAAATACGTTTTCTAATTCGTCGACATCCTTGGCGAAACACATTCTGTTTCGCCAAGACTTTCACATTCGTCGAGCATTCACATTCGTCAAGCATTCACATTCGTCAAGCATTCAGTTACGTCAACATTCTGATTCGCCAAACATTCAGATTCGTTAAGCAGTAATTACGTCAACACATCAGTTACAGAAAATCATGCAATCAATCATGGAAACCCTAATCATTCTAGCAGCCGCCTAGAACACCATCAAGAACAATCATCATACTATCATCAGATCGACACACCATTATCGTAACCCAGAAATCATAATCAACAAAGTTTAATAACATTAAACCGACATGAACAACGTTAGATCTAGATCCACCCATCACGTAATCATATCAATCCGATCAGTTAATAGTATTCCTAAATCAACATCATAATCCGCATAAGAATACGTAACCGATTAATCATGCATACGAATCAAGATTATCTAACGCATGTACTCACATCCGATCGTAAATCAAGCATACACAATATGTATAGAGAAATCCAGGAAATCCAGCATAGATATAGCATAAATCAAGAAATCATGAACACATAAACGACTAACCGAAAGGATTAAGGAAGCAACTAAGTCTCGGTTCTAGGCTTCGGGTATGCAAGATCGCCGTCACAGAGCAAGGGAGTTCTTAGGGTTTCGGTAGTTTTGATAAAAGTGAGAAACAGAAGGTCGTTTCACATTTTACACACATAGAGGAGGTTTGGGCCCGTAATGGGCTTGGCGAATCTGGGCTCGGCGAGACATTCTGTTTCGTCGGGGCTGAAGTTGGCGAAACATGCATTTGTCTCGTCGGGTTGCTATTGGCGAAACACAGCTTGTGTTTCGTCGAGCCTGGTCATATGCTTATACTACTAAGTCTCATATTATATTACAATCACACACACATGCAATAATCCCAACGCATTTATTATAACACAACATATACAGCTGTACATTAAACAAGTAAACAACCAAATAGTCAAAGTCAATGGTCAAAGTCAACGTGCATTTAAAGTCGAAAGGTCGAGTTGTCACATTAACTATGGGGAATTTTGGGTAGGTAGTAAAAAAACTAAAAATAATGGTGTTGAAAGAAAAAGGGGTTAGTCCTAATGCCTCCATCATTTACTTACTTGGGTTTAAGTTGGTAAGGACCGAAAATGCATCGTCTTGGCAGGTTCTATAGTTGTAAGAACCAAGCGGCTATTCATACAAAAAACGAAAAATGAGCATTTAGTGTAAAGATATATATTTGTATGCTCAATAAAGGCTCAAAACTCACTTTTGTGGGAATGGGTTTTTATGTGATCAAGTATATATAATCAAATTTTAACTAAGCTTGTCATGCCGTTTCATAATTTTCTTATGTTGGTTCTTTTTATCACGACGCTGTCGGTTGTAAATTTGTAAAAATATAACCTTTTTTGGTCTTGTAATTCCCAACTTAAACCTAGACAAGTAAAAAGAAAATAAAAATTTTTGAAAAAATTTGTGGTGATTAGCGGTTCCAATAGAGTTTTGTGTAATGCTTGTTAATTTGCACTTGCGAGATTCAAGGTTTTAGCACCCCCCCCCCACACTTAAATTACACATTGTCCTCAATGTGTCCCAGAAATAATTTTTTAGGTTGATTGAATGCGTAATAGGGTGTTAAAAAGCAAAATTTTATGTTACTGGCACGTTGGACACGACCCCGTGGTGACCGGGCACGGCCCCGTGTTCAGGTGCCAGTAACAAAATTTAACAAAAAAGGAACAGAAGCCTGGACACGGGGGCGTGTTCGGTGAACACGACCCGTGTCCAGTTACCTGAACTGGGCATTTTCCTACAGATTGTGCAGCACGGGGCCGTGTTGGCTGGACACGGCCCGTGCTGAACTTACTGCAATGAAGAAATTTTTGTCGGATGGCCCTGTTTTCGTGCATGGGGTGATGTTTCTCGTTTCCCTTGTTATCCTTCACCATCCCGAGTGTGTTTCATTCATTACAACACCATCCAAACATTAAAACCATCATTTCATTAAAATCATAGAGAGAAATACATAATCCTAAAGAGTTAATTAGATAAGGAGCTTAGATCAAGGAGTCTTAGCCTAACAATTATTCTAGTTAGCAAAACTTCCGAAGAGATAGTTCCCTTGGTTATATGAGGCTTTTAAGATCTCCTTTCTTCCGGGTGTGGGTTCCTTATGCGTCAGCGAACCATTCCTCTATCTCTCTTGGGAAGAGGAAGCCGGGCTCGTTGGCGTCGGTTTAAGGAGTTACAACTTCCACCGAGACTTCTTGTAGATGTTCAAGGGGAGGTTCCGCTGGAATGTCGTCCCACCCGGTAGGGTTGTTAATCCTGAGTGCTAGGTTCCAATCCTCTTGCGGGAGGATTGGCACCACGGGAGGTGTCACAAGAATATTTAACCTTTGGTGCAAAAGGTTAATTTCTTGAAAGCTATTCTCCAGCCCCACCGTAAGATAGTTGATACGGTCAATTAGGACCTCCTCCACTGAAGTCATTTCTTCGAGAGCTTCCCTTAACGCCATGACATAGTGTACAAGGATAGCCTCAATGGAAGGCCTTCTTCCTCTTCGACTGTTTGTTGAATGCACGGAAGATGTCTCGCTGTTTTCACTTGACATTCTACGAAAATAAACCAAAAATGGCTCATTTTGTTGAAACAGTAGTTTGGATACGGCCCCGTGCTCAATGAGCATGGCCCCGTGTTCATCTTTCTGCATAATTTTGGATCAAGGAATCTCGAGGTTTTAAGTTATTCTTCCGATTTATGAAGTCTTTTAGAGTAACAATAACTTAAAGCAATGTGGTGAAACTTATTTTTAGCAAGATTCCTTGAATAAAACTCAATAATCCTTTCAATAGAGCTTGATGTCTCAAGCTCTAATGGAGGTTTTTGGAGAAAGATGAAGAAGGAGAAGTGGATAAAAGAGGAAAGGACAAGATGTTTGTTGGAACCTTCTTTTAGAACATACCTAGGATAGTAGGAGAGAAGATTCCTTCAAATCTCAGTCCATGGATGGTCCAAATGTGCAGGGTTCTTGGTTGCATTTATAGAAAACGACAGCGGGCTAGACAAGGCCCCGTGTTGGCTGGACACGGCCCCGTGTGCAGGCAAGATCCTGACACATTTTGTTCGTATTCTGACATAAAATCAGAGGGAATCTTTTTGGTAGACACGGGGGCGTGTTGGTTGGGCACGGCCCCGTGTCGAAAGGCTTTTTTATGAAGTTTGTCTATTCCTACGGAACTTATCCATATCGGGTGGCTCCTTACTGGATGGAACAACCCCAAAGTGCCTAAGGTACCTTAATTGCTCTGGACTAAGACGAGAACGCAAGAGGTTTCTGGGCTCTCGTTAAAGAAGGTGTATGCTGAATCGCTCAGGTCTATGTATGCACCGAACGAAGTCGATGGGGAGTCCTTCACGGCACAATCAGCATTGGGACGACTATCGTCCAAGTCTTCACTAGAGTTGAAGGTAAGATTGGAAACAACGAGGTTGTTTTCATGCGACCCCAGCAATTCTTCTTGGTCATCGCCTTGAGATGAATTAATGAAATCCTTCCTAAGCACTTTTAACCAATTAAGAACTAGATTTTCTAATTGAAATAGCTCGTCAAGGAGCATTTCTCCTAGAATATCTGGTTGGGCCCATTCGAGGGAGAGATAGTGATTATTTTTACTTTTGCCCCTCTTAAGGTTATAGGGAGACGGTGGGTCTATATAGTGAGGCTTATAATTTAGGAAATAACATTCTAATTCTTTATGTTTGCCACCACATAATTGACACCACGTACCATAAGAGTGCCGAAAGTAAAAATAATTACTATCACTCATGTTTGTGTCAGAAATTACCAACCGTCGGGATCTAACGGTTCTGTTTTCAGTAACTGAATCTTGGGCACGGGGACGTGTTGAGTGGGCACGGCCCCGTGTTCAGCTTACTGTCTGACATAAAACAAGATTACCAGTTCCAATGATTGGGCACGGGGCGTGTTCAGCAGGCACGACCCATGCTGGGTTCTGCAGAAGCTGAAAAACTAAGAAAAATCCTAAAAAAAGTAAAAAGAAAAATAGAAAATATGATTAGGTCGTTGATTCCTAACTTTCTTAAAATCCTTGTGTCCCCGGCAACGGCGCCAAAAACTTGATGCGTGTGTAGTGTAATATATTTTAGGTATATATTTTAAACTCTTTTACACCTTTTTAGCCAAGTTTTAAATTTATAAAGCACGATATTTACTAACACTAAACACACATATGGGCAAGTACACCCATCGTGGACGTAGTATAGTGTTGGTAAGATGCCGAGGTCGTCCAAGGACACAAGAGCTTTTAGTACCGGTTTATCCTCAACGTCTAATCAAATCAAAATGTTAGAAAAAGGTTTTTAAACTAGAAAAATAAAACTAACTAAAATGCTGAAAATAACAATAAAAATAAAACAGATATACAAGATAAATCACTTGGATCCGACTCGTGTGTAATGTAACCTTTGATCATTTTCGCACTTTTGCACTTGTTTAATAGATTATCTTAGTTATTGCAGTAGGTCCCTCTTTTGAAGGCGACTATAACCTCAACCCAGTAGTTTGAGTATGCAAGGATACAGTCCTAAAGGGTCGGATTATTGAAAGATAATTAATTAAGTTATTAATGCATAATGTGGTATGCCCCTCTTTTGAAGGCGACGTTACCCTCAGCTAAGTAGTCTGAGTCATTAGGGATACAGTCCTAAGTAGCTGGATTAAAGTTTTAATAGTAGTTTAACTTATGAGGGGATCAAAGAGTTTGGACCCCCGCCATCCAATACCGGTGGGTATTGAAGGAGGTCCTACTAAATTTGACCCAGGTCCTTTGCAGGATCTATACACTGATCAATGGCAAGACTCTTACCAAACCGTTCCCTTAACCCCCGACCATGTAGCCAACATACCTCCATATAGACCGTGGAGATATGAATGGTGAAAATCTTTTATTTTATATAGACAGTAAAATAATGCCACGACACCACGGACAAACGATAAGGAAGAATCACCTTCAACATAAGAAACTAGTAATTAAAGTCATTAATACAAAACCAATTAAAAAGTGCAAAAGATTAAAAATAAAAAGTATTACACTAGACACTTGTCTTCACCAAGTGATGTAAGAGACTTAGGCAAACATGGCCTTTGATTGTCAAGAACTCTTACGATCAATCTTGGATCCCGAGACGACTCACACACTCTATGATGGACAATGGATGATGGTGGTGGATGATGGTGTTGTGATGGTGGTGGGTGGTGGATGAAGTGTGAGAGAGGTGGTGTGCCAAGGGATGAGTTGCAAGAGCTCCAAGCACTCCTATTTATAGGCTAAACAGCAGCTCGGGCACGGCCTTGTGTCCTTTGGGCACGGCCCCGTGTCCAACTTTGTCTCTCTCTTCATTAATTGTAATTCACAATTACAATAAATGCACCTGCGGAGGTTTGACCATGCCCCCGTGTCCTCCGGGCACGGCCCCGTGGTGAGCAGTAGAAGCTTCTATGAGTTTGTCTTTTCTGCTGACACTTGGGCACGGCCCCGTGCTCACTGAGCTTCTTGTATTTATGTTAGATTTAGCTGCCTTTTTGCTTATTTTGTTCATTGGGCTCATTTAATCCTAAAAATACAAAAGTAAGACAAAAGCATACTTTTTCCAACATTAGTAATAAAAAAGGGTTAGTTTTATGCCACATTTGATGTAATTTATATGTTGCATTTTGTGCACATCAAACGTTAATGCATAACTAAACTAAGAAAAATCGGGTCTAAACTGAATGTCAAAGTAAAAGTCTAATTTTGCGACCTTCGGTTACGAACCGTGCCTAAACTCAGAATTGTCGGGTTGAACATGCCTAAACATGTTCTAATATTATTTACCAAGTTGTTTAAGTGATAAAAATGTATTTTATAGCTTCTACATTATCAGTTATAATTTATTTTGCAAAAACTGACTCATTTGACTTTTTGTTAAGTAGTTTGACCCCACAATTGACTGAGATAACGTGATAACTAGAAGGTGCTCTTTTAAGAGTTTAACACCTACATAATTACCAACACGTAGCCACTTTCAATTCAAATAATGGTTTGACCGTTAGTGATTAATCACCAAGTCAAAGTTAAATTACCATATCTTTGACTTTTGGTCATTAAGCAAATAAAACCTAAACTATAGAAGCTAAGAACGCTTATAATGGTCCTTAGCACGAATTTTGAACTTGAGAAAGCTTCCTTGAACACAAGGAGGCTTCAGAGAGTGAGAGAGTGAGTTGAGAGTAAAATTTTTGAAGTATGCAAATGAAGAACTCGAGAATGGCCCTTTATATAGGAAGTTTGGGTGTCTTAAGATCATTGCAGTTGTTCCTAGGAGCTCACCAGATGTTCACAAGTGTCCCTAGGGCCGGAAAAACCAGTTGAACAGTCCCTGGTATCAAAAGCAAGCATGCAATGGCGGTGGAACAGGCTGCAACATGCAGCTGTGCATTTTCTGTCGCTGGCACTGCAGTCGTGGCCCGCGTAGAGCTTAGAGGGAGTCTACGCGGCCGACGAGAACTTGTTACTCCGGTAAAAATGTTTCCCAGCTTTGCAATTTCAGTCCCTGGTCCATTTTAAGTTCAAATAACTTTCTTTTATTGCACTATTGACCCCCAAAGTTAACTTTTAAGAGTCTTGGGTCAACAATAAACATCGTTAAGCTTCCGGTTAGTTACGAGATCACCCGAAATTTCTTTTATGCATCGAAACTCCATGAAATCCATATCTCACATCCATGAGTGTAAAATAAAATTATTACAATGCTTCGGGATCGTTAAAGGTCACTCAAAGGTAATATTTAACATGTTGACACGTTTAACCCCTGAACTTCGTAAATTTCAAACTTTAACCACAAACGGTTTCTTGCGATAGATATTATATTCCACAAGGAATACGAACATCGTGTAAGGTCAATCAGAGGCATATGTTTGGTATGTTGACACTTTTAGTCCTTCCACACATGTACTTTCTTTGTTTGTCAACTTTAGTCCCTCGAAATCAATCCATTACACGTTTAAGGTTCATGACACGTGTCTTTATTGTATTGGACATGATTTTGCGAGGTGTTACTTGTATCCTCAACATCCCCACACTACTCCTCATCACTACCACTCTCTTCTTCCTCTTCACTCTCCTCCTCCTCTTCACTCCCATAAACTGCAAACTCAGGCGACGGATCCTCATGTTGACCCGAACCAGATGCCTGACCTACCTGCTGACTTAGAGCACCCTTGTCCCCCTCATCAAACTGACCGAGCATACCCAACGGTCCTGGCTCATCAAAAGTTTGGAAGAAAGGTAGAACAACCATACTCATGCGAGTCATCATGTACCTAAGTGTCGATCCCTCATGTCAATCCTGTCAAACCCATAATCCATCCGATTGTACAACGACTCTAAAGTGAGTGGATCAGGAGGTTGCTGTCTCCTAGGGTACTATGGCGCTGGGATCTCCTGCCTCTATCGGGGTCTCTACTTGTGTGTCGGGTAAATACCCTGCATGACATCATGTGTCGGGTGACCCTCAGGCAGCTGTATCTGAGGTCCCTCTCTAACCCCATCCCACTCAACCAGGTCAGTCAACATCAAAATACCTACCTGCTGCAGGTCTCTAATAGCAAAGAACTTTGAGGTCGACCCTTTTCTTAAATGTTGCGGATTGTACTTTCTAAAGACGCCCAAGAAATTTAGCCAATCGAGTGATATAAGGACCCATATCTAAAGCGGCACGATGAACCCCTCTATGCGCCTTGTTAAAAGGGCACGCTAATACACTCGGGATGTTCATGTTGAGTGGTAGAAAACACTTTCAACACATACCTCAAAACTGGGTCGCGAACAGATGTGATCAAATTTGTACCAGAAAATGGGCGGTCAGATATAGTAGCCCAAAAGTCAGATAGTTCTTTACTTCCCACACTCATATCTCTCGGATTCACATACGCACCCCTCAACCCAGTCAAAAACTCTGGGGTCGCTACCTCTTTCAGCTGTATAAAACCCACTTGCCACTGCAAACTGTGAGATAGTCATCTCATGTACCATCCTACCCAGACTAAACGAGGCTGCATTGCCCTGATCAAATGCACCTTCCTTACGTAAGAAAGGGGAGTGAAATTCCAAAATAAGCTCCTGATATTGATCCTAGTTGCAAACTATCATGTCACTAACCTTCCCTACTAACAACTGCTCAACCCTCGGTCTTTCACCCATCTCACCCAGCCATTCCCAATCGATTGTACGATGCTCAAACAGTTCGGTATCAATTATTTTGCCCAACTTTCCCCGCTCTTTTGAATTAAACTCAAACTGAAGAACGGGATGTTCTTGTCACACCCCAACCGATGGCGGAAACATCGGAATGAGACGAAACCGAGATTGCAAGAGACTTCATAATGCTATTAGTGATAATAATTAAATAATAGATTTCATTTCATTTCTAAAAGTCAATTACAAAGGTTGGAATCAAACACAACAACTTGAAATACAAGAATGACAATACAATAAGAATACAAAATTTTAGATGTGTATCTAAGCATCCGACTATGTTCCATGCATCATCAACATCATCTCAAAACCTGCAACATGTTTTAAAAGCATATTTCAATACAAAGATGTATTGGCGAGTATACAGGTTTTCATACATAGCATAAAAATAAGTTGTAAACAATTCCACATGGCAAGCTATTGAAACAAGATAAACAATAAAATTGGCATGTGTTTAACTAATCAAACCAATGATGAAACGCAATAAGCTCTTAACATAGCCCAAAGTTTATAGGCGGTGCGTTAATCCTATAGTGCTATATATGTCAAGGATAAGCTCGTACGAAGTTAATGATTAGTCTAACACAAAACGTATAAGCCCAAGTTTAAAGTATCAAGTAATCAAGTATGCAAGCATGTATAAGGAATTTTTGTGCATTTAAGCATAAAGTTTAAGTGTAAGTTTAAGTTTTCATAGATAAACATGTTACACCCCAAAAGGTAGTAAACGAAAAGGGGGTTCAAGTATATTCATAGTTTTGCAAAGTTTCCTTTGGTGATTCCATTTAGAGGTTGGAGCTTCAAGCTTCCTTTAAAACACTCAGTGTTTTCTTTTAGAACTCTCAGAGTTCTCTTCCTTGCTTTGAAGATTTGAGAGAAGTAGAGAGGCTGAGAGAAGAATGGTTGGAACACTTAGTGTCCTTTTAGAATTCTTGATTTAGAGAGATTGAGAGAATTAGAAAGAGGGAGAGAAGAATGGTATGAAGAAAATAGTAGAAGTAGGTTGGTATTTATAGGTAGAGAAGGTGGAAAATGGTGAGATATGATTGGTTAAAATAAGTGGAAGAGGATTGAAAAGATGATTGGTGGAGAAAGGAGGTGGAAAAGGGTAAAATATGATTGGCTAAAGAAGGTGGAAGAGGATTGATGAGGTGGAAAGATGATTGGTATATTTCTTGGTATTTCTTGGGTATATGCTATGTAATTGAGTATATAAGAAGTATAAAAGTATAATTCAAGTATTGAGGATGTGCGTATAAGTATTTATACGTATAATTATGTCAGTTTGCGTATAAATACGCATTTAAATGATCGGTTGTGTGAATAAAAAAATATGTATAAAATATGAATTTTATTATGATTAACGCCTCGAATTGTGAGATTGAAATTAAAATACGAACGTTAGGTTTCTAAAATTAGAATACGAATACGAACATTTTTAAAATAGAAATACTAAGATACGAGGCGTTACAGTTCTCTTAATCGTGCCTCGAGCAACCGGGATCCTTTCATTTCCTTCATAAGATACGCCTTTTGAGGCCCCATCCCCCTCGGACGCTCTTGTGGACCTCCTTTACGCGACCGATCCGAACTAATTCCTTCTCTAGACATGTCTACACAAAACAATGTTTAAACAAAGCAAAATAGGGAAACAATTAGTGATCTCAAGCTATTTTTGGTATTTTTAATTTTTTTTGAATTTTTTGAATTTTTTTTCTAAAAAATAGAAACAACCGTATAGCATTTCATTCACGGTTAATTCTGAAAATCAAGTTGAAATAAAAATGTGGGTTACCGTTTTACAATTGCATAAGTAATGAACAAACTCGCCCGAATGAGATTGAGTACGAGCGAGCTTAATCAAACTTGTATGTGCATAACTAAACCCAAGACCGAACTACACTAAACTAAAAACGACACACTAACTATAACTCAAAGTACACTACCCCCTCCTGGCACTTTATTTGTCCCCAATTAAAATCAAGTGCTTACCGAAATGAACATTGAGTCCAACCTTGCTTAAAGTCAGCCGCTTTTAAGTGTCGAAAACAGAATTTAACTTAAAAATCCTGCCTAGTTTAAGGAGGTTTTCATCCGGTTAAAATGTCCGATGTTTCAAAGTGTAAGGTTAGACCTTTATTCACATATAGCAATGTATCAATCAATAATCGTCAATTCAATGTTCAACATCCCAAACCAAACATCCGCACCCAATAAGAGTACTAAACAACCTCTACTAGATGTGACTCAAACTAGACAAAGTAATCCAAAGAGTATAAGCAAGGAAACATACTAGATTCGTGAAGAACAAGAGAAAATTTTCAGATTTTTGGTCCAGAAAAGCAAGCCCTTGGTTTGGTAGATTTCACGATAAAAAGGGTAAAATTGATGGTGTATAATGATTGGTAAGTGAAATGGGTGATGTGGGTTGAAAATGGGTGGAAAATGGTGGTGTTTTGGGGTGGTTATGGAGGAAATTTGGTGGTTTCGTCGTTGGGTATCGGAAGTGAAGGAGTGAGGCTGATTTGGGGAAAAGTGAAAGAGAAAGGGTTTTACCTGGAAACAGAGGTCGTCGCGTACCGTGGAGGGTTAAGGTAAAAACTGGTCGCGTGACGTCTAGACTGGGTTCAAGACGGGGGGTTCAAATATGGGGGGTCGCGTAGCACGAAGGGTAAAGCAAAGGGGCTCCGCGGGCCACGGCGCCCCACATTTCAAGCACAATTGATGTAGGGGCCAGACGTTACGCGTAGGCTAAGGAGAAGAGGGGTCGCGGCATGCCAAGGCCCAATTTTAATAGAAAGTTTCCAGTTTTGAAGGCTTTCATGCCTTCGAAGTTTTTTGAGAATTTACCCAAACCTCCTAAAACTCACCCCAATATTTTCTAACACTGGGGCTTACCTGGAATGTCGTTTTCTCTTCAATTCTCGTTCCTCGTGGTAATGATTCCTACAAAATACTCAAACACACAAAACAAAGACACGAAAAACTATGAAAAATTACCGTTAACTTCGAAATAATTCAAATAACGACTTTATACAAACGGTACAAACTCTACACTTGAGAATGCTCTCAAGACTCTAAACGGTGGTGTTCAGTAGGTCCTCGAGATGAGTTTCCTCCTTCTCGGTGGTGTCGATCTGCCCTCCTAAGTAATGCTTCAACCTATGGCCATTCACTTTCCATGTACCCCCGTCGACTTCATCGTACAACTCGATGGTACCATACGGAAACACCTCCTTCACAACGTACGGCCCTGCCCATTTGGATTTTAATTTACCGGGAAACAACTTAAACGTCGAATTGCAAAGAAGTACCTTATCACCAGTTTTAAACTCTTTCAACCCTTTAATCGTCCTATCATGCGAAGCCTTCGTTTTCTTCTTAATACTCCATGAATGCTCATATGTCGCATCTCTAAGTGCTTCCAGCTCGTGAATTTGGAAGAACCGCTTCTTGGCCGCTTTGGTAAGATCTAAATTGACGGTTTTAAGAGCCCAAAGTGCCCGGTGCTCCAATTTTACCGGAAGATGGCACGCTTTGCCATAGACAATCATGAAAGGAGTGGTACCCAACGGTGTCTTGTAGGCGGTACGAAATGCCCACAATGCGTCATCAAGCTTATCCGACCAATCCATTCGACTTTCCCTACCATTTTCTCTAAAATCCTCTTCACCCCTCGATTTGCGTTCTCAACTTGACTATTTGTTTAAGGATGGTACGCGGTGGACAAACGATGTGTAACGCCATAACGCTCTAATGCCTTGTCCATCACGGCACTACAAAAATGCGTTCGTCAGTCACTAATAATGGCTTTAGATGTACTGAAACGCGTGAACAAATTCTTAAGGAATCTACCACCACTTGGGCATCATTGTAGGAAAAGGTTAAGCTTCAACCCACTTGGAGATGTAATCGATTGCCATGAGGATGTACCTATTCCCACTAGAGGAGGGGAAAGGTCCCATGAAGTCGATGCCCATCACATCAAAGATTTCGAAAACTTGAATTGAATTTTGAGGCTTCCCGTCCTTGGAAGGGATATTATCAGTACGTTGGCAAGCATTGCATTTCTTAACAAACTCTAAGGCATATTGAACTACCATAGGCCAATAAATACCACAATCAAATACTTTTTGTGCAAAAGTGTGTGGACCGTGGTGACCTCCCGTCAATCCCTCGTGAACATGCGTAAGAATATCTAAACCCTCTTCCTTTGGCACTCACGTGATCAAAATACAACATATAAATTATGTCAAATACGGCGTAAAAGCAACCCTTTTTAGTACGAATGTTGGAAAAAGCTCGTGTTTTCACCCCTTTTATATTTTCAGGGATAAAAGAGCTTAAAGTTACAAAAGGAGCAAAAAGACAACAAAATCCAATATAAATGCAAAAGAGAAGGAATTGCCGCAGATTGCCAAGGCCTGACTCACATCCAAACCTCAAAATAACAAGAACTGAAGGCTGACACGGGACCGTGTCCACCTGACACGGACCGTGTCCAAAGATAGATACTGGGCAGGAGAAAAATACAACTGCAAAAGACAAAAATAGCAGCCAACACGGGGCCGTGCCAAGCTAACACGGGGCGTTGTCAACTCAAAGATTTTTAGAATCTGCGATAGTACAACAAATACTTTGGCCACAGGCCGTGCCGTTGACACACGGGCCGTGTTAGTACAATATCTGAGGACCAGTTAATGAGGATGAGAGAGAGATGGGAATGGGGCCGTGCTGAACCTTCTGTTTATAGCTATAAATAGGAGTGCTTGGTTCCACTTCAACTCATCCCTTGGTAAACCACTTCTCTCTTACTTGCCACCACTCCACCACCCCTACAACACCATCATCCATCGCCATCATTCATTTTTCCATCTTTAGAGTGTGTGTAGTCTCGGGATCCAAGATTGATCATAAGAATCTTTGTTAAACAAAGGCCTTGCTTGACTAAATTCTTACATCACATGGTGAAGACTTTTCTTTTGTATATTTCTTTTATGATTTCCAATGTTTGGCTCCTTTTTATTTAGGTATGTATTAATGACGTTAATAAATATTTTTTTACATTGAAGGCGAAATTACTCAATCATTCTTCATATGTTCGTTGATTCAACATATTCATGTCTTTATGGTCTATATAAAGCATGTTAATTGCTTGGAAGGGGGTTAGAAGGGTGGTTTGGGTAATTCTATGTCTCGTTCAGTGTATAGATCCTGCGAGAACCTGGTTCAAGCCTAGTAACACCTCACGAGTTGGAGTGGGCATTACCCACCACGGGAGAGGTGCAAAAAGCTTGGAACCCTTACTCTTAAACTTGTATTAAACATTAAACCAACCCCGCAAGGAATGTATCCCTGCTGACTCAGACCAACGGGTTGAGGGTGATCGTCGCCTCAGAAGGGGGGCCCACCACATTTTGCATTAATAACTTACTTAATTATCTTTCAATAATCCACCCTCTTGGGATTGTATACTTGCTGACTCAAACCACTAGGTTGAGGGTAACATCGCCTTGGAAGAGGGGCCTACTACTATAACTAAGATAATCTCTTAAAATGCCCAAAGTGCGGAAATCATAAAAATGGTACATGAAAGATAAGTTGGATCCAAGTGATTCTTTCTTATCTATCATTTTTATTTTATTTTTATTTTCTGTTTTTATCTTTTTATTAGCTTAAAAATCTTTTCTCAAAAGTTGGTTCGATTAGAAGTTGACGATAAGCCGGTACTAAAAGCTCTTGTGTCCTTGGACGACCACGGTATCTTGTCATCACTATACTACGTCCGCGATGGGTATACTTGCCCTAAGCGTGTGTGTAGAGTGATAGTGGGATATCGTATTTTATAAATTTAAAACTTGAAATCTGCGAGTAAAAAGAGCTAAAAATAAATAAAAAAATTAGATACTCACCCACGCACGTCAAGTTTTTGCCGCTGTTGCCGTGGTCACAAGAATTTCAGGAAAGCTTAAAATTGACGGCCTAATCTTTTTTTATCTTTCTTTTTATTTTTCCTTCTTTTCCCTAAAGTCTGCTTTCTGCAGATTTAACACGGGGGCGTGTGGGATCAGCACGGGTCGTGTTAGATCTGCAATGTCTTGGCAAACCTGTTTTCTGGTTACTGGTATGCTTGACACGGGGCCGTGCTACAGGAGCACGGGGCCGTGCTACAGGAGCACGGGGCCGTGCTACAGGAGCACGGGGCCATGCTGAACATCCAGTACTGGGAATCTGAAAATAGAAAGTTTTTCCCAGATAGCACGGGTCATGCAAGCCATAGCACGGGACCGTGCCTCCCTTCTGATCAAGTTTTCTTTTTGTTTTTGTTTGCAGAAAATCACACAACTCTGTATACTTCGCAGGAATATAGTGTAGTGCATGACCTGCACCTCCGACAAAGACACAAAAGTACCACTTAACGAACCCGAGCGCTTTTTAAGAAAACGCCTAAAAGCCAAAAACCAACAAAAAGCCTCGATCCAAAACCCCCCTATGGCGGATCAACACATTCTCATGGATAAATCTTGGAGCCACTATTAACCCTCCTAACGTCGATGCTAACAACTTTGAGCTTCAACCACACCTTATCCAAATGCTCCAAAATTTCGCCACTTTCCATGGCCTAGTCGATGAAGATCCCCATTTACATATTACCATCTTCTTAGAAATATGTGACACCTTTCGAATCAACGAAGCCTCTAGCTATGCCGTTAGACTCTGTATTTTCCCTTTTTCCCTCAAAGACTGAGCGAAAGCTTGCTTAAACGCCCTCCCAAGTGGAAATGTACACACTTGGGATGACCTTGCCCAAAAATTTCTCTACAAATCCCGCTAATACCGCCAAAACTCATGAGTGAGATCAACACCTACTCTGAAGAAGATGGGGAATCCTTGTACGAAACATGGGAAAGGTTTAAGGAGCTACTAAGGAAGTGCCCGCATCACGGCCTTGAACGATGGCAACAAGTGTCCACCTTCTACAATGGACTATTGCCACACACAAGGCAAATCCTTGATTCCGACACTGGGGGACTCCTTAGGAATCGGTGACCCGAGGAAATTTATAATTAAATTGAAGATTTTGCTCAAAACAGTTTTCGATGGAACACTCTAAGGGGCTCAAAATCTATAGCCCCGGGCGCCCACAAAGTCGATGAGTCCACTTCCTTGCAAGCCCAAATCGAAGCCTTAGCCAATAAAATAAAGAATCTTAAATTAAACAAAACGACTTCGAGTATGGCTTGTGAAGGGTGCGGCAGCCCACATGAAAACTGGAGTTGCATGAAAGATCTGTAAAATCAAACGGAAATGGTAAACTACCTAACTTTGATAGGAGGGAATCCGGGGGGGGGGGAATAACCAACAAAATCAAAATCAACGATCTAACTTTGAACAACCACAAAATGGGCAACAAAGTTTTCAATCACAACAAGGAGGAAGAGAAAGGCTTGAGGATATTATCACTCGCCTCTTCTCCGAATCCGATAAAAGGTACTTGGAAAGGTTCTCACAAACTAAAACAGAAATAAGAAACCAACGGGTTAGTATTCAAAATCTTGAAAAACAATGTAGCCAAATAGCCCAACATTTCACCGAAAGACCACAAGGAGCCTTACCAAGTAATACCGAAACAAACCAGAAAGCCCAAGTAAACCTAATTAATCTAAGGAGCCGGAAGGTAGGACCTGAGAGTGAGCCAAACCCACAACAAAGCAACCCAATCCAAGCTGAAAAATCCACCAACAATAGCCAAGAAAATACTCAACCCCAAAACACCAACACCAACATAACCAAACCACCTCTGGTCCCTTACCCAGGTCGTTTACTTCGGCAAAAGACCAACGAACAATTTACTAAGTCTGTGAACTTGCTTAAACAACTTCACATCAATCTTCCTTTTGTAGAGGTCCTCACATAAATACCAAAGTATTCTAAGTTTATGAGGGATTTCCTCACTCACAAAAGAAAGATTGAAACCATACAACAAGTCACCCTTAGTGAAGAATGCTCAGTGGCACTCCTCAACAAGCTCCCCAAAAGAAGATTGATCTTGGAAGCTACACCATTCCTTGCTCTATTGGTGGGTCGCCAATAAGCAATGCATTAGCTAACTTACGGGCTAGCATTAATTTAAATTTTGCCTCTATGTTCAACCGACTAGGATTGGGGAAACCAAATCTTACAAGCAGACCAGTCGGTAAAATACCCTCAAGGTGTCATAGGAAACTTATTAATAAAGGTAGGAGAATTTTTTCCCGCCGACTTTGTTATTCTAGACATGGAACAGAACACCGAAATTCTGCTCATACTAGGACGACCCTTCCTTGCGACCACATGAGCTATGGTAGATATAAGCGAAGGACAACTAACATTGAGGGTTGGTGAAAAAGAGATCAAGTTTGAAGTTAGGAAACGAGCAGAGGATGATCCGGTCAAATACCTCAATGCAATCGACTCAACCTTAAACAATGCATTGCAAAGCTACAACTCGGGATGTGAGTCATCCCGCGCGGGTAAAATTTGACCGACTTTCGGTCTAGTCAAGGACCCTTATAAACGTGGCGCACCATGGAGGCATTCCACGGACTATCCATTAGTTTAGTAGTTTAATGTTAGTTTAAATTTAGTTTAGTTTTAGTCTAATATCTAGTTTTACATTTTCTTTTGAGTATTTAGCTTTGTAGGCGTAAAGACACACTAAACAGAGGAAAATGGATGACGAAATGGAACCCATGCACGTAAAATAGAAGCCTCCCGACTCATTTTCTGCAAAACAGTGGATATAGCAAGGGGTCGTGCTCACCTAGCACGCCCCCGTGGACACCCCCACTGTAAGTCTTCTGAATTTAATTGGTACTGGCACTTTGGACACGGGGCCGTGTCCCCATAGCACGGGGTCGTGCTGCAAGTGCAAGTAACAAAAAATGTTTGTTATTTTCATACGTTTTACACATTTTTCGAAAATAAATCCTTTTTGAGACACGTTGAGGACAATGTGTAATTTAGGTGGGGGATGTTAATAAAAACCCTTGAATCGTTTATCCTAAGACAAGCCTTACACAAAACTCGCCTTGGAACCGCTAAAAATTATGTTTTTACAAATTTACAACCGATAGCGTGGTAATAAAAAGAACCAATTTTGAATAATTATGAAAACGGGCATGATAAATCTTTGTAAAATTTGATTATATATACGTTTTTACACTATGACCCTTTTTCCCACAAAAGTGAGTTTTGAGCCATTACTGAGTATAAAATATACATCTTTACTAATTGCTCAATTTTTGTTTCTTGTGTGAATAGCCCGTTTGGTTCTTACGAATCTAGAACTTGACAACCCGATACGTTCCAAATCCTTACCGACAAAATTCCAAGAAAGTAAATGATATAGGCATTAGGACAAAACCATTTTTCAAACAAAAAAAACCTTTATTTTCTTTTCTTTTTACAAAAAAAAACACTCCTAGTTAACCCCTTTGAGCCTTAAAAACCCTTTTCATTTCAAACCCACGAAAACTATCCTTTTCATTTTTTATCTTTCAATTTTTTAAACTTATCAGTTATGAAGTTACGATTTCGGCTCAGTTTCAACTTTGGCACAAAAAAAATCAAAAAAAATTGAAAAATATGCCAACGTATTTTTTGCTAAGCCAAAAAGCAATAGAAAAATCAATAGTTTACGTTTTTACTCTTTTTCCAAATAAAACTTGCCAAACCTGAACCACCACCTACCCATCAAAGTCCTCTCTATATTTATAAGGATTTAATGTCGATAGGATGAGGTTTGATTGATTGTCAAGCCTATGGTAGGAGTAAGTTCTAAATCGGGCACGAGTGTTTCACTTAATATTGGCCAAGTGTTGAGTGAATATTTGTGAGGTGTGTAAAATTGTATATAACTAAATAGAATTTTATAAAGACATATTATGCCCAAAGTAAATATTTTTACATAAATTAAATTTTAAATAAATCATGACGAATATGATTGTAAATAAAATAAAAACAAAATATATTTAAATCTTGGATACCCGACACTCTAAATATAAGACCCAAAAACCTTCTCTTCTACCTATTCCGTTTGGGTGTGTAAGCCACGTAATAGAGTTTTGCTTGAAGACAATCAAAGATTCAAGTGTATGGGTATTTGATATGATCAAAATACAACATATAAATTATGTCAAATACGGCGTAAAAGCAAACCTTTTTTAGTACTAATGTTGGAAAAAACTCGTGTTTTCGTTCCGTTTATATTTTCAGGGATAACAGAGCTTAAAGTTGCAAAAGGAGCAAAAAGACAGCAAAATCCAACATAAATGCAAAAGAGAAGGAATTAACGCAGATCGCCAAGCCTCGACTCACATTCAAACCTCAAAATAACAAGAACAGAAGGCTGATACGGGGCCATGTCTACCTGACATGGGCCGTGTACAAAGATGGATACTGGGCAGGAGAAAAAGATAACTGCAAAAGACAAAAATGGCAGGCAACACGGGGCTGTGACAAGCTAACACAGGGCGTAGTTGGTGTGTGTGAGGTATGATATGTTTTTATTGATATTTTAAGCCCATTTTACACATTAGTCAAGTTTTAAATTTATAAAACACGATATTCTACTAACACTAAACACACACTTGGGCAAGTGCATCCATCGTGGGCGTAGTATAGCGTTGGTAAGATACCAAAGTCGTCCATGGACATAAGAGCTTTTAGTACCCGTTTATCCTCAATGTCTAACCAATCTAATTTTTTTTTTTTTGAGAAAAGTTTTAAAACATGAAAACAAAAACTAAAAATGCTAAGATAAATAAAATAAAACAGATAGAAAAGATGAATCACTTAGATCTGACTCGCCTTTAATTTATCCTTTGATGATTTTCGCACTTTCGGACTTTTTAAGAGATTATCATAGTTATATAGTAAGCCCCTCTTTTGAAGGTGGCGTCACCCTCAGCCCAATGGTTTGAGTCAGCAGGGATACAATCCCAAAGGGTCGGATTGTTGAAAGATAACTAATTAAGTTTAATGCGAAAAGTGGTAGGCCCTTCTTTTGAAGGTGATGTTACCCTCGGCTAAGTGGTTTGAGTCAGCAAGGATACAATCCCAAGAAGCCGGTTTAATGTATTAATAGTAGTTTACATATGAGGGGTTCAAGCTATTCGCACCCCCGCCATCCAACACCAGTGGGTATTGAAGGAGGTCCTAGTAAGCTTGAACTAGGTCCTTGTAGGATCTATACACTGAACAAGGCAAGAACCTTACCAAACCATTCCCCTAACCCTCGACCAGGTTGTCAACATGCTTTTATATAGACCGTAAAAACATGAGTGTAATCTTTTACTTTGTATAGACAGTAAAGTAACGTCAAGACACCACGGAAAAATGATAGGAATAATTCACCTTCAACATAAGAAACTAGTATTAAAGTCATTAATACAAAACCAAATAGAAAGTGCCGAAAGATTAAAAATGAAAAGTAATACAATAAAGACTTGTCTTCACCAAGTGATGTAAGAGGCTTAACCAAATATGGCCTTTAATTGGGAAGAACCCTTTCAACCAATCTTGGATCACGAGACTATTACACACTCTAAAGATGGATAATGGATGATGGTGGTGGGTGTTGGTGTTGTAGTGGTGGCAAAGTGGGAGAGTAGTGGTTTTCTAAGGGATGCCTTTGAAGTGAACCAAGTACCCCTATTTATAGCCTGTAGAGTACTCTGGCCACGACCCCGTGTCCAGCGGGCACGCCCCCGTGGCCAGCCTTTTCTCTGTCACACCCTGACTTTTGCGGAAGCGTGATTATGTGTGGCTTGCTTAATATCATTGCATTCAACCATAACAAACATCTATATGATAAAACCATGATGTTCATCCATGAGTTAAGTTTCAAAACATTACAGTCGTCATTGTTTAACCATAAGCTAAGACTTTAAATACTAAAATACACTACAACAAAAGCTTAAAGTTCCATACTGGACTTCATAAAAGACTCTAGCATGAACGAGTCTTTGAACCATGTATCTTATCAAGGATAAAACACACGACTTAAAACTCTTCAGTGCTAGATGACATCACTTATTTGAGACACAACTTGGTATCTTGGACGCCCACCAGATCCATAATTAGTTACCTGAAATACATGTAGTTTAAAAACATCAACAAAAGTTGAGCGAGTTCATGTGTTTTGTATGTGTGCATGAACATCCTTGAAAACATTTATAAGTATGTATGTATATACTTGTAAACTGGTATGAAAGCAACACGAAAACAAATCAATTAATGTGCAGCTAATACATTAATATATGTGCAACGGTGTAGGAAGGCTCAACCTTTATGCGTATTTCGTACCGGGCCATCCGGCGGGAACGACATTGTCACCACATGGCCCATCCTGCGGGCTCATGGGTGGGGCTCGCAACACCCACTAGATCTATCACTCATGTCCCTTGGTCCTACAACGAGGATTAATGGTCTTAAGTTAACGCCTACCCATTCACATGATCTACCTGTTCATTCCTTAGCTAACCATACCATTTGTAATCATTGAAACATTTGTAACATGTATTTCACCCCCAAAGTTATAAAACTGAAAACAGTTAAAAGAAAAAGAGGACATGAACTCACAGTTTTGCGTTCTTGGTATCTAATGTAACTCAAAGCTTCCTCTAGATCGCACGACTACCTACATGCATACTATGCTTCATTAGACGGGTAGGTCGTGCCTTGTCCTTAGTCTTAATTAATGTTTTTGTGTTACGTTTCTTTGTGTGCTCAATATTATTCCAAGTTATATAATTAATTGTTAAAACAGTAAATATTTTAACTTAAATTATATTTATTAAATTTTGGAATATTAGTTAAAATAATATATTTTAACTTTACACATATGTGTATTTGTACATTATAACTTCCCAAGGATGGGTGTATTCATGCTCGTATTCTTAACCTTGCGTATTTTTGCCAAGTATCGGTGGTGTATTCCAGTGTGTATTTATACGTACGAGAATACGTATTTCTATTGTGTTTATTAAGTATCTTATACTTAATTTTCGTATTTATTTTTCCGGAATAGTATTTCTAATAAAAATACATCAATATATATTCTCAAAATATATATTTTAAGAAATAGAAAAATTATTTATAATTTTTCCCTTGGCAAAAATATTTATAATTTTCATATAGACCTCAAAATAATATATTTTCAAGTCTAACTTAGAAAATATATATAAATTCATTTCTCACCCAAAAATAATATGTATTTCATGTTTATTTAAGAAAATATATATTTTCTTCTAAAAATAATATATCTTCTAATATTTCCAAGAAAATATATATTTTTATTTTTCCAAAAATAATATATTTTCTTCTTGTCAAAATATGATATAATTTTATAGTAATTGTAAAAATCATATTTTTGTTCTCTTGGTGTCCAAAATACTAATTACCAAAATATACTTATGAATTAAATTCCGAAATATTTTTGCAAGTTATATTCCTTGTTCTGTTTCTCCAATATTTTAGGTATAAATTATATATTTATTTCTTGTAATTTTGGTAATATTTTGGATTGTAATTTCTTGGTATTTTGGTGAGTTATATTATTTCAAGTCCTAAAATAATATAACTAATATACATAATATACAAATAGTCACACACATGGTGACATCTAAATATATATTCTCCTAAATACATATTTAGTCGCTTTTATTTACAAAACCAACCTCCAATATTTATAATTTTGTATCAAAAATTATGGCAAACTTTGTATGAAAATTTATGGTTTAAAATATACTTGTAAATATTTGTTTAAGAATATTTTTCTATTTGTTTAATTTCTAGAAAAATTTTGCCATAGTTTTCACTTAAAAATGGAGGTTTCCATGCTTTCAAAGCTTATCATGTTCTTTTACAAATCAACACAATCAACAATAAATCAACCAACACTTGCCAATTTGCCAAAATCATGCATAAATTACTACTTCATGAACTTGAAAATTTACAAAAATTTGTAGTAACTTACTAAGGTGTTTAGTAGGCTTAGTTACCCTTTAAAGTGCGGTTGTTTCATTAAAAGCATCATTTTTAAAGAAGTTAGATCTTCACAACTTGTAAATCATTTTTATAAAAATGGTTCTTCTTGAGTTTTTCTTGTTAAATATATATTTCTACACTTGTTTAACCACTAAAAATGTGGTTAATTTCTCTAAAAACACTCTTAGGTAAATCTTGTATTTTTAACTTGGTTTCTTGAAAATTATTCTTTGAAATCATCCATTTATATGATCTATATTACACTTTGATCATTATTTTTCAAGGAAACATGTTATACTTCAAGTTCATGCCTTAACATAAAGATGATTACTTTAATCTACATCATAATCATCCTCTCATCTTGCTAGATTATGTCTTTAATCACTATCTAGCAAGATCATATGGTGTTTAACATCATCAACATAAACAATCAACCATCAAGTAGCATAACAACACTAAACAACATGTTTTCTTATGAATTTTAAGCTTATGTTCATGTTTCATGTTCTTGATTCATAGTGTTCTTCATGGTTAACAACTTGTATCATTCTTTAACCACCAAAACTAGATGTAAAAGAAGGTGTAGATGATCTTACTACTAGCTCAAGGCTAGGGATGATCAAACGATGAATAGAGGTGGATAAAAGCTTGTATGAGAGGTCCTTCAACTTCCAAGAGTTCCTAGCTTCCTTATACACCTTATTACACCTTAGAATGCTCTTGGATTACATGGAAATGGATTGAAAATGAAAGGGTTGTGGGAGGGTGCTTGGGTCGTAGGTAGTGAAGAAGGAGATGAGAAGTTCAAGTGTTTGTGTAGAAGTGAGAATGACGTGGTTATGAACTTAGAGGTTTAACTTATAATACACCAACACTTGTTTACCTCATAGTTTATATGTTTAGTAAAGGTAAAACATAATCTCATTTAATATTCAAATAAAATCTATAGTGGGGCCACCATGTTGGCCGATTATAGGTGGGGGGTGTCTAGAGTAGGTTGTA
This sequence comes from Helianthus annuus, assembly GCF_002127325.2. Lineage (NCBI taxonomy): Eukaryota > Viridiplantae > Streptophyta > Magnoliopsida > Asterales > Asteraceae > Helianthus > Helianthus annuus. The sequence goes on along the minus strand of NC_035435.2, from coordinate 24,073,112 downwards.
ACCATTAGTTAGTTATGTTAGTTAGAAATTGTAACACCTCGAAAAATTACGTCCAATAATGTATTGACACGTGTCATAAGGTTCCGGTATGTGAAAACAAACTTTAGAGGGACTAAAGTTGACAAACGGGGAAAACTATGGAACGTAAGGGTCCAAAGTGTCAACATTGGATAAATAGACTCTATGATAACCCTACATAATGTTTATAACCTTAAACGGATGGATCATGGATCATACGAAGCGGAAATTGCACGAAAGTGAGGAATTGCAAACTATAGGGGCTAAAAGTGTCAACATGTTGAATTTATACCTCTGAGTGAACTTTTGGCAGACCCGAAGCTTTGAAATGCTAAAATATACTCACTAGAATATGTAGTAAAAATTTCACGAAGTTTCGTTATCGTATGAGAAAGTTATGGCCAAAACCGTACTTGAGGGGTTAAAAGCGTCAACGTCAAATTTCATGGCTTTTCGGGTGAGCGCAAAGTTAACCGAGGACATTACCATGTTGGTAAATGTCCAAGGGTTCTTAAAAACTAAGTTTGGGGGTTTACGAGTCAAAATAAATAGCCGAAACCTCGCGTGCAAAGACAGGGACCAAAGCTGCCATTTTTAATCAAAGTTTGGCAGCCCCAGGTGCAGCTTTTTGCGATAAGGGGCTGTTTGGTCCGAATTTTTAGTGCAAAACAGCTGGGATCACCTCCATTTCTCACCAATAGATGAGCATGCATGTCTTGGACACTTGTGAGGCTCCTACAACATCTGATTTTGTCACACCCCCAAAATCCACACGCGGAGTACCACCGCTTGGGAGCGTGACATGACCACGATCAAGCCATCAATCATATCAAACATAGCATGTAGTAATAATAAAAGTCATTAAAGTAGTTCATCATGACATGATCGATGTTTCAAAACCAAGCATTGTTTAAGTAGCGGAAGCATTGTTGTAAACCCAAGTTAAAAATACTGAAATGTCATAAATGTCTAGCAAAGTAATACGATCCTTGTCCACAACGACCGGCTCCTCTTTGTGCAAGCTCCATGTACCTAACGATCTGCAAGGCATGTAACAGAATGATCAACAAACTAGTTGAGCGAGTTCACAGTAAGTAAGTGTGTAACAGTAAGTAACGGGTGGCTCTACTAAGCCGATAGTAAGTTATACAGGTGGGGGCTTCCCATGTTATGTGACCACTAGACTATTCGTATCAACTACTCGTATCATCCCTGTTCTTCTTCCGAGAACAGTAGCGCGTATGGGGTGTACGTAGGTTTTACGCACGTATCCTTCACAACCGAGGATAGGAGACGCGGGGGTGTACGTGGGTTTCACGTACGTATCCTTTGTACCGAGGATAGAAGTAAGTAATGCGTACACGTAGGTTTTACGTGCGTGCCTGACATCCGAGGCAGTAATTGGCATATGACCACGTAGGTGTTATCCTAACCTACGGAACCGTCCTGACATCCGAGGATCAATGGTAGGTGATAGTCTAGGAAAAGCATATGTACGTTCTTAGTCAATTGTAACCTTTATCCCATTCCCACGACCCGGGAATCCCATGCCTTAGTAGGAGTGTGAACTCACCTGGGTTTGCTCGGCAGACAATAAAATGCTCAAATATACAGTAAGAGATCAACCACGTCCTATCATGGTTACTTATGCAAGTTAGGTTCGTATATAGCACGTCTGTATCACGTATGGTATCAAGTATGATCATGGCAAATCACATAAACGTATCAGCAGTTCATATCATGTAACGAGTCCAAGTAGTCGGCCCAATTAACATAAGCAGTCCAATTAGCAGCTATGTAAACAAGTCCAATTATGTGCACGTGCGTGGTCTCGACTCGAGACTAGAGATCTCGAGTCGCAACAAGGGAGATCTCGACAGATGCATATCCTTCGAGACTAGGTGGTCTCGAGTCAGGTCTCGAGTCGCAATGGGCTGGTCTCGGTTTGTCATGGTCCACTCGAGATCATACAGTCTTGAGTCGCAATCCGGACTCGCAACCAGAGTTTCGAGTGGTGCTGATTGTGTGCGTGTGGTCTCGAGTCATCCTGCTTTGGTCGAAATCACATGATCTCGACTCGCAACCGTGTCATTGTAACAACTTTCCATATTTCCAGTTTATCAATCCCGTAATGTTAGCAAACAAAATATCAGTTTCTCAATTCAGATCAAACAGCAATTAATCTATAATCATGGACATTCATATCATCAATCATGCATATTCATAATAACATCAAAACAACAATCGGGTTATCAAACTACCCTACACCGAAATCATAAGCACATCCTTGGACTAGCATGCAACCTAACCGGTTATACTCGGGCCGATTATTTATCACTTCATATATGCAGCCGATTATCATCATCAACAAGTACAAGGAATCGGATCATCAACATAAATCAGTTATATGTTTTCAATCTATTTGATTTATATAAACTCTACCCAATCATACATGGACTGATTACAAGATCACACAAGAATATCACATTAACAGTTTATGCACTAACTATCATATTCATCATATAGAGCATGCATGGCTCAAAACCAAATAACACAAACCAACAATATTACACTAACCGGATTAGAAGATGAACAAGAGTTAGTCCGAAACTTCAAAGAATGGAGGTGGGATGTTCGGCTGCTTCGGTTTTGGTTCCGGCCAAGAGAGAGAGCGTTTGGTGTGTGTGTGTTCTTGGTTGCAAGGTTGTGAAAAAACTAAACCCTAAAGGGATGTGTATGCATAAATACGTATGGAATGAAAGTGGGCCGAAACCCCCACTTGGGCTACCTCATGGTCTCGAGTCCAACCGTATGGACCGAGTGGGTTTGTGAAATCAAGTGGGTGTTGTGCGTTTTGGGCCGTTTATAACATATATACACACACAATGCACATAAACAAACATTCATTAAAATCATATAATTCCGTTCTCATAAGCACGTAATGTCATAACATTCATTAACTCAAGGTGTCATAGGCACTTAGTATTACATCACAGTGAGTCTAAAGTTCGAGTTGTCACATTATCCCCAACTAATTGGAAATTTCGTCCCGAAATTTGGTATGCACTCACTGAGGAAGCTAAGTAAGTTATAGCGTTCACTGGTTTTCCTGGGGTGTCACATCCTCCCCCCGTTGATCTGGAATTTCGTCCCGAAATTCCGAAGTAGTAGCTTCAGCCTCAGTGGTGGTAGCATTGGTTTCGAATAACTGGGGGTACTTTTCTGTCATCCTGTCTTCGCGTTCCCAGGTGTACTCTGGACCACGCTTGGAGTTCCAACGAACTCGAACAAGAGGGATTCTCTTGTTTTTGAGGACCTTCACATCCCGGTCCGTGATTTCTACTGGTTCCTCGACGAACTGCAACCGCTCGTCGATAGTGAGTTCCTTAAAAGGAATGATGAGGTTTTCATCTGATAGGCACTTCTTTAAGTTCGATATATGAAAGACATTGTGAACTGCTCCGAGTTCAGCTGGTAGGTTCAACTTGTAGGCTACTTTGCCAATCTTTTCGATGATTTCGAATGGTCCGACGTACCGCGGATTCAGTTTGCCCCTTTTTCCAAAACGTACCACACCCTTCCAGGGTGAGACTTTCAATAATACCCGGTCCCCGACCTGAAATTCCAAAGGCTTTCTACGCTTGTCCGCGTAGGCTTTCTGACGGTCGCGTGCTGCCGCCATGCGTTGTCGTATCTGTGCTATCTTTTCTGTGGCGTCCACTACAATCTCTGGACCCGTAATCTGACTATCCCCCACCTCTGCCCAACAGAGAGGTGACCGGCATTTACGTCCGTACAATGCCTCGAATGGAGCGGCTTGAATGCTGGTATGGTAACTGTTATTATACGAGAACTCCACCAAAGGGAGATGCTTTTCCCAGCCGTTGCCGAAATCTATAACGCATGCCCTAAGCATGTCTTCAAGTGTTTGAATCGTTCGCTCAGACTGCCCATCCGTCTGAGGATGATATGCTGTGCTCATGTCTAATCGTGAGCCGAAAGATTTATGCATTGCTTGCCAAAGCTCTGACGTGAATCGTGCATCGCGATCCGAAATAATAGAGATGGGCACTCCGTGCCTCGAAACAACTTCTTTAAGATAGACGTCTGCGAGAGTGGAGAACTTGTCCGTTTCCTTAATCGGCAGGAAGTGTGCAGACTTGGTGAGTCGATCAACTATGACCCATATTGTATCGTTCCCACGCTGAGATCTAGGTAAGCCTGTAACAAAATCCATGGAAATTTCTTCCCATTTCCATTGCGGTATCTTAGGCTGCTGAAGTAGACCAGCTGGCTTCTGATATTCAACCTTGACTCTCGCACAGGTCAAACATTTTCCAACGTACGTAGCGATGTGGGCCTTCATGCTAGGCCACCAATAAGTAGTGCTAATGTCATGGTACATTTTATCTGCTCCTGGGTGTACCGAGTAGCGAGACTTGTGAGCTTCATCCATTACAAGTTCGCGTAAACCGCCATAGAGAGGGACCCAAATCCGGCCCGTTACATAGTAGGCGCCGTCTTCCTTTTGTTCCATTTGTTGTCGTGAGCCGCGTAAGGCTTCGGCCTTGACGTTTTCGGGCTTCAATGCTTCTACCTGAGCATTTCGTATCTGTGCAGGAAGGCTAGACTGAATCGTAAGCTGTAGCGCTCGCACGCGCTGAGGTAAAGTGTCTTTTCGACTAAGGGCATCAGCCACAACATTGGCTTTGCCTGGATGGTACTTGATGGCGCATTCGTAGTCGTTAAGTAACTCGACCCATCGTCGTTGACGCATGTTCAAATCCTTCTGCTTAAGGATATGCTCGAGACTCCTGTGATCAGTGTAAATCGTGCACCTGGTACCGTACAGGTAGTGTCGCCATATCTTAAGCGCGAAAACAACAGCTCCCAGCTCTAAATCGTGCGTCGTGTAGTTTCGTTCATGAACTTTGAGTTGCCGAGAAGCATAGGCTATAACTTTATCCCGCTGCATCAATACACAACCAAGCCCCTGTATCGACGCGTCACAATATACGACGAAGTCTTCTGTGCCTTCTGGCAATGAGAGAATAGGTGCGCTGCAAAGCCTATCCTTTAGATACTGAAAAGCAGTTTCCTGCGTTTTGCCCCAACGGTAGGTGACACCCTTCTGTGTCAGTAGTGTAAGTGGTTGCGCGATCTTTGAAAAGTCTTTAATAAACCGTCTGTAGTAGCCTGCCAAACCCAAGAATTGGCGTATTTCTGTCGGTGTACGCGGTGCAGGCCAATTTCTGATCGAATCTACCTTGGATGGATCGACGTGAATCCCATCCTTTTTTACCACGTGGCCTAAGAAGTGGACTTCACGAAGCCAGAAGTCGCATTTAGAAAGCTTAGCATACAGCTGTTCCTTCCGAAGGAGTTCCAAAATAAGGCGAAGATGTTGCTCGTGTTCCTCCTGACTCTTGGAGTAAATCAGAATGTCGTCGATGAAAACAATGACGAATTTGTCGAGATAGGGCTTGCACACCCTGTTCATAAGATCCATGAATACTGCAGGTGCGTTCGTAAGTCCGAACGGCATAACCAAGAACTCGTAGTGACCATAGCGAGTTCTGAATGCTGTATTGGAGACGTCCTCATCCCGGACTCTCAGCTGATGATACCCTGACCTCAAGTCTATCTTCGAATAGTAGCACGACCCTTGCAACTGGTCGAATAAGTCGTCTATGCGTGGAAGAGGATAACGGTTCTTCACCGTCACCTTGTTGAGTTCACGGTAGTCGATACACATTCTGAACGTACCGTCTTTCTTTTTCACGAAGAGTACTGGAGCTCCCCATGGCGAAGAGCTTGGACGAATAAAGCCCTTTTCCAAGAGCTCTTGTAGCTGCTTTGACAGTTCCTCCAATTCTGATGGAGCTAGACGATATGGTGCGCGAGCTATGGGTGCTGCTCCTGGAGCGAGCTCGATCTGAAATTCGACCTGACGATGAGGCGGTAAGCCAGGTAAGTCTTCAGGAAACACCTGAGGGTAATCACGTACAATTGGAATATCCTCCAATTTCTTTTCCTTTGCTGATGCGTCTGTAACGAGAGCCAGAATGGCTGTGTGACCCTTACGTAAGCATTTCTGAGCCTTCAAGAAAGAGATGATGCCGACCACTGCACCACTCTTGTCACCTTGAACTTCGAGAGGTTCCTGACCAGAACGAGGAATGCGAATAATCTTCTCGCTGCATAAGATTTCTGCCTGTTGTTGGGATAACCAATCCATCCCAATCACGACGTCGAAACTACCCAAAACTATGGGAATGAGATCAATAGAGAAAGCTTGGCCAGCTAGGATAAGATTACAACCCTGAACTACGTGCGTGGCTTTTAGACTTTTACCGTTAGCTAACTCTACTACATGTTTGGTGGGTAAAAGTGTTGGTGCACGTTTTAGCAGTTGACACATTTTCACAGACATATAGCTTGTATCCGCACCCGAATCAAATAAGACAGTAACATAAATATTGTCGAGGAGAAACTTACCCATAACAACGTTAGGATCGTTCACTGCGTCACCTCGACCTAGCACAAAAGCACGACCCCGAGCTTCGTTGCCGTTGTTATTTCCTCCGTTGTTGTTGCCGTTGCCCTGGTTGTTGTTGTTGTTGTTGTTCTGGTTCCTGTTGAGCTGTGGGCAGTGTCTCTTGATGTGGCCTTCAGCACCACAATTGTAGCATCCCTTATTGCCTTGTTGTTGGTTAGGCTGAGCGTGAGGCTGCTGCTGATTTTGGTTCGCAGGACGATGGCTTCTACAGTCTTTGGCCTCGTGACCCATCTTGAGGCATCTTTGACAACGACCCTTGGTACACTGGCCGTTGTGGTGCCTGTTGCAGTTGTTGCACTTTGGAAGATTTCCACGATATCCACCCTGCCTGTGGCTACCTGACGACTGCTGGTTAGGGCTTTGATAGTTGTCAGTCTTTCGCTGCTGATTCTGGGACTGAACCGAAACTGATGCTTTGCTTGAATCCCCCTCCCATTTCCTCTTGTTGTCACTGAGGGTAACGGGAGTAGCTGAAGGAGTGACTGTAGCAGTAGCGCTGACACGCTTAGGCAGTTTATTCTGATCCACTGCCTGATCGGTGATGCGATGAGCGAGACGCTGGATTTCCTGGATGTTGTCGAGGTTAGCCGAAGTAACGTGGCTCTGGATTTCTGGTGCCAACCCCTTGAGATACATCTCGATACGCTTGTATGGAGGGTCTACCATAGTTGGACACAGAACGGCCAGCTCATTTGACCGCTTGGTATACGCTTCAATCTCCGACCCAACCATTTTCAGATTATACAGCTCGTCTTCTAGCTTGTGAATATCTTCACGCGTACAATACTCACGCTTGATGAGTTCCTTAAAATCGTTCCATGGGGTGGCGTTAGCAGCTGCCAACCCCAGAATTTGCACCTGCGCGTTCCACCAGGTTAGCGCGATTCCTTCTAAAGTGCCGGTGGCGTATTTCACCCTGCGTGCCTCAGGGCATTCACACATTTCGAATACTGATTCTAGCTTCTCGAACCAGTGGAGGAGTCCAACCGCTCCTTCTGTGCCGCTGAACGTGCCGGGACGGCAGTCCATAAAGTTCTTGAATGTGCAGACAGGCTGCTGCGCGTGTTGACCTATTGTGTATGAATAGGACGAGGTTAAATACGAGAGTTAATGTAGGATCTAAAGATCCTAGTGTGTGCCTATACTGCAGGATATACTACCTGCTTGAGCTGCTGCAACTGCCGCAGCAACTTGAGCTTGAACAAGAGCCTCTAACTGGGCTTGTGTCATGTTAATTCTTCCAGCCATTGATCTTCATGTCAAAGGCGAAATAGGTGAGAAAAGTTCACGAATAGTGCGATGACAGAAAAGTGTAAGCACGTAAGGGTTCTTAAGCAATAGCAAATAGTGAGCATTGTAGTCTAAGCATACCACGAGCAAAGTTCTAAGCAATTCTAGCAAGTAGGCAATAAACATAAACCTTATTACCTAAAATGTCGAGTCTTGCACGTGGAGCGAAGCGTCGTTGTGGATCGTTGAGAGCACTGTTCGGGTTATAGTCTGGTTTTAATAAAAACTTTTTCCCATATTAAACCAAGTTCTCTATAACCAATGGCTCTGATACCAATCTGTCACACCCCCAAAATCCACACCCGGAGTACCACCGCTTGGGAGCGTGACATGACCAGGATCAAGCCATCAATCATATCAAACATAGCATGTAGTAATAATAAAAGTCATTAAAGTAGTTCATCATGACATGATCGATGTTTCAAAACCAAGCATTGTTTAAGTAGCGGAAGCATTGTTGTAAACCCAAGTTAAAAATACTGAAATGTCATAAATGTCTAGCAAAGTAATACGATCCTTGTCCACAACGACCGGCTCCTCTTTGTGCAAGCTCCATGTACCTAACGATCTGCAAGGCATGTAACAGAATGATCAACAAACTAGTTGAGCGAGTTCACAGTAAGTAAGTGTGTAACAGTAAGTAACGGGTGGCTCTACTAAGCCGATAGTAAGTTATACAGGTGGGGGCTTCCCATGTTATGTGACCACTAGACTATTCGTATCAACTACTCGTATCATCCCTGTTCTTCTTCCGAGAACAGTAGCGCGTATGGGGTGTACGTAGGTTTTACGCACGTATCCTTCACAACCGAGGATAAGAGACGCGGGGGTGTACGTGGGTTTCACGTACGTATCCTTTGTACCGAGGATAGAAGTAAGTAATGCGTACACGTAGGTTTTACGTGCGTGCCTGACATCCGAGGCAGTAATTGGCATATGACCACGTAGGTGTTATCCTAACCTACGGAACCGTCCTGACATCCGAGGATCAATGGTAGGTGATAGTCTAGGAAAAGCATATGTACGTTCTTAGTCAATTGTAACCTTTATCCCATTCCCACGACCCGGGAATCCCATGCCTTAGTAGGAGTGTGAACTCACCTGGGTTTGCTCGGCAGACAATAAAATGCTCAAATATACAGTAAGAGATCAACCACGTCCTATCATGGTTACTTATGCAAGTTAGGTTCGTATATAGCACGTCTGTATCACGTATGGTATCAAGTATGATCATGGCAAATCACATAAACGTATCAGCAGTTCATATCATGTAACGAGTCCAAGTAGTCGGCCCAATTAACATAAGCAGTCCAATTAGCAGCTATGTAAACAAGTCCAATTATGTGCACGTGCGTGGTCTCGACTCGAGACTAGAGATCTCGAGTCGCAACAAGGGAGATCTCGACAGATGCATATCCTTCGAGACTAGGTGGTCTCGAGTCAGGTCTCGAGTCGCAATGGGCTGGTCTCGGTTTGTCATGGTCCACTCGAGATCATACAGTCTCGAGTCGCAATCCGGACTCGCAACCAGAGTTTCGAGTGGTGCTGATTGTGTGCGTGTGGTCTCGAGTCATCCTGCTTTGGTCGAAATCACATGATCTCGACTCGCAACCGTGTCATTGTAACAACTTTCCATATTTCCAGTTTATCAATCCCGTAATGTTAGCAAACAAAATATCAGTTTCTCAATTCAGATCAAACAGCAATTAATCTATAATCATGGACATTCATATCATCAATCATGCATATTCATAATAACATCAAAACAACAATCGGGTTATCAAACTACCCTACACCGAAATCATAAGCACATCCTTGGACTAGCATGCAACCTAACCGGTTATACTCGGGCCGATTATTTATCACTTCATATATGCAGCCGATTATCATCATCAACAAGTACAAGGAATCGGATCATCAACATAAATCAGTTATATGTTTTCAATCTATTTGATTTATATAAACTCTACCCAATCATACATGGACTGATTACAAGATCACACAAGAATATCACATTAACAGTTTATGCACTAACTATCATATTCATCATATAGAGCATGCATGGCTCAAAACCAAATAATACAAACCGACAATATTACACTAACCGGATTAGAAGATGAACAAGAGTTAGTCCGAAACTTCAAAGAATGGAGGTGGGATGTTCGGCTGCTTCGGTTTTGGTTCCGGCTAAGAGAGAGAGCGTTTGGTGTGTGTGTGTTCTTGGTTGCAAGGTTGTGAAAAAACTAAACCCTAAAGGGATGTGTATGCATAAATACGTATGGAATGAAAGTGGGCCGAAACCCCCACTTGGGCTACCTCATGGTCTCGAGTCCAACCGTATGGACCGAGTGGGTTTGTGAAATCAAGTGGGTGTTGTGCGTTTTGGGCCGTTTATAACATATATACACACACAATGCACATAAACAAACATTCATTAAAATCATATAATTCCGTTCTCATAAGCACGTAATGTCATAACATTCATTAACTCAAGGTGTCATAGGCACTTAGTATTACATCACAGTGAGTCTAAAGTTCGAGTTGTCACATTATCCCCAACTAATTGGAAATTTCGTCCCGAAATTTGGTATGCACTCACTGAGGAAGCTAAGTAAGTTATAGCGTTCACTGGTTTTCCTGGGGTGTCACATCCTCCCCCCGTTGATCTGGAATTTCGTCCCGAAATTCCGAAGTAGTAGCTTCAGCCTCAGTGGTGGTAGCATTGGTTTCGAATAACTGGGGGTACTTTTCTGTCATCCTGTCTTCGCGTTCCCAGGTGTACTCTGGACCACGCTTGGAGTTCCAACGAACTCGAACAAGAGGGATTCTCTTGTTTTTGAGGACCTTCACATCCCGGTCCGTGATTTCTACTGGTTCCTCGACGAACTGCAACCGCTCGTCGATAGTGAGTTCCTTAAAAGGAATGATGAGGTTTTCATCTGATAGGCACTTCTTTAAGTTCGATATATGAAAGACATTGTGAACTGCTCCGAGTTCAGCTGGTAGGTTCAACTTGTAGGCTACTTTGCCAATCTTTTCGATGATTTCGAATGGTCCGACGTACCGCGGATTCAGTTTGCCCCTTTTTCCAAAACGTACCACACCCTTCCAGGGTGAGACTTTCAATAATACCCGGTCCCCGACCTGAAATTCCAAAGGCTTTCTACGCTTGTCCGCGTAGGCTTTCTGACGGTCGCGTGCTGCCGCCATGCGTTGTCGTATCTGTGCTATCTTTTCTGTGGCGTCCACTACAATCTCTGGACCCGTAATCTGACTATCCCCCACCTCTGCCCAACAGAGAGGTGACCGGCATTTACGTCCGTACAATGCCTCGAATGGAGCGGCTTGAATGCTGGTATGGTAACTGTTATTATACGAGAACTCCACCAAAGGGAGATGCTTTTCCCAGCCGTTGCCGAAATCTATAACGCATGCCCTAAGCATGTCTTCAAGTGTTTGAATCGTTCGCTCAGACTGCCCATCCGTCTGAGGATGATATGCTGTGCTCATGTCTAATCGTGAGCCGAAAGATTTATGCATTGCTTGCCAAAGCTCTGACGTGAATCGTGCATCGCGATCCGAAATAATAGAGATGGGCACTCCGTGCCTCGAAACAACTTCTTTAAGATAGACGTCTGCGAGAGTGGAGAACTTGTCCGTTTCCTTAATCGGCAGGAAGTGTGCAGACTTGGTGAGTCGATCAACTATGACCCATATTGTATCGTTCCCACGCTGAGATCTAGGTAAGCCTGTAACAAAATCCATGGAAATTTCTTCCCATTTCCATTGCGGTATCTTAGGCTGCTGAAGTAGACCAGCTGGCTTCTGATATTCAACCTTGACTCTCGCACAGGTCAAACATTTTCCAACGTACGTAGCGATGTGGGCCTTCATGCTAGGCCACCAATAAGTAGTGCTAATGTCATGGTACATTTTATCTGCTCCTGGGTGTACCGAGTAGCGAGACTTGTGAGCTTCATCCATTACAAGTTCGCGTAAACCGCCATAGAGAGGGACCCAAATCCGGCCCGTTACATAGTAGGCGCCGTCTTCCTTTTGTTCCATTTGTTGTCGTGAGCCGCGTAAGGCTTCGGCCTTGACGTTTTCGGGCTTCAATGCTTCTACCTGAGCATTTCGTATCTGTGCAGGAAGGCTAGACTGAATCGTAAGCTGTAGCGCTCGCACGCGCTGAGGTAAAGTGTCTTTTCGACTAAGGGCATCAGCCACAACATTGGCTTTGCCTGGATGGTACTTGATGGCGCATTCGTAGTCGTTAAGTAACTCGACCCATCGTCGTTGACGCATGTTCAAATCCTTCTGCTTAAGGATATGCTCGAGACTCCTGTGATCAGTGTAAATCGTGCACCTGGTACCGTACAGGTAGTGTCGCCATATCTTAAGCGCGAAAACAACAGCTCCCAGCTCTAAATCGTGCGTCGTGTAGTTTCGTTCATGAACTTTGAGTTGCCGAGAAGCATAGGCTATAACTTTATCCCGCTGCATCAATACACAACCAAGCCCCTGTATCGACGCGTCACAATATACGACGAAGTCTTCTGTGCCTTCTGGCAATGAGAGAATAGGTGCGCTGCAAAGCCTATCCTTTAGATACTGAAAAGCAGTTTCCTGCGTTTTGCCCCAACGGTAGGTGACACCCTTCTGTGTCAGTAGTGTAAGTGGTTGCGCGATCTTTGAAAAGTCTTTAATAAACCGTCTGTAGTAGCCTGCCAAACCCAAGAATTGGCGTATTTCTGTCGGTGTACGCGGTGCAGGCCAATTTCTGATCGAATCTACCTTGGATGGATCGACGTGAATCCCATCCTTTTTTACCACGTGGCCTAAGAAGTGGACTTCACGAAGCCAGAAGTCGCATTTAGAAAGCTTAGCATACAGCTGTTCCTTCCGAAGGAGTTCCAAAATAAGGCGAAGATGTTGCTCGTGTTCCTCCTGACTCTTGGAGTAAATCAGAATGTCGTCGATGAAAACAATGACGAATTTGTCGAGATAGGGCTTGCACACCCTGTTCATAAGATCCATGAATACTGCAGGTGCGTTCGTAAGTCCGAACGGCATAACCAAGAACTCGTAGTGACCATAGCGAGTTCTGAATGCTGTATTGGAGACGTCCTCATCCCGGACTCTCAGCTGATGATACCCTGACCTCAAGTCTATCTTCGAATAGTAGCACGACCCTTGCAACTGGTCGAATAAGTCGTCTATGCGTGGAAGAGGATAACGGTTCTTCACCGTCACCTTGTTGAGTTCACGGTAGTCGATACACATTCTGAACGTACCGTCTTTCTTTTTCACGAAGAGTACTGGAGCTCCCCATGGCGAAGAGCTTGGACGAATAAAGCCCTTTTCCAAGAGCTCTTGTAGCTGCTTTGACAGTTCCTCCAATTCTGATGGAGCTAGACGATATGGTGCGCGAGCTATGGGTGCTGCTCCTGGAGCGAGCTCGATCTGAAATTCGACCTGACGATGAGGCGGTAAGCCAGGTAAGTCTTCAGGAAACACCTGAGGGTAATCACGTACAATTGGAATATCCTCCAATTTCTTTTCCTTTGCTGATGCGTCTGTAACGAGAGCCAGAATGGCTGTGTGACCCTTACGTAAGCATTTCTGAGCCTTCAAGAAAGAGATGATGCCGACCACTGCACCACTCTTGTCACCTTGAACTTCGAGAGGTTCCTGACCAGAACGAGGAATGCGAATAATCTTCTCGCTGCATAAGATTTCTGCCTGTTGTTGGGATAACCAATCCATCCCAATCACGACGTCGAAACTACCCAAAACTATGGGAATGAGATCAATAGAGAAAGCTTGGCCAGCTAGGATAAGATTACAACCCTGAACTACGTGCGTGGCTTTTAGACTTTTACCGTTAGCTAACTCTACTACATGTTTGGTGGGTAAAAGTGTTGGTGCACGTTTTAGCAGTTGACACATTTTCACAGACATATAGCTTGTATCCGCACCCGAATCAAATAAGACAGTAACATAAATATTGTCGAGGAGAAACTTACCCATAACAACGTTAGGATCGTTCACTGCGTCACCTCGACCTAGCACAAAAGCACGACCCCGAGCTTCGTTGCCGTTGTTATTTCCTCCGTTGTTGTTGCCGTTGCCCTGGTTGTTGTTGTTGTTGTTGTTCTGGTTCCTGTTGAGCTGTGGGCAGTGTCTCTTGATGTGGCCTTCAGCACCACAATTGTAGCATCCCTTATTGCCTTGTTGTTGGTTAGGCTGAGCGTGAGGCTGCTGCTGATTTTGGTTCGCAGGACGATGGCTTCTACAGTCTTTGGCCTCGTGACCCATCTTGAGGCATCTTTGACAACGACCCTTGGTACACTGGCCGTTGTGGTGCCTGTTGCAGTTGTTGCACTTTGGAAGATTTCCACGATATCCACCCTGCCTGTGGCTACCTGACGACTGCTGGTTAGGGCTTTGATAGTTGTCAGTCTTTCGCTGCTGATTCTGGGACTGAACCGAAACTGATGCTTTGCTTGAATCCCCCTCCCATTTCCTCTTGTTGTCACTGAGGGTAACGGGAGTAGCTGAAGGAGTGACTGTAGCAGTAGCGCTGACACGCTTAGGCAGTTTATTCTGATCCACTGCCTGATCGGTGATGCGATGAGCGAGACGCTGGATTTCCTGGATGTTGTCGAGGTTAGCCGAAGTAACGTGGCTCTGGATTTCTGGTGCCAACCCCTTGAGATACATCTCGATACGCTTGTATGGAGGGTCTACCATAGTTGGACACAGAACGGCCAGCTCATTTGACCGCTTGGTATACGCTTCAATCTCCGACCCAACCATTTTCAGATTATACAGCTCGTCTTCTAGCTTGTGAATATCTTCACGCGTACAATACTCACGCTTGATGAGTTCCTTAAAATCGTTCCATGGGGTGGCGTTAGCAGCTGCCAACCCCAGAATTTGCACCTGCGCGTTCCACCAGGTTAGCGCGATTCCTTCTAAAGTGCCGGTGGCGTATTTCACCCTGCGTGCCTCAGGGCATTCACACATTTCGAATACTGATTCTAGCTTCTCGAACCAGTGGAGGAGTCCAACCGCTCCTTCTGTGCCGCTGAACGTGCCGGGACGGCAGTCCATAAAGTTCTTGAATGTGCAGACAGGCTGCTGCGCGTGTTGACCTATTGTGTATGAATAGGACGAGGTTAAATACGAGAGTTAATGTAGGATCTAAAGATCCTAGTGTGTGCCTATACTGCAGGATATACTACCTGCTTGAGCTGCTGCAACTGCCGCAGCAACTTGAGCTTGAACAAGAGCCTCTAACTGGGCTTGTGTCATGTTAATTCTTCCAGCCATTGATCTTCATGTCAAAGGCGAAATAGGTGAGAAAAGTTCACGAATAGTGCGATGACAGAAAAGTGTAAGCACGTAAGGGTTCTTAAGCAATAGCAAATAGTGAGCATTGTAGTCTAAGCATACCACGAGCAAAGTTCTAAGCAATTCTAGCAAGTAGGCAATAAACATAAACCTTATTACCTAAAATGTCGAGTCTTGCACGTGGAGCGAAGCGTCGTTGTGGATCGTTGAGAGCACTGTTCGGGTTATAGTCTGGTTTTAATAAAAACTTTTTCCCATATTAAACCAAGTTCTCTATAACCAATGGCTCTGATACCAATCTGTCACACCCCCAAAATCCACACCCGGAGTACCACCGCTTGGGAGCGTGACATGACCAGGATCAAGCCATCAATCATATCAAACATAGCATGTAGTAATAATAAAAGTCATTAAAGTAGTTCATCATGACATGATCGATGTTTCAAAACCAAGCATTGTTTAAGTAGCGGAAGCATTGTTGTAAACCCAAGTTAAAAATACTGAAATGTCATAAATGTCTAGCAAAGTAATACGATCCTTGTCCACAACGACCGGCTCCTCTTTGTGCAAGCTCCATGTACCTAACGATCTGCAAGGCATGTAACAGAATGATCAACAAACTAGTTGAGCGAGTTCACAGTAAGTAAGTGTGTAACAGTAAGTAACGGGTGGCTCTACTAAGCCGATAGTAAGTTATACAGGTGGGGGCTTCCCATGTTATGTGACCACTAGACTATTCGTATCAACTACTCGTATCATCCCTGTTCTTCTTCCGAGAACAGTAGCGCGTATGGGGTGTACGTAGGTTTTACGCACGTATCCTTCACAACCGAGGATAAGAGACGCGGGGGTGTACGTGGGTTTCACGTACGTATCCTTTGTACCGAGGATAGAAGTAAGTAATGCGTACACGTAGGTTTTACGTGCGTGCCTGACATCCGAGGCAGTAATTGGCATATGACCACGTAGGTGTTATCCTAACCTACGGAACCGTCCTGACATCCGAGGATCAATGGTAGGTGATAGTCTAGGAAAAGCATATGTACGTTCTTAGTCAATTGTAACCTTTATCCCATTCCCACGACCCGGGAATCCCATGCCTTAGTAGGAGTGTGAACTCACCTGGGTTTGCTCGGCAGACAATAAAATGCTCAAATATACAGTAAGAGATCAACCACGTCCTATCATGGTTACTTATGCAAGTTAGGTTCGTATATAGCACGTCTGTATCACGTATGGTATCAAGTATGATCATGGCAAATCACATAAACGTATCAGCAGTTCATATCATGTAACGAGTCCAAGTAGTCGGCCCAATTAACATAAGCAGTCCAATTAGCAGCTATGTAAACAAGTCCAATTATGTGCACGTGCGTGGTCTCGACTCGAGACTAGAGATCTCGAGTCGCAACAAGGGAGATCTCGACAGATGCATATCCTTCGAGACTAGGTGGTCTCGAGTCAGGTCTCGAGTCGCAATGGGCTGGTCTCGGTTTGTCATGGTCCACTCGAGATCATACAGTCTCGAGTCGCAATCCGGACTCGCAACCAGAGTTTCGAGTGGTGCTGATTGTGTGCGTGTGGTCTCGAGTCATCCTGCTTTGGTCGAAATCACATGATCTCGACTCGCAACCGTGTCATTGTAACAACTTTCCATATTTCCAGTTTATCAATCCCGTAATGTTAGCAAACAAAATATCAGTTTCTCAATTCAGATCAAACAGCAATTAATCTATAATCATGGACATTCATATCATCAATCATGCATATTCATAATAACATCAAAACAACAATCGGGTTATCAAACTACCCTACACCGAAATCATAAGCACATCCTTGGACTAGCATGCAACCTAACCGGTTATACTCGGGCCGATTATTTATCACTTCATATATGCAGCCGATTATCATCATCAACAAGTACAAGGAATCGGATCATCAACATAAATCAGTTATATGTTTTCAATCTATTTGATTTATATAAACTCTACCCAATCATACATGGACTGATTACAAGATCACACAAGAATATCACATTAACAGTTTATGCACTAACTATCATATTCATCATATAGAGCATGCATGGCTCAAAACCAAATAATACAAACCGACAATATTACACTAACCGGATTAGAAGATGAACAAGAGTTAGTCCGAAACTTCAAAGAATGGAGGTGGGATGTTCGGCTGCTTCGGTTTTGGTTCCGGCTAAGAGAGAGAGCGTTTGGTGTGTGTGTGTTCTTGGTTGCAAGGTTGTGAAAAAACTAAACCCTAAAGGGATGTGTATGCATAAATACGTATGGAATGAAAGTGGGCCGAAACCCCCACTTGGGCTACCTCATGGTCTCGAGTCCAACCGTATGGACCGAGTGGGTTTGTGAAATCAAGTGGGTGTTGTGCGTTTTGGGCCGTTTATAACATATATACACACACAATGCACATAAACAAACATTCATTAAAATCATATAATTCCGTTCTCATAAGCACGTAATGTCATAACATTCATTAACTCAAGGTGTCATAGGCACTTAGTATTACATCACAGTGAGTCTAAAGTTCGAGTTGTCACATTATCCCCAACTAATTGGAAATTTCGTCCCGAAATTTGGTATGCACTCACTGAGGAAGCTAAGTAAGTTATAGCGTTCACTGGTTTTCCTGGGGTGTCACATCCTCCCCCCGTTGATCTGGAATTTCGTCCCGAAATTCCGAAGTAGTAGCTTCAGCCTCAGTGGTGGTAGCATTGGTTTCGAATAACTGGGGGTACTTTTCTGTCATCCTGTCTTCGCGTTCCCAGGTGTACTCTGGACCACGCTTGGAGTTCCAACGAACTCGAACAAGAGGGATTCTCTTGTTTTTGAGGACCTTCACATCCCGGTCCGTGATTTCTACTGGTTCCTCGACGAACTGCAACCGCTCGTCGATAGTGAGTTCCTTAAAAGGAATGATGAGGTTTTCATCTGATAGGCACTTCTTTAAGTTCGATATATGAAAGACATTGTGAACTGCTCCGAGTTCAGCTGGTAGGTTCAACTTGTAGGCTACTTTGCCAATCTTTTCGATGATTTCGAATGGTCCGACGTACCGCGGATTCAGTTTGCCCCTTTTTCCAAAACGTACCACACCCTTCCAGGGTGAGACTTTCAATAATACCCGGTCCCCGACCTGAAATTCCAAAGGCTTTCTACGCTTGTCCGCGTAGGCTTTCTGACGGTCGCGTGCTGCCGCCATGCGTTGTCGTATCTGTGCTATCTTTTCTGTGGCGTCCACTACAATCTCTGGACCCGTAATCTGACTATCCCCCACCTCTGCCCAACAGAGAGGTGACCGGCATTTACGTCCGTACAATGCCTCGAATGGAGCGGCTTGAATGCTGGTATGGTAACTGTTATTATACGAGAACTCCACCAAAGGGAGATGCTTTTCCCAGCCGTTGCCGAAATCTATAACGCATGCCCTAAGCATGTCTTCAAGTGTTTGAATCGTTCGCTCAGACTGCCCATCCGTCTGAGGATGATATGCTGTGCTCATGTCTAATCGTGAGCCGAAAGATTTATGCATTGCTTGCCAAAGCTCTGACGTGAATCGTGCATCGCGATCCGAAATAATAGAGATGGGCACTCCGTGCCTCGAAACAACTTCTTTAAGATAGACGTCTGCGAGAGTGGAGAACTTGTCCGTTTCCTTAATCGGCAGGAAGTGTGCAGACTTGGTGAGTCGATCAACTATGACCCATATTGTATCGTTCCCACGCTGAGATCTAGGTAAGCCTGTAACAAAATCCATGGAAATTTCTTCCCATTTCCATTGCGGTATCTTAGGCTGCTGAAGTAGACCAGCTGGCTTCTGATATTCAACCTTGACTCTCGCACAGGTCAAACATTTTCCAACGTACGTAGCGATGTGGGCCTTCATGCTAGGCCACCAATAAGTAGTGCTAATGTCGTGGTACATTTTATCTGCTCCTGGGTGTACCGAGTAGCGAGACTTGTGAGCTTCATCCATTACAAGTTCGCGTAAACCGCCATAGAGAGGGACCCAAATCCGGCCCGTTACATAGTAGGCGCCGTCTTCCTTTTGTTCCATTTGTTGTCGTGAGCCGCGTAAGGCTTCGGCCTTGACGTTTTCGGGCTTCAATGCTTCTACCTGAGCATTTCGTATCTGTGCAGGAAGGCTAGACTGAATCGTAAGCTGTAGCGCTCGCACGCGCTGAGGTAAAGTGTCTTTTCGACTAAGGGCATCAGCCACAACATTGGCTTTGCCTGGATGGTACTTGATGGCGCATTCGTAGTCGTTAAGTAACTCGACCCATCGTCGTTGACGCATGTTCAAATCCTTCTGCTTAAGGATATGCTCGAGACTCCTGTGATCAGTGTAAATCGTGCACCTGGTACCGTACAGGTAGTGTCGCCATATCTTAAGCGCGAAAACAACAGCTCCCAGCTCTAAATCGTGCGTCGTGTAGTTTCGTTCATGAACTTTGAGTTGCCGAGAAGCATAGGCTATAACTTTATCCCGCTGCATCAATACACAACCAAGCCCCTGTATCGACGCGTCACAATATACGACGAAGTCTTCTGTGCCTTCTGGCAATGAGAGAATAGGTGCGCTGCAAAGCCTATCCTTTAGATACTGAAAAGCAGTTTCCTGCGTTTTGCCCCAACGGTAGGTGACACCCTTCTGTGTCAGTAGTGTAAGTGGTTGCGCGATCTTTGAAAAGTCTTTAATAAACCGTCTGTAGTAGCCTGCCAAACCCAAGAATTGGCGTATTTCTGTCGGTGTACGCGGTGCAGGCCAATTTCTGATCGAATCTACCTTGGATGGATCGACGTGAATCCCATCCTTGTTTACCACGTGGCCTAAGAAGTGGACTTCACGAAGCCAGAAGTCGCATTTAGAAAGCTTAGCATACAGCTGTTCCTTCCGAAGGAGTTCCAAAATAAGGCGAAGATGTTGCTCGTGTTCCTCCTGACTCTTGGAGTAAATCAGAATGTCGTCGATGAAAACAATGACGAATTTGTCGAGATAGGGCTTGCACACCCTGTTCATAAGATCCATGAATACTGCAGGTGCGTTCGTAAGTCCGAACGGCATAACCAAGAACTCGTAGTGACCATAGCGAGTTCTGAATGCTGTATTGGAGACGTCCTCATCCCGGACTCTCAGCTGATGATACCCTGACCTCAAGTCTATCTTCGAATAGTAGCACGACCCTTGCAACTGGTCGAATAAGTCGTCTATGCGTGGAAGAGGATAACGGTTCTTCACCGTCACCTTGTTGAGTTCACGGTAGTCGATACACATTCTGAACGTACCGTCTTTCTTTTTCACGAAGAGTACTGGAGCTCCCCATGGCGAAGAGCTTGGACGAATAAAGCCCTTTTCCAAGAGCTCTTGTAGCTGCTTTGACAGTTCCTCCAATTCTGATGGAGCTAGACGATATGGTGCGCGAGCTATGGGTGCTGCTCCTGGAGCGAGCTCGATCTGAAATTCGACCTGACGATGAGGCGGTAAGCCAGGTAAGTCTTCAGGAAACACCTGAGGGTAATCACGTACAATTGGAATATCCTCCAATTTCTTTTCCTTTGCTGATGCGTCTGTAACGAGAGCCAGAATGGCTGTGTGACCCTTACGTAAGCATTTCTGAGCCTTCAAGAAAGAGATGATGCCGACCACTGCACCACTCTTGTCACCTTGAACTTCGAGAGGTTCCTGACCAGAACGAGGAATGCGAATAATCTTCTCGCTGCATAAGATTTCTGCCTGTTGTTGGGATAACCAATCCATCCCTATCACGACGTCGAAACTACCCAAAACTATGGGAATGAGATCAATAGAGAAAGCTTGGCCAGCTAGGATAAGATTACAACCCTGAACTACGTGCGTGGCTTTTAGACTTTTACCGTTAGCTAACTCTACTACATGTTTGGTGGGTAAAAGTGTTGGTGCACGTTTTAGCAGTTGACACATTTTCACAGACATATAGCTTGTATCCGCACCCGAATCAAATAAGACAGTAACATAAATATTGTCGAGGAGAAACTTACCCATAACAACGTTAGGATCGTTCACTGCGTCACCTCGACCTAGCACAAAAGCACGACCCCGAGCTTCGTTGCCGTTGTTATTTCCTCCGTTGTTGTTGCCGTTGCCCTGGTTGTTGTTGTTGTTGTTGTTCTGGTTCCTGTTGAGCTGTGGGCAGTGTCTCTTGATGTGGCCTTCAGCACCACAATTGTAGCATCCCTTATTGCCTTGTTGTTGGTTAGGCTGAGCGTGAGGCTGCTGCTGATTTTGGTTCGCAGGACGATGGCTTCTACAGTCTTTGGCCTCGTGACCCATCTTGAGGCATCTTTGACAACGACCCTTGGTACACTGGCCGTTGTGGTGCCTGTTGCAGTTGTTGCACTTTGGAAGATTTCCACGATATCCACCCTGCCTGTGGCTACCTGACGACTGCTGGTTAGGGCTTTGATAGTTGTCAGTCTTTCGCTGCTGATTCTGGGACTGAACCGAAACTGATGCTTTGCTTGAATCCCCCTCCCATTTCCTCTTGTTGTCACTGAGGGTAACGGGAGTAGCTGAAGGAGTGACTGTAGCAGTAGCGCTGACACGCTTAGGCAGTTTATTCTGATCCACTGCCTGATCGGTGATGCGATGAGCGAGACGCTGGATTTCCTGGATGTTGTCGAGGTTAGCCGAAGTAACGTGGCTCTGGATTTCTGGTGCCAACCCCTTGAGATACATCTCGATACGCTTGTATGGAGGGTCTACCATAGTTGGACACAGAACGGCCAGCTCATTTGACCGCTTGGTATACGCTTCAATCTCCGACCCAACCATTTTCAGATTATACAGCTCGTCTTCTAGCTTGTGAATATCTTCACGCGTACAATACTCACGCTTGATGAGTTCCTTAAAATCGTTCCATGGGGTGGCGTTAGCAGCTGCCAACCCCAGAATTTGCACCTGCGCGTTCCACCAGGTTAGCGCGATTCCTTCTAAAGTGCCGGTGGCGTATTTCACCCTGCGTGCCTCAGGGCATTCACACATTTCGAATACTGATTCTAGCTTCTCGAACCAGTGGAGGAGTCCAACCGCTCCTTCTGTGCCGCTGAACGTGCCGGGACGGCAGTCCATAAAGTTCTTGAATGTGCAGACAGGCTGCTGCGCGTGTTGACCTATTGTGTATGAATAGGACGAGGTTAAATACGAGAGTTAATGTAGGATCTAAAGATCCTAGTGTGTGCCTATACTGCAGGATATACTACCTGCTTGAGCTGCTGCAACTGCCGCAGCAACTTGAGCTTGAACAAGAGCCTCTAACTGGGCTTGTGTCATGTTAATTCTTCCAGCCATTGATCTTCATGTCAAAGGCGAAATAGGTGAGAAAAGTTCACGAATAGTGCGATGACAGAAAAGTGTAAGCACGTAAGGGTTCTTAAGCAATAGCAAATAGTGAGCATTGTAGTCTAAGCATACCACGAGCAAAGTTCTAAGCAATTCTAGCAAGTAGGCAATAAACATAAACCTTATTACCTAAAATGTCGAGTCTTGCACGTGGAGCGAAGCGTCGTTGTGGATCGTTGAGAGCACTGTTCGGGTTATAGTCTGGTTTTAATAAAAACTTTTTCCCATATTAAACCAAGTTCTCTATAACCAATGGCTCTGATACCAATCTGTCACACCCCCAAAATCCACACCCGGAGTACCACCGCTTGGGAGCGTGACATGACCAGGATCAAGCCATCAATCATATCAAACATAGCATGTAGTAATAATAAAAGTCATTAAAGTAGTTCATCATGACATGATCGATGTTTCAAAACCAAGCATTGTTTAAGTAGCGGAAGCATTGTTGTAAACCCAAGTTAAAAATACTGAAATGTCATAAATGTCTAGCAAAGTAATACGATCCTTGTCCACAACGACCGGCTCCTCTTTGTGCAAGCTCCATGTACCTAACGATCTGCAAGGCATGTAACAGAATGATCAACAAACTAGTTGAGCGAGTTCACAGTAAGTAAGTGTGTAACAGTAAGTAACGGGTGGCTCTACTAAGCCGATAGTAAGTTATACAGGTGGGGGCTTCCCATGTTATGTGACCACTAGACTATTCGTATCAACTACTCGTATCATCCCTGTTCTTCTTCCGAGAACAGTAGCGCGTATGGGGTGTACGTAGGTTTTACGCACGTATCCTTCACAACCGAGGATAAGAGACGCGGGGGTGTACGTGGGTTTCACGTACGTATCCTTTGTACCGAGGATAGAAGTAAGTAATGCGTACACGTAGGTTTTACGTGCGTGCCTGACATCCGAGGCAGTAATTGGCATATGACCACGTAGGTGTTATCCTAACCTACGGAACCGTCCTGACATCCGAGGATCAATGGTAGGTGATAGTCTAGGAAAAGCATATGTACGTTCTTAGTCAATTGTAACCTTTATCCCATTCCCACGACCCGGGAATCCCATGCCTTAGTACGAGTGTGAACTCACCTGGGTTTGCTCGGCAGACAATAAAATGCTCAAATATACAGTAAGAGATCAACCACGTCCTATCATGGTTACTTATGCAAGTTAGGTTCGTATATAGTACGTCTGTATCACGTATGGTATCAAGTATGATCATGGCAAATCACATAAACGTATCAGCAGTTCATATCATGTAACGAGTCCAAGTAGTCGGCCCAATTAACATAAGCAGTCCAATTAGCAGCTATGTAAACAAGTCCAATTATGTGCACGTGCGTGGTCTCGACTCGAGACTAGAGATCTCGAGTCGCAACAAGGGAGATCTCGACAGATGCATATCCTTCGAGACTAGGTGGTCTCGAGTCAGGTCTCGAGTCGCAATGGGCTGGTCTCGGTTTGTCATGGTCCACTCGAGATCATACAGTCTCGAGTCGCAATCCGGACTCGCAACCAGAGTTTCGAGTGGTGCTGATTGTGTGCGTGTGGTCTCGAGTCATCCTGCTTTGGTCGAAATCACATGATCTCGACTCGCAACCGTGTCATTGTAACAACTTTCCATATTTCCAGTTTATCAATCCCGTAATGTTAGCAAACAAAATATCAGTTTCTCAATTCAGATCAAACAGCAATTAATCTATAATCATGGACATTCATATCATCAATCATGCATATTCATAATAACATCAAAACAACAATCGGGTTATCAAACTACCCTACACCGAAATCATAAGCACATCCTTGGACTAGCATGCAACCTAACCGGTTATACTCGGGCCGATTATTTATCACTTCATATATGCAGCCGATTATCATCATCAACAAGTACAAGGAATCGGATCATCAACATAAATCAGTTATATGTTTTCAACCTATTTGATTTATATAAACTCTACCCAATCATACATGGACTGATTACAAGATCACACAAGAATATCACATTAACAGTTTATGCACTAACTATCATATTCATCATATAGAGCATGCATGGCTCAAAACCAAATAATACAAACCGAAAATATTACACTAACCGGATTAGAAGATGAACAAGAGTTAGTCCGAAACTTCAAAGAATGGAGGTGGGATGTTCGGCTGCTTCGGTTTTGGTTCCGGCCAAGAGAGAGAGAGCGTTTGGTGTGTGTGTGTTCTTGGTTGCAAGGTTGTGAAAAAACTAAACCCTAAAGGGATGTGTATGCATAAATACGTATGGAATGAAAGTGGGCCGAAACCCCCACTTGGGCTACCTCATGGTCTCGAGTCCAACCGTATGGACCGAGTGGGTTTGTGAAATCAAGTGGGTGTTGTGCGTTTTGGGCCGTTTATAACATATATACACACACAATGCACATAAACAAACATTCATTAAAATCATATAATTCCGTTCTCATAAGCACGTAATGTCATAACATTCATTAACTCAAGGTGTCATAGGCACTTAGTATTACATCACAGTGAGTCTAAAGTTCGAGTTGTCACAGATTTCTCCATAAATTCTGATCAAAGCTCCATTTTATTGAGTTCTTGAATTGTAAACAAGAACACCAAACTATCAAAACTTCACAAGGCTTTTCCAGGAGCAATCTGATCGGCAAGGCAGCCTCCAAGTGCTTTCTAGGCTTCATTAGGACCTTTGTAAGCATTCATATCATCCTCTAATCCGTTCTAGCATAGATTATTAGTTAAAAGTCAAACCGTTGTTCATATAGTTTGACTTTTCGATTAAACGAAATTGGCTCTGTCATTTCTCAAATTGAAACCACTTATAAGTTGGTATTTATGTGGGAAACAAACCCTCAAAAAGGGTATTCTCTGATTCCCACTCTAAGCATGCTATTTGTCGAGTCAAAGATGTTCTTAAAAAGTCAACAGAAATCGTTTTTGCGAAATATAGCGTAAATGGTAATGTAGATGACATGCAATCGGTTTGATCATCAAAAATAACTTATAATGAATATAAGAATGTGTTTTATCATAATCAACTCGACAATCTTTAGTATAAACACGAATCGGAACCGAAAGTCTTGTAAAACGACTTTTTCGTTGACTCTCGATTCGGATCCATGCATGCATGTTTGAGATCTGTGTTAGAGTTTATTTTTGACCATTTTTATTTTAGTCTAACTCTCTGGAATTTTTACATCTTGAGTCTATGCTTAACCGATTCATATGCATGTTTCCGATTATGCTTAAAAGTTGACTATTTTGCCCTTTTTGATATAAAACGTGATTTTTGGAAAAGTGAAAGAGTAGAAATCTTTATGATTAATTTATAAACTTGCACCGAAAATTTAAGATCAGTTGGTGGTCCAGATTTTGAGTTATGGCCGATAGCGTAAAACTATATCTTTATGTTAAATAAACGGCGCATTTCGCGTATAACCTATTTCAGGCCTCGTTTTGATATAAAACTTTTTACCCACTGATGTTATATAATATTCTGGGATTTTTGATGATTTTTATTTAATTTTTGGCTGATCGTTTCATAGATCGCTAAGTTAATTCGGTTAATGCCGGTTTTGACCGTTTAAGCCATAAAATGAGTTTTATACATCCTTTTGACCCCAAACCTTTTTCTACTGATTTTATTTGTTAAATAAATTATTTTGAGCATTCTGGAAATATAAAAATCTCAGCTTTCTTTTAAAAACCCGGAAACGGCTCTAAATCGCATTTTTAAGCATTTTTAGCGCATAGTAAGCGCTATACTCATATTAAACATATAAGATTCATACCTACTGATGTATTTAGCATATTTTCATATAATAACAGTAAGTATAAGATTTTGAACTCAGATTTCCAGTTTTGACGTTTTTAGCCCTTGTGAAATTACTAAAATACCCCTACGGTGCATAGTTTGATTTTAAATGATAAGTTTTGTATACGGGTCATACCCTACTGTTATAACACGTCAAACTAAGTATATTTACTGTATAAATCAGACCTGTAACTCAGATTTCTAATTTAACTCTTTTATAATCTTTTAAATGACCAAAATGCCCTTATGAGGCGTAAATTGAGTTTAAATACATTCGGGGCATAATAGGACATAACTTGCTGATATTATATTATATTTAAAGCATATTATCTCAGGGAACTTGCATATGACTCTTTTGGCTACCCGTAACGCTCTTTTAGCGTTCGGTTCGGTTTATGTAACTAGTTTGCATAAATTGACCGAAAAGGGTCAAACGTTATCATTTTTATCTCAAAATCCAGAATGTATTTAGTATACCCATATTATACAAGTATTCAAACTTGTCGGGTCTAAATCACATTCTATCCGGTCTTTCCCTTAATCGTGCGCTTGAACCGTATCGTCCTTAAAACTAACCGGTCAAGCTTAGGCTTAAATAAAAGACCCGTTAGAAATCTAATAGGTTATTATAAACCTTTGTTCCAGAATAGGAGGCCCAGTAAAAGCTACCCTCACTTGCCAATTGTGATTCATACTTACTCAGGTAAATACATTTTAACTTATTTTCCCTATACGGGCTTGGGGTACGGTATATAGAATACCGCTTGATCGAGCGTACAAATCTTGCACCCTTGGGTATGCAATTGGAATAATTTGATCGGCTCGTTTAAACAGTCTTGTTTTACTTTAAGCCTTTGGGGGGTTAATGACCGTGTCCCGGATATCCTTGGCATTATCTTACGAGATGGCCACGACCTGAGCATGGGGTGTAGGCGTACACCCGTCATGTATAACTCATTAATGTGGTGTGTCAATTAATCTTTAACCCGGACAAGATCCCGGGCTACCGAACGTACGAGTAGCATGTAATTCGTTCACAAGTTTATATTGCATAATTATCCCAAGTTATAAAAATTATTTATGCCGTGTGCATTTAAATCAATTTTCAATCATTTTTAAAATGAGTCAGTTAATTTGTATTTACCAGTGTAAACTGACGTATTTTCCCAAAAGGTTAAGTGCAGGTACTATACGTACTAGGCTGGCTGTTTCCTAAGAGCGTCCACAATAGTCTCGCAAGCTCGGACGACAATAAACTGTTGAACAATTATCTTATTTTATTTGATCCGCCTGTGGATCCGTTTCAACTACTTGTGATATTTATTATTGCATTTTAATTAAAGTTGAAATGAATCTATTTCTGCTTCCGCTGTGCATTATATTGTGTTGTTTGTCTATGATGATGCCAACCACGTCACGTACCCCACACCGGGCCCACCGGTGACACGTGGAGATCGGGGTGTGACAGGTTGGTATCAGAGCCAACGCTGAGTGAATTAAACACTATCCTAATGTGTTTAATCTCAGTGACACAATTGCACATACTTGAGTCTAGACTTAACATAGGAATACTCCCGATTCTAATCTGGAATCTATTGCTTCCAATTATTTTATATATTGGATACGTCGCCAAGCGAAGGAGCCGTAATAGGAGTTCTCCACACCCGGAGCCCCGAGATGCTGAGCTTCGTACCACGGCTAAAATGAAATGAACATCCAAGGAGAAAGCATTCAGAAATAAAATAACGAGGAAGAGACTCCTTTTACTGAAGATCGTTTCCTCAGAAGTCTTTATAACGGTATTTATCTTTTTGTCCCTTTGAGGACAACATTATTTCTTTTAAGTTCCTTTTAGGACAATTCAGTATTTTTAAAATCATTGGAATACTTATTCAAAATTTCATTTGTTCAATGTATAAGAATATAATATATGAAATAAATTAAAGTAACACTCCTTTTTGCAAGATCTACCATTATTATAAGATGGCAAAATCTAAAAAGGGACAAGACCTAGCTCAGGTGTCATTTAAGACAGAGCCAAGATGGTATCTCGATAATTAGATTCAGATCCATAATTAACGTTTCAACTTAGGATTGATCTGCGTTATGTTAAAAAGAGAATCTTAGGGGTGAAACCTAGCCACGTGTCGTCGCAGACATGGCTAAGATGGTAGAACTTGTCAAAAAAAAAGATTCCAAATTTATGTTAACATCTGAAAGTGTGTTAACATGCTGGGCAAATTGTGATGCAGTATAAATCACACAGGCCATCTTTGAAAATTGGGATTTATTTAAAATTCCCTGTAAGTAAAACAGCCATCCATTAAGGATGAAGTGCCTACGGGTAATAAATTTGAAAATTGGGATTTATTTAAAATTCCCTGTAAGTAAAACAGCCATCCATTAAGGATGAAGTGCCTACGGGTAATAAATTTGAAAATTGGGATTTATTTAAAATTCCCTGTAAGTAAAATAGCCATCCCTTAAGGATGAAGTGCCTACGGGTAATAAATAACGTCCTCTGGGACTAAGAGACAGTAGAAGTCTGCAACTCACTGTCAAGAAGGGTAATGAACTGTAACTCAGACCCAAATACCTCGATTCTGTGGAAATCCTGGTTATAAATTAAACTCGTCTGCGTGACTAGGCTTTTTGTGCCATAGTTATATTTTAAATAATTTAGGATAATTATAATGAAAATCTTGAATAAAATAGATATCCTTCTTTTCCTGCCAGTATAAATATTAAAGGAGAATCTTAAAAGGGTGACCTAGCTTGAATGTCATTGAAGACCTAGCTAAAGTGGTAAAACCTGTTTAAAAGAGATTCAGATCCTATTTAAACACTTGAAAACGTGTTAACACTCCCGACAACAGTAATACGATAAAATCACGATTGTCACCTTTATATTAGGAGCTTCCAAACCCCTTTATTTAGCCTATATTATCAATAGGAATCATGTCTAACAATCGTCAAACATGGTGTACACATCTAAACATCCACCTGGGATGTATACCTACGGGCAAAGATGCATACGTGAAAACGATAGTTTTATTCCATAACTTCTTGTCAAGACAATGAATTATGAAAATTTCCCATCCAAAGGAATCATTGATTATGTTTTAAAAATTTCCCCAGTGACAAGGCATATGTGCCATCGAAAAGTCCCATGGAACAAGTCGTTGTGCTATATAAGATGTCACTATGACATTGACAGTCGTGACTTATGTCCCCTGTCTAGTAAGTATAAAGGATTTTATTCCATTTAAGCACCAAAGATGGTTTATTTAAAAACCTAGGCAAAACATGATCAAATAAACTTAATACTATCTATTGGCCTATATGGTTTGTTTGCACCATGGCTATCTCAATTATCAAGTTCGACAATTCCCTATAATTAAGTAAGCTATTACTTCTTGGTTTGTAGCCTTCGAGCATCATCATGGCCGACCCCTCTGAAACTCCCAATCATCCAGTTAACCAGAATGATGATGCAAGACTGAATTAAACGGGCACCGAGTTACAGGCTATGATAGATACGGCCGTAAACAACGCTGTGGACCGTGCGTTGAAGGGACACAAGCGAAAGTCCGATGACACCCCGAGTAAGGGTTGTAAAAAGGGTAAGGCCAGTTCAAACTATAGCCAGTTCAAGCCAAAGGAGGCAAAACCCAAGTGTAAAACCTGCGGGAAGAAGCACTTTGGAAAGTGTTTGTATGAGCAGACCAAGGGATGTGTCATCTGTAAAGAGGTGGATCCCGAGACCTATGAATGCAAGGACTCGAAAGACAACCAGCAGTTAGGTAAAAAGACCAAATGCAAAACCTGTAAGAAAAACCACCACGGGAAATGCAGATTTAAATCCCGACCTTTATCCTGTGGAATCTGCAAGACCAAGGAGCATAAGACCTTGGATTGTCCGAAGTTGGGAGACGCAACCTGCTATGGTTGCAAAGAAATAGGGCACATCAAAACTAACTGCCCGAATAAAACCGAGAAGCCTGGGGAAACTAAGAAGAACAACGCTAGAAACTCTCAAGTGGATGCTCAAGAAGCTAATCAGGATGCCAATATCGCAACAGGTAATTCCTTTATCAATAACGCTCATGCTAGAGTATTACTTAATGGAGGTTCAGATAAGTCTTTCGTAGACAATGGATTTTATAAATCTTTAAATCTGCCTGTTAAAAACTCTAAGCGTTAAGTATAAAGTAGGATTGGCCAATGGTACCCCAGAAACTGTTTCAGCAATATCGGGTGGATGTATATATCCGGTAGGAACCATTCTTATCCTCTATCCTTGTTTCCACAGTATAGGAACTCGATATAATGATAGTAATGGATTAGTCACCCTGTAACCAAATCTATAGTCGAGGTAATGAGAGGCAAGTAGTTATCAAGATTTTTATGTTAAGCCCTTGGCAATTCAAGGGAGACTCATGGTAAGGACTGCCTGAGCACTTGTTGAATCTGGTATTTAATACCAAAGCTTCGAGTAGGGAAAACTCGTATAAGGCAAACAACAGCCGCAATGCTAGAGATGCGACAAATGTTAGCGGTGCATCAAGAGTGAACCTCAATGTTAAAGGAGTTAATCTCCAAAACCAAAGTTAACGCAGTTAATAGAAAGGTTATGAGGAAACACATGAGATGATTCAAGAAGCCAAATGCTGTTTACTCTAAAACACATGTCGCTACTCAAAATAAGAGTTTTATGCATACTCCATATGCGAAGAATGACCCAAATATAATCATATGCGGCAAGGAGCCCATTCTTTTAGGATGCACTTAAAAAGTACTTCGTCTCTTAGGATGTACTTATACAGTATGGGATGGTCCTAATTTTAAGAACCTTATTAGAAAAACCTGGTATCCGTTTTGCGAAATGGAAAAGATGGAATGAGAATTTTTCCGACCCTCATAAGGGCTATAAACTATCGGCAGTAGGTTACAAACATTGATTCATTGGTTGAAATAGTGCTCTTATTCGATTAACCTAGAATTTAAGCATAATGCACTATATATATATTATGATTTAGCATCAGCAATAAGAGGGCACACTAAGGTTTCAAAGCCTGCTTACTATGAATCCATTATGGATCCACCTCAGCTACTCACGTTTTATAGATTAAGGAATAACCAGTCAAGATCGAAACTGCCCTTCAAATTGTCAAAGATCTTATAGCTAAGTTTAAAAGGATTAGGAATGGAGGTGGTTAACCTTCCTGATGAATAATTAGAGGCAATTCACATTAATAATGACGCCAGGTAAACCCTTATTGTGATTCTTTTGGTTAAGGGTTACGTTTGGATTTAAGTACTGCTAAGTCTCTCATAAGATTTTAAGCTTAGCAAACTTTTAGAAAATATCCCGTAATAACTTCAGATATTAAGTGTAAGGTAAAACTTACAAGCAAGATCGTAAGAACCATTTCTTCTGTTCCCATCAGAAACCTTCGGCCGTAAAATTTTGAAGTACCTTCTCTATAAAGGAGGTGCGTCGGCATATACAGTTGATATCTCCTTGATCTCAATCGATTACGAATACCAGATGGTATGATAAAAGCGCCGTATGGGGATTTGTGTATCTTAACATGTTCCATAGATTGCTTCCATGCCTGATCAATATGGAGGTTTAATGCATGGGACCACGAGGATATCCTGATGGTCATATGGTACTAAAGTCAACTAATGGTATTCAAAGAAGATATCCAGAATGGAAGTTTTCATGCAAATGTTCCCGATTAAGGAAATTCGTGGACTTGTAACCCAAATGTGTCATTTATATGACACGAGCAATGATGGATGAACTGGAGCCTAAGATTTGGAAAATCTCTGTAATCTCCTTGTATCTTGATTATCTTCTTCTAAGATTACCCTGTTTACCTCCTGAGAGGCAAGTAAAGTTAAGATTTATATCCCATTTAGGGTTGTGCTATTATGAAATCTCCAAGGTAGCTAGTACCATCGTTGGAAGAATCGAAACTCTGATTAAGTAAGTTTTAAAATGAAGGATTCATATAGCCTAACTCGATATCCTGGAAAATGCGGTATTGTTAATTAAGAAAGACGGCTCATTTTGCTTATGCATTGAATACCGCAACCCAAATTAGACAACAAATTAAGAATTTTCATCAATTGCCCAGGATCGTCGATTTATTCGACTAACTGAAGGGATTAGCTGTCCCTTAAGATTAGTTTTAAGCACTGATTGGAATAACCATCTCACCTTAAGATCAACTTTCCTATAATAGTTGTTATATAAGAATCAAGGCTGCTCCTTGGGAGACCTTGTATAGACAAGATGTTAACCATCTATTGTTAGACAGAGAATTGATAAGTCCAATTATCAGAATCTGAAATTGCCTTGGAAACAACGAATAAGATTGGGCAAACCCATGATCATCTGTAAGATTGCCAGTTTTGGCAGAAAAATCAAAGATTAATGAAAATAGCAACCCTCCTAAGTCCTTGTTAAGAAATAAGGTTCATCAAAGATATCACTCTGGAAGGGTGTGCCAAATTATTAAGTATCAGGCTAGTTAAGCTCTGATTATATATAAAAATCATTCGAAGGAATCGAATGTATCATAGATCATATAACTTATGAGCTAAAAGCCTATTTAAGGAGCTTGGTAGAGCTCGTAATGTATTACACCCTAAGGATTAAGGGATATGTTTCACCAATAAGTCAAAAAGCACTATCACATAACAGTTGGAAGACTTGTGATATAATGATAAACCCGTATCGAATGCGGATCCAAGGCGCAAAGATTTTCACTTCGAAGTAGGTGATAAAGTGTTACTTAAGGTATCGCCCTAGAAGGGGGTGATGCGATTTGGTAAGAAAGGCAAGCTAAGCCCAAGATACAAAGGACTTTCGAGATTGTCGAACGTGTCGGGACAGTTGCTTATAAGTTAAACTTGCCTGAAGAACTTAGCGCTATTCATAATGTGTTCCACATCTGTAATCTAAAGAAGTGTTTCGCCGATGAATCACTGGTTATACCGCATACAGACATACACATAGATGAGAGTTTGAAGTTTGTGGAAAAACCATTGCCGATTGAGGATCGACAGGTGAGGAAGCTTCGAAGGAAGCATGTACCTATTGATAAGGTCAAATGGGATGCCCGTAGAGGTCCCGAATATACGTGGGAAATGGAATCCACGATGAAGGAAAAATATCCTCATTTGTTCCAGTAAATCTCGAGGTCGAGATTTCTTTTAAGGGGGTGAGGATGTAACACCTCTAAAAATTACGTCCAATAATGTATTGACACGTGTCATAAGGTTCCGGTATGTGAAAACAAACTTTAGAGGGACTAAAGTTGACAAACGGGGAAAACTATGGAACGTAAGGGTCCAAAGTGTCAACATTGGATAAATAGACTCTATGATAACCCTACATAATGTTTATAACCTTAAACGGATGGATCATGGATCATACGAAGCGGAAATTGCACGAAAGTGAGGAATTGCAAACTATAGGGGCTAAAAGTGTCAACATGTTGAATTTATACCTCTGAGTGAACTTTTGGCAGACCCAAAGCTTTGAAATGCTAAAATATACTCACTAGAATATGTGGTAAAAATTTCACGAAGTTTCGTTATCGTATGAGAAAGTTATGGCCAAAACCGTACTTGAGGGGTTAAAAGCGTCAACGTCAAATTTCATGGCTTTTCGGGTGAGCGCAAAGTTAACCGAGGACATTACCATGTTGGTAAATGTCCAAGGGTTCTGAAAAACTAAGTTTGGGGGTTTACGAGTCAAAATAAATAGCCGAAACCTCGCATGCAAAGACAGGGACCAAAGCTGCCATTTTTAATCAAAGTTTGGCAGCCCCAGGTGCAGCTTTTTGCGATCAGGGGCTGTTTGGTCTGAATTTTTAGTGCAAAACAGCTGGGATCACCTCCATTTCTCACCAATAGATGAGCATGCATGTCTTGGACACTTGTGAGGCTCCTACAACATCTGATTTCTCCATAAATTCTAAATTCTGATCAAAGCTCCATTTTATTGAGTTCTTGAATTGTAAACAAGAACACCAAACTATCAAAACTTCACAAGGCTTTTCCAGGAGCAATCTGATCGGCAAGGCAGCCTCCAAGTGCTTTCTAGGCTTCATTAGGACCTTTGTAAGCATTCATATCATCCTCTAATCCGTTCTAGCATAGATTATTAGTTAAAAGTCAAACCGTTGTTCATATAGTTTGACTTTTCGATTAAACGAAATTGGCTCTGTCATTTCTCAAATTGAAACCACTTATAAGTTGGTATTTGTGTGGGAAACAAACCCTCAAAAAGGGTATTCTCTGATTCCCACTCTAAGCATGCTATTTGTCGAGTCAAAGATGTTCTTAAAAAGTCAACAGAAATCGTTTTTGCGAAATATAGCGTAAATGGTAATGTAGATGACATGCAATCGGTTTGATCATCAAAAATAACTTATAATGAATATAAGAATGTGTTTTATCATAATCAACTCGACAATCTTTAGTATAAACACGAATCGGAACCGAAAGTCTTGTAAAACGACTTTTTCGTTGACTCTCGATTCGGATCCGTGCATGCATGTTTGAGATCTGTATTAGAGTTTATTTTTGACCATTTTTATTTTAGTCTAACTCTCTGGAATTTTTACATCTTGAGTCTATGCTTAACCGATTCATATGCATGTTTCCGATTATGCTTAAAAGTTGACTATTTTGCCCTTTTTGATATAAAACGTGATTTTTGGAAAAGTGAAAGAGTAGAAATCTTTATGATTAATTTATAAACTTGCACCGAAAATTTGAGATCAGTTGGTGGTCCAGATTTTGAGTTATGGCCGATAGCGTAAAACTATATCTTTATGTTAAATAAACGGCGCATTTCGCGTATAACCTATTTCAGGCCTCGTTTTGATATAAAACTTTTTACCCACTGATGTTATATAATATTCTGGGATTTTTGATGATTTTTATTTAATTTTTGGCTGATCGTTTCATAGATCGCTAAGTTAATTCGGTTAATGCCGGTTTTGACCGTTTAAGCCATAAAATGAGTTTTATACATCCTTTTGACCCCAAACCTTTTTCTACTGATTTTATTTGTTAAATAAATTATTTTGAGCATTCTGGAAATATAAAAATCTCAGCTTTCTTTTAAAAACCCGGAAACGGCTCTAAATCGCATTTTTAAGCATTTTTAGCGCATAGTAAGCGCTATACTCATATTAAACATATAAGATTCATACCTACTGATGTATTTAGCATATTTT
Organism: Helianthus annuus; assembly: GCF_002127325.2. NCBI lineage: Eukaryota > Viridiplantae > Streptophyta > Magnoliopsida > Asterales > Asteraceae > Helianthus > Helianthus annuus. Next base: position 24,037,399 of record NC_035435.2, on the reverse strand, counting down.
CATATAATAACAGTAAGTATAAGATTTTGAACTCAGATTTCCAGTTTTGACGTTTTTAGCCCTTGTGAAATTACTAAAATACCCCTACGGTGCATAGTTTGATTTTAAATGATAA